>NC_051317.1:20668048-20978606 GCF_015220235.1 Choloepus didactylus | reverse complement strand
AATGTTTTGATTTTTATGTTTTAAATATCACTTTTGAAATGTGCACATAGATAAATTTTGCTTTTTAAAACGTCTAAGAATCTTTGTATCTGGTGATTTTCTGCCTCTATCATTTAGATTTATTGTTGTGGTTGATATATTTACTTACATAGTCACCATCTTACATTGCTCTTTTATTTACGTGCTTTTCTTTTTCTTCTTCTTCTTTGTTGCTTCTTTCCTGCATTTTATTGAATTGATAGAGTTTTTCTTATCTTTTTTTAATTCCTGTTTCTTTTTTCTACTTGTTTGGAAATTATACATTCATGATTATTTACCCTTGATTTTTAAAATATACATTAACAAAATGTCCACAACACTTTTCTACATTAAGAAGGGATTTTAACAAAATGCTCATTTTCATTTCATCAAATTTTACTGCTTTTTTGTTAATTCCTTGTCATTTGAATGGTTACATGGATGTTTTTCTCAGGACCCTGAATTTCAGGTCCTTGACATCTTCTCTTCTAATGACTTTAATCCTTCATTTTACCTCAGAAAGCCACCACTTTGTCCTATCCTGGAGTTTGTCATTTGTAAGCTTCCTACCTCCAACCACTGCCTCCCATCTTTTTGTCTCATTTCCTCACATGCTCTGAATACAATATTTCTTTAACCCTCTGGGGCCTGTAATTCATTGATTCTCACTATTCTATACCCCTCATCAGTTCTTTTATAATGGAAATAAATTACCAAGTTGACATTTTTAATCTCAACCTATTATTTTTGATGAATAACATCTTCCTCAAAATAGGTAGGGAGGTTTTCTTCATACCATAAAATTAACCACATGTATTTCATGTATTTCCTCTTAAGAGGGAGAGCTGGTAGAAGATATTAGGAACATGATCTTTAATTTAATATTGTATTTGTCCATAATTAGGGATTTAACACAAGTGAAAGAAGAATCTGAGTTCCCTGCATTTTAAATCCCCCATTTCACTGACAACTCTGTTTTCTTTTATCATTTATGGTTGGAATAACCACAAAAACTTTTATAAGAGGGTGAATTGGGGAAAAAATGGATCACCTTTGAGGTCATAAAATCCTACCATCCAACCAGTTGTCACAGGTCTTTGACAAAATTAACTTATTCATTAATCATGCAATGAACATATTTAAGAAGCATCTATTTCTTTTGAAGCAATGTGCTAGAAGCTGAGGACACAAAGGTAAGAGGCAGACAAGAAAAATTGACAAATACATTTTATATTAAGAATAATTTAAGAGGAAATGGATAGTTTATTCTCCTTGCTTATATCAAATGTTCCAAATCAAACGACCCATGGGGAGGCCTTCCAGACACATCTATGAGTGCAAGGGTTGATCATAAATTCTAAATTAAATTATTTAGAATAATAATTATTTATTTAATTAAACTGTGCTTTGAGGAATTTTAGAGGAAGCAGAACAGAAAGAATTGAGAAATAAATTAAAATGTTATACCTACAATAGTATAGCTTTCACTAAACAACCCCAAAATGGTTTTTAAAATCAAGTACTTATATCTTGTTTGCATTACCTGTCATCTCTGGTCATTTGTGACTCTGTCCCATGTATCTTCTTTATTCTGGATTCCAAGCTGATCCTTTATCTGGGATATAGCAGTAGAACAAGCCAATGATTCTTAAAGCATTACTCATACATAGCTTATGTTTTGCTCATATTCCATTGGTCAAAAACAGGTCACATAGCCAAGCTAATGTCTTGAGTTGGGGGAAGTATGAGCCTCTAAGACAGAAGAAGAGAAAATAACTGGAAACAATAAACTGGACAATTAATTAAATAAAATTTAAATGATTTTTTTTAAAAAGATCTGAGGAAAAAGAACAGAGACCATACTTTCAAAACAATTTTGTCAAGGTTTTAGAAATTCTAATGAAAGATAACCCTATATGATTAAAGAGAAAGATGGTATATTGATCAGGGTTAAACTGCAGGCAACAGAATTCCTTCTAATTAATTTAATGAGAAGGGATTTTTACACAAAGACACAGAAACCTACAGAATTATTGCAAAGGCTATGAACAGGCTGTATGCTAAATTCAGGGACCAATTTCCAGCCCCAGAACTAATTTACCTCTGCTGCAACTGGAAAATTTTCCTCTACTTTTGCAGAAAACTGACAACCCAGGAAGGTGCTATCAACACTGCTGACTGCAAAACCTACTATCTCTGCCGTGATTGGGAAAATAAGCAGCAAAATTAGGAAACCGCTAATACAGCCCCCAGAACCATATCTGCTATATTGTGTGCCAACAAGATAGACACTCTACTACTTTCTTTTAGATGACTTGTTTAGGAATCAAGGTTTATACAAGGGCATTGATTAGTGGAATCTAAATCACATTGTGTAACCTAGATTCAAGAGAATCTGGGAAGGAAATTATTTTTGTATTAGAAGTGTTTCATTTAACCTTGCAATAATTATGCTGTTTGATTAGTTTTCATTTGACACTAATCAGATAAACAGAGAAGTTAATTAGAAATTTGTTAAAATTCACATTGTGTTTTATGTTATCTTTTTTTTTAATAGGATAGTATATTAGGTAGAAAAGTTAGAGTCCCAAGAATTGAAGGACATTCTTTGCCGGTGGTATATAGAAAAACAAAATTAGCTAAGACTTATAGTTAATGACCTCTGAGTTAAAGGGACAACATACTGGCTAGAATTTGACATGAAATTAAATGTGCTTTTGTTTACTTATCTGTTCATTTTTTTAAAAACAAAATTATTACTTTTCTCCAGAGTTTGTATAAAAAAAAAGAAAGAAAAGAAAGGTACAGGAAAGTCAAATGAATAGTATTTGAATACCTAATTACCATTGACTTATTTCACCAATTATTAAACTAATGCCACATTAGTACTCTCCTCTTATATAAATGATGCTTTACTCTCTGCTACCACCAAAAGTGACTTAATTTTTTGCAGAACCATTTGAAAGGAAGGTGCAGGCTTCTTGACACTTCACCCCTGAATAATTCAACATGAATATCCTAAGAACAAGGACGTTTTTCTACACAACCACTATATCATTAACATACCCAAGAAATTTAACATTGCCGCAATAGGAAATGTAATTTTTAGCTTTCTCTGCATTAAGAAGCAGGCTGAAATGGATGTTTACTGGACCCGTGCACATTATCTTTCATTTTTAAGTTCAAGAAATGCCTTCTCTTATATAGGGGTTGACTTTGATGTCTAATGCTGTCAATACCCTGTCAGTCCCTGATGGCGAATTTTCTACTCACTTCCATTGAAAATCATTTCCCTTCTGGAAAGAAATTATCATAAGTGTACCAGTTTATTCCTGTTGTGCCCTGAGAATAAATTCAGGGTAAGTTGAACTTGCAGTGCCAGCATCAGGCTCTGACAGACACATCTGTTTGGTGTCAGCAGATGTGGCCTTAGTCGTGTAACTCATTTTCAAAGTGGTGAACAGGAATGAAGTGGTTTTTTGTTGTTGTTTATCTGTTTGGCTGTAATGATGTCCACAAATAATAGGATGGAAGAAAATATGTTGCATTTACCATTTCTGTTACTTCTGTAGCTGATTCTGAAGAACTTTTTAATAGTAAAATACATAAAATTCAGAAAGAAAAGCCAAAAATAAGTCCATTTTTCTGTATAAATGTAATCCAATGTATTCCAAGTCTCATTTTTGGCACTGAGATGCACAGTCACTACCTGGAACCACAACTAACTACAGCCTCTTTTGCATCATCCATCTGAAGAGATATGGCTTTTAAAAATATAAAACTGCTTGTTAAGTCACTTTAAAAGCAAATCCAAAATAGGGAAAAAGGAGGTGGAGACTTCTGAAGTAGAAAGAAACAAAAACCTGGGTTGACTTCCTCTGAACAGTCCTGACTTTCTTTCAGAGATGTCCTTATTATAAATCAAACTTGCATTTTTTTTTACTTTTAAATTGGTAGAAGTTTCTTATACCTCTAAGTGTGAGTATTTCTGGAAAAACTTAAAGTCCACTCTTCCTAGCTGTCCCTTTAGCTGTCCCACACCTGCAGCTTCCAGTACAATGAGGAAGTTTTCATTTTATTGTTTTCTTACAAGAGTTTGAAATGCATCCAGATTAGAGTTTTCACTGTTTTCATTTCCCTTCTAGAAAGTTTAAAATTCTGACAGAGAAATTTCAGAATTGTTTGAAATTGAAGATAAGGACGTGGTTCATGGAGAAACCAATGACCTTCATGGAATGAGGGATGACATATTACTATGGTTTCCCTGGTCATTTTGGAAAATGCCTGGAGATTCTTGATAGTATTTTTAATGCATGTGTGTGAAGCAGTTGATGGATATTAATTTAGTATTTATCAAGTACTACAAAGCATTCAAACCTTTGAGAAAGACTCGATTAAATTTGAACAGATAAGGCTAATAAAGAGGGAAGACATTTGCTCAAGAGCTTAAAGGTAGTAGCCATAACAGGAAACATGTTATTTTTGATGTTTCACTCAGTTGAGGGATACTATGATGGTTAAAAGAGGGTCTCAGGTAGTAAAGGTATGTTGTGGTTGACCTTAGGAAGTAAAACTCACCATTTCTATAAAGGTGATTTTAAAACTATGTTTATTGAAGACATTGAATCACATTTTCAAAGCACTGTGTAAAGCATATCTTTGTTAGGCAGTGAGAGAAATTTTAGATATTAATTCCCATTCCAAAGCAGGTACCAACAATCCAATTGAAAACAGAGAGTATCTTCCAATACCCCCATGTCAGACCCCCTTCCCACTCCCACATTCCCATCCTCCATCACTTAACCAGTATGAATTCTATGCTGACTCAGGGGATATTAATTCTCCAGCTCTTTGGCCTGCCTTATCTGCAGAGGTTGTGGCATTCTGCCACTTCAGGGAAAGCCTCAAGCAAACTGATGAAGGGAGTAGTGATTGAAAGTTGACTGCTGAAGTAGAAGACACAAGGGGTATGAGCTAGGCTCTTCTCCCCACGTGCTATCCCAGGTTGTGCCTTGCTTTTCCCCTTCCCCAGATGTTTGCTCCTCTTTTCCTCCCATCTTCTACTTAAGCTCATCCACAAGTTACCTCAAATATCATCTCCTCCTTCATGTCTTCTTTGATCGCCAAGTTGAGTTTATCCCTTTATTACCCTCCATAATACCTACCCTGGTTCTTGTCTTGTGCTATTTTGTGCTGGAAAGTGTGGACATATGTTTCATTCTCACTACTGGAAATGAGTTGATTTTCTAAACAGGGACCCTGTTAATTTACATCTCTTTCAGTGTCTAGCAAAGTGTGTTGTACACATCAAGCACCCCTGAAAACTTTGTGTGTGGATTTATTGAGTGGATGTGCCCTGAGAACTAAATATCATAGGAAAATATGTATTTGAGTTTGAACATTTATCTAGCAAAATGTAGATAAGTACATTTACTATGATAAAAATAGATTTTATTCATAGTACCAAATGAAGCAAGGATTTACAAAGGAAAATGCAAAGCACAAAACGATTTGATATATATTCTTTTCAACCTGATTGTGATAACTTTTATTCAGTACTTTCTCTCAGCTTTTTATGATCTGGTTTTAAGCCCTCAAAATTCCATTTGTTAAATACAATTTTAGTATTATTTACAAAGATACTATAAATCCCATAGGATTGAAATTGCCACAGTTGATCTTTCATTGTTCTTATAGCAAGTAATATCTGCTCATCTCTATCATTCTGAAAGTATATCCTTTCTGTAACAGCCAGGAGGTATCTTTCTCTTGCTCTTTCATGCCCTTTTAGTGAACAAGTCTGATGTCACTCTGCCTATTATTTTCACTTTGCCTTCCTGGTCCACTGCCTCAGGCTCCCTCTGAGTTTGTGGCAATGATGTCTTTATTTAATTTTTTGAGGCATAATATGCATGAATTAAATACAGTAAAATAGTTTAAAATAATTTCTTCCTTGTAAATAGAATTTTTTGCCAATAAAAATTGGGAAAAGATCTCAACAATCAAGCATGTTTGGAGTGATGGAAAGAGAAATAGAAAGGAACATGGAAAATTGTAGTAATTTATTGCTTGGCTTTCATCCAGTGGTTAAGGCTTTTCTTCCAGCACTTTTTGAATGGTGTTCAGGCATCTCAGTCTAGGATTTCATAAACCTATGTTCCATGAGTTAGAAAGATTTCTGACTGTCTATGTCTTGCCTTGGATTTAGCAGTCTAGCATTGTTAGATGGCATTTTATAAGTCCACATAAAAGAAAATAGAAATAGAGATCATTAAAACTCACAATGAGACAGATGAGTCTAGTATGACGAAGTTGATCTGGAAATATTTGGCTAAATTTACTTCACTACATAGTGAAACATGCAAGAATACTGGTGGTTTGAGTAGTCAGTATGGGATAAACTGGTATGTACTCGGTTTCATTTTAAATTAAATCACCATGTTTTCGATATTCTTCCTCACATGTATGAACATCACTTCCTTTTTTCTTCATAGAGATTGAAAGTTAGAATGTGGCCAGGTAAGAAAGTAGAAAGAACAGTTACATCATAATTAAAACTCTTCACCTCTGCCATGATACGTTATGCAAAGTTTCTATTTAAGTTTATTGTTTGCATTCCTGTATCCAGAGAATTATGGAAATGTGGTTACATATAATATTGTCCTATACAATTTCCCAACAAAGAGAGCTCAGATTTGAGTCATTTAAATATATGGAATGAAATTTTCTTATTAAATAAACCATGTTCTAAACAGTGCTGGACTTGTTTCAAAAGATCAGATATGAGTTCTACTTCTGACACTTACTGGCTGTTATGATATTGGGTGAATTACCTAAACTTTCAGAGCCCTACCTATACTTCTGTTTTGGAAAAATAGAGCTCTTTTCTACTTAAATTTTACCAGACATACAGATAAGTATGTCCAAAGTCCACTAATTCTGAGATGGAGATTATACCTAGTGGGTAGCATCCAATTCAGCCAAACAAACAAATTTTCAAAGCCTCATTCAGTTGAGGGAAAGAAAACCACCCTGTGACTTTAGTTATGAAGAAATGCTGTTGGAAATCAGTAACACAGCAGGCTTCCCCTAACTCAACATCTTTTATATCAATAAAAGTATACAATTGTGGGGTGGAAAAACATGACATTTAGGTAAATTTCTGTAGGACTAAAGACTGTATTCCAGCTTGATATATTAAAAGACAATTTGTAGGTAGCATGTTTAAATTTGCCCTTAAAGAGTATTAATTTGTTGTGACTGAAAGAAAACAGCTGGGGCCAAGGACTGAGTGGAGATCACAGCTGGGCCAGCAGCAGCCTTTCGCCTCCATTTCCCATGAAGGGTATGTCACGTCAGAGCCACCATTCTCCACCGGTGTTGTTTCAGCCACCTAGGGGTCCCTCCCGGTTTGTCTTCCTGGTTACAATTCCCTGCAGTAACTAGCCCTAAAATGCAAAATTATAAACTAAGTTTTAAATGTAAAGTACTTCTTTATGACTCTTTTGGCTTCTTCTACTGATCCAGGTCTTGATGAAACATTAAAAGAAAGCCATCAAATTAATTTTTATTAATTAAGAGTTTTATTGGGCTATTTGGACCTTACTTGTGTATTGGTATCAATACTATGTTCTTAGTCAAAGTACATTTTGTGAACTGCTGTCACAACATATAAATCTTTTAAATTAGGCCCAGAAAAAACATTTCTTAAGTTAAAAAAATCTAATTGAGTATATGTGTGTAGCTCCAGTTAGTTTATAGGCAGATGTGGTTCCTTGTGGAAGATCTCTGGCACTTTTCTCTGAGACCTGACTGTGTATGGTGCCAGGGCTGAACCTCAGAATGGAAGTTAAAGGTACTTTATCTGAGTTAGGGGAAAGGAGGTCATGAGAAAGTGATTTATTTCCTTCCTTCATCAACTCGGCAATTTTTCTCATTTTTTCCATGATTCTTTGGTGGTCTTCTTCCAAGTTCCTGAAATCTCACGAATTCTGAGAAGAGGGAATCTTTAAAGGTTTAGTATTCTGGAAATATTTCTCTTCTTCTAAAATTTGCCCTAGAATTTTCTTAGGAATATTGCCTGGGAAAGGCATTCTCAATTTTCTTTCTGTGGTAGCAGACTGAGCAAATACTAGTAATCTGGGTAAATCTTAAGAAGAGTAAACAGTGGTTCCTCTTTCTCCCTGTATTACTTAAAAGAAACCATTCTTAAATAGATCCTGCTCAGTTTATTCTTACAGTTGTTTCTATGATTGTTTGCTGCTGCTTTGAATGAGATGTATATTTGTTATTTATTTTCAAATGAAAAGCTATATTTTTGATATTTTAATTTATTTTTTAAAGTTTTCATTAAAATAAAGTTCACGTAGCATACAGTTCATCATTCTAACCATTTAAAGTTTACTCACAATGTTGTACAACCGTCATCACTATCAAATTCCAGATTATTTTTGTCATTGCAAAAGAAACCCAATATCCCTTAGCAGTCACTAACCATTCCCACCCCAACCCCCAACCCCCTAATCCATAGCAGCCACTAATCTTTCTGCCTCTGTGGATCTACCTATTCTGGACAGTTCATATAAATGAAATCATACAATATGTGCCTTTTGTGTCTGACTTCCCTCACTTAGGATAATGTTTTCAAGGTTTGTTCATGTTGTACCATGTATCAGAAATACATTCTTTTTCTAATGAATGAATAATATTCCATTGAATGGAGATACCATAATTTGTATCCATTCATTTGTTGGATATGTGGTGTGTTTTTTTTCCATACCTTTTGGCTATTGTGAATCATGGTGCTATGAACATTCATGTACAAGTTTTTATGTTGCCATAATATTTTCAGTTCTCTTGAGTATATACCTAAGAGTGGAATTACTGGGTCATGGGGTAATTCTATGCTTGACTTTTTGAGGAACTACCAAACTGTTTTCTACAGTGGCTGCACCATTTTACATTGCCATAAGCAATGGGTGAGGGTTCAAAGTTCTTCACATTCTTGTCAACACTTGTAATTTTCTGTTTTTATTATTATTATGATTATTATTATGATTATTATTGTTATTACTGCTACTACTACTACTACTACCATCCTAGCAGATATGAAGTGGTATCTCATTGTGGTTTTGATTTGCATTTCCCTAATCAATAATGACATTGAGAATCTTTTCATGTACTTACTGGTAATTTGTATATCATCTCTGCAGAAATGTCTATTCAAGTACTTTACTTATGTTTTAATTGGAATGTTGTCTTTTTGCTGTTGATGTTCAAGGGTTCTTTATATATTCTGGGTACTAGACCCTTATCAGATATATGATATGCAAAGATTTTCTCCCATTTTGTGGATTCTCTTTTCACTTCCTTGATAGTGTCTTTTGATACACAAAAGTCTTTTAATTTTGATGAAGTCCAGTTCATCAATTTTTTATTTGGTTGCTTGTGCTTTTGGTAACATAGTTAAGAAACTGTTGCCTTATACAAGATTACAAAGATTTACACCTGTTTCCTTCTAAGAGTTTTATAATTTTAGTTATTACAGTTAGGTCTTTCATCCAGTTTGAGTTACTTTTCATATATGTTATTAAGTAGGAGTTCAGCTTTGCTCTTTTGAATGTTGATATCCAGTTGTCTAAACAGCACTTGTTGAAAAGACTGTTCTTTCCCCAGTTATTGGTCTTGGCATCCTCATCAAAATTCAATTGATCAAAGATGTCTGGGTTTATTTTTGGGCTCTCAAGTCTATTCCATTGAGCTATATGTTTATATTTATGCAAGTGTCACATTGTTTTCATTACTGTAACTTTGTAGTAAGTTTTGAAATCAGGAAGTGTAGTCCCTCCAACTTTGTCATTTTTCAAGATTTTTTGGCAATTTGGGGTCCCTTGTAATTACAGATGAGATTTAGGACCAGCTTGTCAATTTTTTGCATAAAAGGCAGTTGGAATTTTGGCAAGGATTGCATTGAAACTGGAGATAACATTTGAGATTGTAGCCATCTTAATAATATTAAGTTGTACAATACATGAAAACAGATTTCTTTTCATTTATTCAGGTCTCCTTTAATTTCTTTCCACAATGTTTTGTAACTTTAAATATATGTCTTTTATCTCCTTAGATGAATTTAATCCTAAGCATTTTATTTATTTTATGCCCCTGTAAATGGCATTGTTTTCTTAATGTCATTTTCAGGTTGTTATTTACTAGTGACTAGAAACAAACTGCTTTTTGCATGTTGATCTTGTATCATGAAGGTTTTCTGAACTTTATTTCTTAGCTCTAATACTTTTTTGTGAGTATGGAATATTTAGAGTTTTCTGCATGTAATATCATAACATCTGTTCTAGTTTGCTAATGCTGCAGGAATGCAAAACACCAGAAATGGACTGGCTTTTATATAGGGGGTTTATTTGGTTACACAGTTACAGTCTTAAGGCCATAAAGTGTCCAAAGTAACACATCAGCAATTGAGTACCTTCCCTGGAGGATGGCCAATGGTGTCTGGAAAACCTCTGTTAGCTGGGAAGGCACGTGGCTGGCGTCTGCTCCAAAGTTCTGGTTTCAAAATGGCTTTCTCCCAGGACGTTCCTCTCTAGGCTGCAGTTCCTCAAAATTGTCACTCTTAGTTGCACTTGGGGTATTTGTCCTCTCTTAGCTTCTCCGGAGCAAGAGTCTTCTGGCCGTCCTCAAACTGTCTCTCATCTGCAGCTCCTGTGTGTTCTTCAAAGTGTCCCTCTTGGCTGTAGCTCCTCTTCAAAATGTCACTCACAGCTGCACTGAGTTCCTTCTGTTATGTCAGCTCATTTATATGGCCCCACTGATCAACTTAGACCCACCCTGAATGGGCAGAACAACACCTCCATGGAAATTATCCAATCAGAGTCATCACCCACAGCTGGGTGGGGCTCATTCCAAAGAAACACTCAAAGAATTACAATCTAATCAACACTGATAACCTCTGCCCACACAAGATTGCATCAAAGATAATGGCATTTGGGGGACACAATATATTCAAACTGGCACAACATCAGAGAATACAGATAGTTTTACTTCTTCCTCTCCATTATGGGTGCTTTTTATTTCTTTTTCTTTCTAATTGCCCTGACTAGAACTTCCAGTGCAATGTTAAAGTGGCAAAAGCAGACATCCTAGTCTTGTTCCTGAACTTGGGAGAAAGATTTTGGTCTTTCATCAGGCTCATCATTAGGTATGATATTAGCTCTATGTGAGTCACAGATGCCCTTTATGAGGTTAAGGAAGTTACCTTCTATTTCTAATTTTTTAATGCATTTTTTATTGTGAACTTTAACGTATATACATTAACAGTGATAACTTTTAAAGTACAATTTAACAAGTAGTTAGAGAGCAAATTTCAAAGAATGTCATGGGTCACAGCTCCACAACTTCAGCTATTTCCATTATTGTAAAATATAACATAGATACAGGGAGGTGTTAACTTGTGATTAAGAGCTCAACAAGCAATTTTATAGGAAATTTCAAAAAATGTTACAGGTTACTAGTTCCACAGTTTCAGTTCTTTCCTTACTATGCAATATATGGTAAATACAGAAAGGTGAAGACTTTCAAAGAACACTTCAATGTGTAGCTATAGAACAAATTTCAAAGGATGTTATAGGTTACAGTTCCACCATGTTATTTACCTCCTTCCAGCAATTCCAACATCCCAGCATCTAAGGGGTGTCTAGGCAGTGAGCATCCTAACTTGTTCATATTGAAAGAGGGTGTCAATAGTATGGGGAAGACCTGATTGTTGTTTTTAAAGAGGCTGTTGCCTCTGGGTTTTAGGACTTGTCTAGCATAGGAATACTCTGGTGGATTTAAGTTTCTGAGAGATAAAACTTAGTGAGTGAATCTTTTATAGAATCTCAGGTATGGACTAGGTATTTGGGGACTATTTTTGGTAAGGGCATAGCATACAGTGGCCATTTGGGATGTCTAGCTGGAGCTTGCATAAGAGAAACCTGAAGGATAGCCTCTTGACTCTATTTGGGATCTGTCAGTCATTGTGACCTCAGCTTGTTACCTTTCTTTTTTTCACCCTTTTGGTCAAGTAGGCATTTTCAATCCCTCACTGCCAGGGCCAGGTTCATTCCTGGGAGTCATATAGCATGTTGCCAGGGAGATTCAGTCCCTTGGGAGTCATGTCCCTCATTAGGGGTGGAGGGTTGTTAATGAATTTATTTTCTGAGTTGGGCTTAGAGAGAGAAGAGTCACATCTGAGCAACAAAAGGGGGTCCCTGCATGTGCCTCTTAGGCATAATTATAGGAGGGCTCAGCCTCCCATTTAGAATCCTAAGTTTCATAAGAGCAAGCCTCAAGTCAAGGGCTTCATTTATTAAGTAGTGGTTTCCTGATTTCACTTAATATATATTCTATCCCAAGGTAATGGTCAGTTTCTTACATTATCTTCACTTAATTGTACAATCATCATGACTCTCAACTTTAAACAATTATAACATCCCAGAGCTCTTATCAGCTGCTAATTATTCATCCCTAGTATTAGTGTAGTGCTGGTAAGATATTCCTATTAAATGTAGTCTTTAATATGTAATGGGTAGATTTTCCATATACCACTCTGTTGTTAACCCTCTGCATCACTGTCATATACCTTATAAGTATATCATGCCAACACTTTTTTAGGTTTGTTGTGCTATTCTGTAGGTTACATGCCTTTAAGCAACCATTTATGAATATGTTCACCTTCAGTGTGTCACTGATACTTATAATCCCGTTTACGAACCATAGTCACACCTGACCATTCCCATACCATTAAGTTCACCATCATTATCTGTACATATTAGATTATTTTTTCCCCTTCACTTGCTTCTGTCTATCTCTAGGTCCCCTATATTCTACATTATAAGACACTTATTCTACATCCCATACCCTTTATCCCCTCCAATTATTGATCCCTAGCAATACGTTGGTGAAAGAATATTAAGATACTACTGTTAATTGTAGTCCATTGTTTGCAATGGGCACATTTCCCCCATATATCCCTCTTTTATTAACTCCTTGTAATAGTGTCATACATTTGTTCTAGTTCATGAAAGAACTTTTAATTTTTTTTTATATTTGTGCAGTTAATCACAGTCATATTCCCCACAAGATTCACTGTTATACATTCCCACGTTTTAACCTCCAATTTTCCTTCTGGTGACATACATGACTCTAGACTTCCCCTTTCCACCACATTCACCCACAATTCAGCACTGTTATTTATACTCACAATAACGTGCTACCATCACCTCTATCTATTTCCGAACTTTTAAGTTCATCCTGGTTGAACATTCTGCATATGTTAAGTGACTGCTCCCCAATCTCTAGCCTCATTCGATCTCCTGGTAACCTATATTCTAGATTTTATGCCAAAGAGTTTACATGTGGTCATGTTCTTTTGTGGGACCTTGGGTGCTTGACCACTCTGAACCTCAGTATCATCTGCAGGCTCTGGTGAGGTTGAATGAGATAGTGTGATATCAAAGTGACTGAGGGAGAATAGGTATTGAAGGAATATTTGCTTCATTTTAATTAGTTGCAGGGAAGAACATGACCCAAGGGATGGGCTATTTGGACTGTAGCTCAGTGCTTCTCAAACTTCATTGTATGGATCTTCTCAAAATACAGGTTCTGAGTAGTTCTGGGGTGAGGCTCCCAGTGGAGCTGACCCATCAGATGGAGGTGAGCACAAGAGACACCTCAGCCCAGGCTGCTGGAATTGGAGGCACACGATGGGGGTTTAAAAACTGACTCTCCCATCTCCCAGCTGTGTAATCTTGGGCAAATAGTTTAACCCCTCTGTGCCTGTTCCTCCATCAGCAGCATAGGGATAATAGCCCTTACCTCAGAGGCCAAGATGGGGATTAATTAAGATAACAGATGCATGCCGCTAACAGGGCCAAAACATAACAAGCACTCAGCATGTGTTACCTTAGCTTTTATTGTTGGAAGAAAGGCGTTGTTAGAAGTTAAGGTCTAGTAAATCTCCCTGGCAATGCAGGATATGACTCCTGGGGTTGAATCTGGACCTGACATTGTGGGATTGAGAACATCTTCTTGACCAAAATGGGGATGCAAAATGAAACGGAATAAAGCTTCAGTGGGTGAGCGATTTCAAATGGAGTCGAGAGGTCACTCTGGTGGACATTCTTATGCACTATATAGATAACACTTTTTGGGTTTTAGTGTATTGGAATAGCTAGAAGTAAACACCTGACCTGAAACTATCAAACTCCAACCCAGTAACCTGGACTCTTGAAGATGATTGTGTAATAATGTAGCTTACAAGAGGGGACAGTGTGACTGAAAATCTTGTGGCTCACACTCCCTTTATCCAGTGTGTGGATGAATAAGTAGAAAAATGGAGACAAAAAACTAAATGAAAAATAGTGTATGTGGTGGGGGGGGGGGTGATTTGAGTGTTCTTTACTTTTATTTTTTATTCTTATTTTCACTTTTTCTGGTACAAGGAAAATGTTCAAAAAATAGTTTGGGGTGATGAATGCACAACCAAATGATTGTAACATGAACAACTGATTGTACAGTTTGGATGATTGTATGGTATGTGAATATATTTCAATAAAACTGTATTTAATTAAAAAAAAAAGTTAAGGTCTAGACAGGAGTAAATATACTCTAAAATGAAATCTCATGCAAAATGTCAGCCTCCTTACCTTCTATAGCATGTACAAGGCAACAGAAGAGGAAAGAAATGGGTAGAGAAATTAATGCCACATGTGGGGCTTCTTGCCTCTGGCAAACAGGGTCAGAGGACTGCTGTGAGGGTTAGTGTTTCAGTCCCTGTCACTCCAGCCTTTTCCTTTGATTTCACCCCCTTATTCTCCATGGGTGGATTTGCTTTTTATTCCAAAAAGAGAGAAGGAACATGCTTTTAAAACAAACCTATGCTTACTTGGAAACTTCATGATTTTTTATAAATTGAAAAAATCCTGACCAAGAGAAAGGAGTCAATTCAGGATGGGCTGCAATTGGCTATTAGTGCACTTCCGAGCTGGTGGAAACGCTTGGCCTTTGGCTTTGGATCATGCCGGGAAGCCACGGCAGGCATTAATAGCCCATTACCATGCACCCTGACACTGCTTTTCTTCCTAATTAATAATGCTTGCTTTAGGGACAGGGAACACAGCTATAAAGCTGGTTTTATCTATTGCTTCAGCCATGAAGGAGAAAGTTATTAGTCCGCTATGCCTGTCACACATTAAACAGCTGGATTAGAAAATCAGAGGGATCACCATGGATTTCAGTTTCTTAATCTTCAGCTCAGGGTGAAGAAAGGCCAACTCCAAACCCAACCCCAAGTTTAGGTCAGGAAGATTGAATTTTGATGGTGGTATCAGCTCACAGGATACTTATAGCATCTTAGAAGTTTGGGAAGTAAAAAGGAATGGTCAACATTAGGGAAGATGAGCCTCATTCTCCTGTCAGTCTTGAAGGGGAGAGAAGGGGCAACTTGGAGAGGTTTGCAAATCCAGCAGCAAGAGGAGGAAAGAAACCAAAAGCATGTGAGCTACAAGGTCTTCACAATCACATGGTCACACCGTGTAAGCTGTATAGCTACACAAGCTTCTTTGAGAATCAAGGCTACTGGGCTACACTTCAGCAGATTCAGGTATTTCCTTCCAGCTATTGCAGTACACTAAAAACTAAAAAGGGATATCTATGTAACACATAAGAATAATCTCTAGAATGACCTCTCAACTCTATTTGAAATCTCTCAGCCACTGAAACTTTTATTTCATTTCTCTTCCCCCTTTTGGTCAAGATGGCTTTCTCAAGCCCACAATACTGGGTCCAGGCTCATCCCTGGGAGTCACGTCCTGCATTGCCAGGGAGACTTACACCACTGGGAGTCAGATCCTACGTAAGGGGGAGGGCAATGATTTTGCCAGCCTAGTGGGCTTTGAAAGAGACAGGACACATCTGAGCAACAAAAGAAGTTCTCTGGGGGTGACTCTTAGGCACCATTGTAAGTAGGCTTTGTCTCTCCTTTGCAGTAACAGGCTTCATAAGGGCAAGCCCCAATATCATGGAATTGGTTGGGCAATCTTTAAATGAAAATAATTCCCTGAGATCACTAGAGTTTTCAGAGAAGAAGGTAAATCTCTTGTGTGCATATCCAGCTTTATTTGATGGTATACTATATTATCACCAAAAAGATGGCCCCCCCCACATCTGTGTCTGCTGAGAACACTGACATATTTCTGTAGTAGGATTCATTGTTCTTTGTTAAATCATCATATGTTGTTTGTTCTTAATTCATCTTTAAGGTTGTTTGTTCTTTATTCATCTGAACTCAGAGCTATAGGGATGAATTAGACCTTCGAGGCTTGGGACTTGGATTGCTGTGAGAATTATCCTTTCAATCTCTGATTTCTGTTAAATGGGGATGATAATTCATTCCTATTAGTGTTGGGGTGAAGATTATACAAACCACCATTTATAAAGGGTTGATGTATTGGCAATAGTAGGCATGGGATAAATGTTTGTTTTCTTCCTTCCCCCAGAGTCTCTAAAAGAACCCCCAAAGAAAAACTCAGGAGTCACCATAGCAGAGGCTGACAGATTGTGTAATTGAGACGCTGCATCTCCCTATTGTATAGAGGGTCAACTTAGCATCGCTCAGTGCTCCCCTTGTTAGGGCCCTAGCCAGAAATGTCTCCCAGAATTTGGTGTTCTTATGTGTATTAACTCTCTGCTATATCTTATGGTTGACCCTATGCTCTCTTTGTCCTAAATTCTGTAACTAAAATAGAAAACATTTTTTATTTGTATTGTATTTCTTTTGTCAGTTGCTGTGAGTCCCTCTTAGAATGAAGCAGAGGATAAACAGGGTTGATATTCAGTGCCCATGCCATTCTAGGTGTTAAATATTTTGAGGATCACCTCTGGAAATAGCAAATATGTATATTACTTTTATCCCTACAATACCTCTGATGTTTTGCCTTATTATGCCAGTTTGGATGTACTATGGCCCCCAAAGTGCTATCTTTGATGCAATCTTGTGGGAGCAGCTGTATTGGTATTCATTAGGTTGGAACCTTGTGATTGAGTGTTTCCATGGAGAAACCTGTGAGTGACACCTTTGATTAGGGTGTGACCTCTTGATTGTTTCCATGGAGGTGTGGCTCCATCCATTCAGTGTGAAACATTGGAGTACTTTAAAAAGAGCTGCACAGGCCCAGACACAGAGCAGCTAAGAGTGACATTTGGAGAGAGCAACTGACAGTAGACATTTTGAAGAGAAGCTGCAGCTAAGAGAGGACAGAATGCCCAAGAGCAACACTTTGGAGAACACCATTTTGAAATGCAACCTGGAAGCAAGTGGACACCAACCACATTCCTTCTCAGCTAACAGAGGATTTTTAGATGCCAATGGCCTTTCTCCAGTGAAGGTACCCTTTGTTGATGCCTTAGCTTGGACACTTGATGGCCGTAAGACTGTAACTTTGTAACTAAATAAACCCCCTTTATAAAAGCCAGTCCATTTCTGGTATTTTGCATAAAGGGCCACATTAGCAAACAGGAACACTTACAGAGGCGGGACAAGCAACAGACATTCAATGATCTGTAGCTTTACCATTATCAGTGAGGTTTCAGGGCACCCTTAGTGTCATGTGCTTCCCCACGTTTGCAAGATGGCTACAACAGGTTCAGGTATCACATCAAGAATTCTTTTCTGCTGTGTCTCTTTTTAGGAATTAGAATGTCTTTCCCGGGCATTTAACGTGACCACTTGTATCAGTCAGCTACTGTCACAATAATGCTGAATCACAAAGTATTCCCAAACTTAGTGGCTTTTAGAGAAAGCATATATTCTCATGCTCATAGGTCTGATTTGTGGTGTGGTTGCTGTAGGCTGGGCAGCTCTGCTTCAGTCTGTAGAGCCTGCTAGATGTAGCTCCAGGCTGTGGGTTGACACTGCTTCACATGTGTCTGTCCTGGGTCATGCGCTGAAGGGCAGCACCTACTAACTGCATCTCTTACGATGGACAGAGCAAGAGCCAAGTCACATTGTGCAAACATGTGATCACCATTTGGCCATTCCATTGGCCAAAACAAGACATGTGGCCAAGCCCTACACAAATGAGATAGGGAAGTAAACTCCATTGTCAGTGAGAAGAGAAGGGTAGTGAATATTTCCCAAAAAATAATCCAAATGATTACTTCTACTCCTAAAGCTGATTTTGTCTCGTGACCTTGGCTAGAATTGGGTCTCATGCTAATTTCCAAACTAGTTACCATAAGGAAGGATGATTTGATGATTTGATGTTTCAACTCATCTCCTGGGATGGTGGGGAGTCAACCAGCATGGCAGCCAGGGAAACCTAGTGATAATGTGCTTGGAAATAGAAACACAGATGCAGAAGCTCATTGCTAGCTGGCATTCATTCCCTATCACATGGAAGGACTGGAAGTATTAGACAAGGAAATCCTGGTGGTCTGCCAGATTCCTGCCCCAGTTTTGCCGTGATGTAACCCCAGTCCCATGACCCTACCTCAGCCTCTGTGTCTTCTCTGGCCTTCCCTTTTTCTGGTCTCCATTTCTCTTTTGGCTCTACTGTATGCCCTTGACCACAGAACCAAAGGAGTGATCTTTGGGAAGGGAGGGCTGCTGGTGAGAGATTCTTTAATATTTTTAGTTAATGACTAAAAATTTCAATGCTTTTTAGAAGCCACAAACTGTGTCAATACTTCTATCTGTATTACCTTCACTTCTCTTAACAACCTAATGAGGTGGCTGCTATTATTATTCCCATTGTATAAATGAGGACATTGAGGCTCAGGGAGGTGAAATAATGTGTTCAAGGTTGCAAAACTAGTCAGGAGTAGAGCTGGGATTCAAACCTAGGTCATCTGACTCTGAAGTTATTTGATTAACCACTATGCAGTTTTGTCTATTAAGGAATTATCATTAAAAAGCACATTAAAATATAATATTCTGAATATAGGAAAAATAATTTTCTTGTTCAGGTATTGAAAATCATAAAATTTATAGTGATGTTGCATATCTTTTTCACATTGTGGACATACCGTAAACCTTTAAGCGAGAACAATGTCAAATATATTATTTTTATGGTGTTGTTAATTGTTTTATGGAGCATGCTCATAAAAGTCACAGAGCACAAGACATAATTGTAAAATGTGCTAGATATCAATTACAGGAAGTATTGCTTTCTTTAACTTGCATCTTGTCCAGAAGCTATAAATTATGGGAAATAGAGGAATGTGTTTATACTTTTTTTACTGAATGGCTAATCATTTACCACTAATTATTGCATTTATTAGGATGAGTTTGAGGACATAGTACTCCATGTTATGTGATGCTTCCTTTGTATGAACTCATGGGAAGATTTTTTATTCTCAGATCTTATCGTTTGAAAGACCATAATCTTGAGCACTTTGCTTTTGTATTATGGACCTGTGATTTCTGTAATTTTGTAGTTCTCAAAGTATCTTCTAGAGATCTGTGGGGGTCCCTGAGATCCATTTAGGGGTCCCAGGACCCACATAGGGTGAACCCAATGTCAACATTGTTCATAATATGAAGATGCCATTTGACTTTTGCACCCCAGAGTTTGCCAGAGGCTGTCTGATGTGTAATAACACAACAGATTGAACACAGAGCAGGTATGAGAATCCGATTGTCTTCTATTAAGCTGGGCATTAACAAGATTTGCAAAACTTAAATCAATGCCAATCTTCTAATTTTTTTGGAGAAAATAGTTATTTTTCATAAATGCTATTTATAGCAACAGTGGGTTTATTAAGTGAATTCATAAGTAAATATTTAAAATTTTTAATTTCTAAAATAAATATTAATGAATTTAATGCACATAAACAAAAAGCTCCTCTAGGCCCCCAAGAAGTTTTAAAAGTATAAAGAAACTTTGAGACCAAACAGTTTGAGAACTGCTGCCTTAAGCACCCCTGTTTTCCATCATTATTTTGGAAACTAGAAAGCCCAAACAAAATTTGCAGTCCACTTTCAGCATTTAATTGAGACCTTGCTCTACTATTCCCTTGTAAATGATTTTGTCACTTATTTTCCATACTGATGTCTTATTTTAAAAAGTTTAATCATAAACTTTGTATAGGTTACTGTGGGCTGCTGCAAGATAAACAAGTTGATGGGAAGGATGCATTGTGGATGGTATGGAAATATATTGAAGATTTTCATAAAACTATGCCCTCAAATTCAAATGCTCTTTCTTAGAGGCTTGCAAACAGGATCATCTTGGTTACTGTTGAGACCATTGTATTTAAACTATGCATGACATTGTAAGGTGTACAGACTCTCCCACTCACTCTTTCCATTTCTCTTCTCTCAGCTTCCCCAGCATTGTAGAATTCTTTTTTCCTTTCCTTTCTTCTATTTTGCATTTATTTTCTGTTTTACCTATTCTTTTTTTTTTTGAATATATATATTAATTAGAAAAGTTGTGGGTTTATAGAAAAACGTATAAAATACAGTTTTCCCTTATACTACACTATTAGTAACACCTTGCATTGGTGTGGTACATTTGTTAAAATTATTAACTATAGTCCATGGTTTAGCTTAGGGTTCATTGTTTATACTGTGCAGTTACATGGAATTTTTAAAAAAAATTGTATTCTAGTAATATATAATGTAATATTTCCCCTTTTAATCACGTTCAAATATATAATTATGTTCACAATGTGTTGCTACCAACACCACCATCCATCCAAAATGTTTCCATCATTCCAAATAGAAACTGTGCATTTAAAGACATAACTCCTTATTTCCTACCCCCTCTCTGTTCCCTGGTAACTCATTCTAGATTCTGACTGAGCTCGCTTATTCTAAATATGTCATATCTGTGAGATAATGCAGTATTTGTCCTTTTGTGTCTGGCTTATTTCACTCAACATGATATCTTCAGATTTCATTCATGTTGTTGTATGTATCAGAACTTCATTCTTTTTTATTGCTGAATAATATTCTATTGTGTGTATGTACCACAGTTTGTTTATCCAGTCATCGGTTGATGGACACTTGGGCTGTTTCCATCTTTAGGCAATTGTGAGTAATGCTGTCATGAACACTGATGTGCAAATATCTGTTCAAGTCCCTGCTTTCAGTACTTTTGGGATATACCTAGAAGTAGATTGTTGGGTCATATGGTAGTTCTGTATTTATCTTTCCAAGGAACTACTAAACCATTTTCCACAGTGGCTGCACCATTTTATTTTCCAAGCAATATATTTCTACAAATTCTTGCCAGCACTTATTTACTGTTTCTTAAATAAGAGCTGTTCTGGTGGGTGTGAAATTGTATGGCATGGTTTTGGTTTGCATTTCCCAAATGACTAATGATGTTGAGCATATTTTCATGTACTTTTTGGCCTTTTGTTTATCTTTTTCTGGCCTTGCTGGTGCTGAAACCATGGATACACCCAGGCCCTGCTGGCTCTGAAGCCACGGCTATGCCCAGGCCCTGCTGGCACTGAATCCACGGCTACGTCAAAGCCATGCCAAAGCTAAAGCTACGTCAAATCCATGCCAAAGCTAAAGCTAAAGCCATGCCAAAGCTACGCCAAAGGTATGCCAAAGCCACGCCAACACTATGCCCACGCTGAAGCCAAAGCTACGCCAACGCTATGCTGACATGGAAGCCAAAGCAACGCCAATGCTATGCCGACGCTAAAGCCAAAGCTACGCCAACACAGAAGCCAAAGCTACACCGACGCTGAAGCCAAGACTCCCCACAAAGCCCTGCTGATGCTGAAACCACAGCTATACCCAGGCCCTGCTGACCCTAAAGCCATGGATATGCACAGGCCCTGCTGACACTGAAGCCAAGGCTTCGCCCAGGCCCTGCTGATGCTGAAGCCACGGCCACGCCCAGGCCCTGCTGGCGCTGAAGCCACGGCTACATCAAAGCCATGCCAAAGCTAAAGCTACATCAAAGCCATGCCAACGTGAAAGCTAAAGCCATGCCAAAGCTACACCAAAGATATGCCAAAGCCGCGCCAACGTTATGCCCACGCTGAAGCCAAAGGTATGCCAACGCTAAGCTGACCCCAAAGCCAAAGCAATGCCAACGCTATGCCGATGTTGAAGCCAAAGCTACGGCAACGCTAAGCCAATGGTAAAGCCAACGCTATGCCAAAGCTATGCTGAGGCTGAAGCCAAAGCTACACCGATGCTCAAGCCAAGGCTACCACAAGGCCCTGCTGATGATGAAGCCACTGTTATGCCCAGGCCCTGCTGATGCTGAATCCATGGCTACACCCAGGCCCTGCTGATGCAGAAGCCAAGGCTACACCCAGGCCTTGCTGACACTGAAACCACGGCTACATCAAAGCCACGCCAAAGCTAAAGCTATGTCAAAGCCACGCCAAAGCTAAAGCCAAAACCATGAGAAAGGTACACCAAATGTACGCCACAGCCATGCCAACGCTTTGCCCACACTGAAGCCAAAGCTACGCCAACGTTATGCCAATGCGGAAGCCAAAGCAATGCCAATGCTATGCTGATGCTGAAGCCAAAGCTACACCAAAGCTACGCTGACACTAGAGGCAAAGCTACGCCGACACTGAAACCAAGGCTACCGCAAGGCCATTCTGATGCTGAAGCCACGGCTACGCCCAGGCCCTGCCGGCGCTGAAGCCATGGCTACATCAAAGCCATTCCAAAGATAAAGCTATGTTAAAGCCATGCCAAAGCTACACCAAGTGTACGGCAAAGCCACGCCAATGCTGTGCCGATGCTGAAGCCAAAGCTACACAAATGCTGAAGCCAAGGCTACCTCAAGGCCCTGCTGGCACTGAAGCCACAGCTACGCCCATTCCCTGCTGATGCTGAAACCATGGCTACATCAAAGTGATACCAAAGCAAAAGTTACGTCAAAGCCAGCCAAAGCTAAAGCTAAAGCCATGCCAAAGCTACGCCAAAGGTACGCCAAAGCTACGCCAATGATATGCCCACACTGATCCTAAAGCTACGCCAACACTATGCTGACACGGAAGCCAAAGCAATGTCCAAGCTATGCCGATATTGAAGCCAAAGCTACACCAACGCTATGCCGACACTAAAGCCAAAGCTAAGCCAAAGCTACACCGACGCTGAAGCCAAAGCTACACTGACGCTGAAGCCAAGGCTACCGCAAGGCCCTGTGGATGGTGAAGCCTCAGCTACACCCTGGTCCTAGTGGCGCTGAAGCCACAGCTATGCCCATCCCCTGCTGGCACTGAAGTCACGGCTATGCCCACACCCTGCAGGTCCTGAAGCCACGGCTACGTCAAAGCAATACCAAAGCTAAAGTTACGTCAAAGCCAGGCCAAAGCTAAAGCTAAATCCATGCCAAAGCTACGCCAAAGGTATGCCAAAGCCATGCCAACACTATGCCCACGCTGAAGCCAAAGCTATGCCAACGCTATGCTGATGCTGAAGCCAAGCTACGCCAACGCTATGCCGACACTGAAGCCAAAGTAACACCAACGCTATGCCGATGCTAAAGCCAAAGCTACTTGACAGCTACACTGATGCTGAAGCCAAAGCTACACTGAGGCAGAAGCCAACACTCCCGCTAGGCCCTGCTGATTCTGAAGCCATGGCTATGCCCAGACCCCGCTGACTCTGAAGCCACGGCTATGCCCAGGCCCACTGACACTGAACCACAGCTACGCCCAGGCCCTGCTGTCACTGAAGCCATGGTTTCGCCCACTACCTGCTGGCGCTGAATCCACGGCTACGCCCTGGCCGTGCTGATGCCGAAGTCACGCCTCACCCAGGCCCTGCTGACGGTGAAAGCACGGCTACGCCCAGGCCTTCCTGTCACTGATGCCAGGGCTATGCCCATGCCCTGCTGGTGCTAAATCCACGGCTTCACGTAGGCCCTGTTGGCACTGAAGCCACGGCTATGTCAAAGCCATGCCAAAGATAAATGTACGTCAAAGCCATTCCAAAGCTAAAGCTAAAGCCACGCCAAAGCTATACCAAAGGTATGCCAAAGCCATGCCAAAGCTATGCCCATACTGAAGCCAAAGCTACACCAACGCTATGCCGACGTGGAAGCCAAATCACCGCCAACGCTGTGCCAACGTTGAAGCCAAAGCTACGCCAACGCTAGGCCGACGCTAAAGCCAAAGCTCCTCCTAAACTGCACTGATGCTGAAGCCGAAGCTACATCGTCACTGAAGCCAAGGCTACCGCAAGGCTCTGCTGGCGCTGAAGCCACGGATTCACCCAGGCCCTTCTCACGCTGAAGCCGCGGCTATGCCAGGCCCTACTGATGCTGAAAGCACGGCTACGCCTAGGCCCTGCTGGCTCTGAAGCCACAGCTCCACCCAGGCCCTGCTGGCGCTGAAGCCACGGCTACTTCAAAGCCATGCCAAATCTAAAGCTACGTCAAATCCATGCCAAAGTGAAAGCTAAAGCCATGCCAAAGCTACACCAAAGGTACTTCAAAGCCACGCCAACGCTATGCCCACGCTGAAGCCAAAGCTACCCTAATGCTATGCCGATGCTAAAGCCAAAGCTGCGCAAAAGCTACGCCGACGCTCAAGCCAAGGCTATCGCAAGGCCCTGCTGATGCTGAAACCAAAGCTATGCCCAGGCCCTGATGGCGCTGAAGCCACGGCTATGCCCAGGCCCTGCTGACACTGAAGCCACGGCTATGTCAAAGCCATGCCAAAGCTAAAGGTACGTCAAAGCCATGCCAAAGCTAAAGCTACTACATCAAAGCCACGCCAAAGCTAAAGCTAAAGCCATGCCAAAGGTACGCCAAAGCCACACCAAAGCTATGCTAAAACTAAAGCTACTTCAAAGCTATGCCAGAGCCAAAGGCAAAGCTTGCCAAAGCTACGCCAACACTATGCTGATGCTGAAGCCAAAGCTACGCCAAAGCTTTGCCGACACTGAGGCCAAAGCTGCACCAGCACTGAAGGCAAGGCTACGGCAAGGCCCTGCTGACACTGAAGCCATGGCTATGCCTAGGCCCTGCTGGCGCTGAAGCCACGGCTACGTCAAAGCCATGCGAAAGCTAAAGCTACATCATAGC
This sequence comes from Choloepus didactylus, assembly GCF_015220235.1. Taxonomy (NCBI): domain Eukaryota; kingdom Metazoa; phylum Chordata; class Mammalia; order Pilosa; family Megalonychidae; genus Choloepus; species Choloepus didactylus. The sequence continues at coordinate 20,953,518 of NC_051317.1, read as the reverse complement.
CATGCCAAAGCTAAACCAAATGTATGCCAAAGCCATGCCAACTCTATGCCCATGCTGAAGCCAAAGCTACGCAAATGCTATGCAGACTCAGAAGCCAAAACAATGCCAAAGCTATGCCAAAGCTACGTCGATGCTGAAGTGAAAACTAAACCGACGCTGAAGCCAAGGCTGCTGCAAGGCTCTGCTGACGCTGAAGCCACGGCTACGCCCAGGCCCTGCTGACGCTGAAGCCACAGCTACGCCCAAGCCCTGCTGATGCAGAAGCCAAGGCTATCCCAAGGCCCTGCTGACACCGAAACCACAGCTCCATCAAAGCCACGCCAAAGCTAAAGCTGTGTCAAAGCCATGTCAAAGCTAAAGCTGTGTCAAAGCCATGTCAAAGCTAAAGCTACGTCAAAGCCACGTCAAAGCTAAAGTTAAAGCCATGCCAAAGCTACACCAAAGGTACGCCAAGGCCACGCCAAAGCTAGAGGTTTGCCAAATCTATGGTAAAACTAAAGCTACCTCAAAGCTATGCCAGAGCTAAAGGAAATGCTCTGCCAAAGCAACGCCACCACTATGCCGACACTAAAGGCAAAGCTACTCCACAGGTACACTGACACTGAAGCCAAAGCTACTCCGATGCTGAAGCCAAGGCTCCCGCAAGGCCCTGCTGATGCTGAAGCCATAGCCATGCCAAGGCCGTGCTGACCCTGTAGCCACGGCCATGCCCAGGCCCTGCTGGCACTGAAGCCATGGCTACGTCAAAGCCATTCCAAAGCTAAAGGTACGTTAAAGCTTTGCCAAAGCTAAAGCTAAAGCCATGCCAAAGCTATGGCAAATGTACACCAAAGCCACGCCAAAGCGAGTGCTAGGCCAAAGCTATGCTAAAACTAAAGCTGCAAAGCTATGCCAGAGCTAAAGGTAAAGCTATGTCAAAGCTATGCCAATGCTATGCCGACATTAAAGCCAAAGCTACATCAAAGCTATGCCAGCGCTGAAGCCAAAGCTACACCGACGCTGAAGGCAAGGCTACCTCAAAACCCTGCTGATGCTGAAGTCACAGCTATGCCCAGGTGCTGCTGACACTGAAGCCACGGCTTAGCCCAGGCCGTGCTGATGCTGAAGACACAGCTACGCCAAAGCTACGCCTATGCTTTGGAGATGCTGAAGCCAAAGCTATGCCCATGCTATACTGACGCGGAAGCCAAAGCTACCCCAAAGCTACACTGATGTTGAAGCCAAAGCTACTCCGACGCTGAATCCAAGGCTACCGCAAGGCCCTGCTAATGCTGAAGCCACGGCCATGCCCAGACCCTGCTTGCGCTGAAGCCACAGCTATGCCCAGGCCCTGCTGACGCTGAAACCACGGCTACGTCAAAGCCATGCCAAAGCTAAAGCTAAAGCCATGGCAAAGCTACGCCAAAGGTACACCAAAGCCACACCAACGATATGCCCACGCTTATCCCAAAGCTATGCCAACGCTATGCCAACATGGAAGCCAAAGCAACGTCCAAGCTATGCCGATGTTGAAGCCAAAGCTACGCCAATGCTATGTCGAGGCTGAAGCCAACTCTACGCCAAAGCTTTGCTGACACTGAGGCCAAAGCTGCACCGACACTGACGGCAAGGCTACCGCAAGGCCCTGCTGATGTTGAAGCCACGGCTAGGCCCAGGCCCTGCTGACGCTGAAGCCACAGCTATTCCCAGGCCCTGCTGACGCTGAAGGCACACCTCACCCATGCCCTGCTGATGCTGAAGCCACGGCTACATCAAAGCCACTCCAAAGCTAAAGCTACGTCAAAGCCACTCCAAAGCTAAAGCTACATCAAAGCCACGACAAAGCTAAAGCTACATCAAAACCATGAGAAAGCTAAAGCTACGTCAAAGCCACGACAAAGGTAAAGCTAAAGACATGCCAAAGCTATGCTAAAGGTACGCCAAAGCCATGCCTACGCTATGCCCATGCTGAAGCCAAAGAGATGCCAAAGTTACGCCTATGCTGAAGCCATGGCTTTGCCCAGTTCCTGCTGGTGCTGAATCCATGGCTACGCCCAGGCCATGCTGATGCTCAAGTCATGCCTCGCCACTCCCAGACCCTGCTGACGTTGAAGCCACAGCTACGCCCAGGCTCTGCTCATGCTGAATCCACGGCTACACCAAGGCCCTGCTGGCGCTGAAGCCACGGCCATGACCAGGACCTGCTGACGCTGAAGCCACGGCCTCGCCCTGGCCCTGCCGGGGCTGAAGCCATGGCTGTACCTAGGCCCTGCTGGCTCTGAAGCCAAGGTTAAGTCCCGGCCGTGCTGGCGCTGAAGCCAAGGCCTCACCCAGGCCCTGCTGGCACCGAAGCCATGGCCATGCCCAGGCCCTGCTGGCGCTGAAGCCGCTGCCACGCCCAAGCCCTGCTGACACTGAAGCCACATTTTCACCCAGGCCCTGCTCACACTGAAGCCACAGCTATGCCCATCCCTGCTTGCGCTGAAGCCACGGCTACGCCCAAGCCCTGCTGACACTGAAGCCACGTTTTCACCCAGGCCCTGCTCACGCTGAAGCCACAGCTATGCCCATCCCTGCTCGCTCTGAAGCCACGGCTATGCCCATGCCCTGCTTATGCTTAAACCATGGCTACGTCAAAGCTAAAGCTACAGCCATGCCAAAGCTATGCCAAAAGTACGCCAGAGCCACGCCAAAGTGAGAGCTGTGCCAAAATTATGCTAAAACTAAAGCTACTGCAAAGTTATGCCAGACATAAAGGTAAAGCTATGCCAAAGCTATGCCAACTCTATGCCGACGCTGAAGCCAAAGCTATGCCAAAGCTATGCCAACACTGAAGCCACAGCTACACCGATGCTTACAGCAAGGCTACTGCAAGGCCCAGCTGATGCTGAAGCCAAGGCCTCGCCCAGGCCCTGCTGACGCTGAAGCCAAGGCCTTGCCCTGGCCCTGCTGACGCTGAAGCCATGGCCAAGACTAGGACCTGCTGGTGCTGAAGCCACGGCCACGACCAGGCCCTGCTGAAGCTGAAGCCATGGCCAAGACTAGGACCTGCTGGTGCTGAAGCCACGGCCACGACCAGGCCCTGCTGATGCTGAAGCTACGGCTATGCCCAGGCCCTGCTGACGCTGAAGCCACGGCTACTCCCAGGCAATGCTAGCGCTGAAGCTACGGCTATGTGAAAGCTATTCCAAAGTTAAATCTACCTCAAAGCCATGCGAAAGCTAATGCTACGTCAAAACCATGGCAAAGCTAAAGCTAAAGCCGTGCCAAAGATACACCAAAGTTACGCCAAAGACACAGCAATGCTATGGCCATGCTGAAGCCAAAACTACGCCAACACTATACCGACGAGGAAGCCAAAGCAATGCCAATGCTATGCCAACACTAAAGCCCAAACTATGCCACAGCTGCGCTGACACTGAAGCCAAAGCTACAGCGATGCTGAAGCCTAGGGTCCTGCAAGGCCCCGCTGACGCTGAAGCCACGGCTACGCCCAGGCCCTGCTGACCCTGAAGCCACGGCCACAAACAGGACCTGCTGGTGCTGAAGCCATGGCCACGCCCAGACCCTGCTGACGCTGAAGCTGCAGCCACTCCCAGGCCCTGCTTGCGCTGAAGCCACGGCCACGCCCAGCCCTGGTCGTGCTGAAGCCACGGCTATGCACATACTCTGCTGATGCTGTAAGCACGGCTACGTCAAACCCAAGCCAAAGCTAAAGATATGTCAAAGCCAGGCCAAAGCTAAAGCCAAAGCCATGCCAAAGCTACACCAACGCTATGCCGAGGCTGAAGCCAACGCTACGCCAAAGCTTTGCCGACACTGAGGCCAAAGCTGCACCGACGCTGAAGGCAAGGCTACCGCAAGGCCCTGCTGATGTTGAAGCCACGGCTATTCCCAGGCCCTGCTGACGCTGAAGGCACACCTCGCCCATGCCCTGCTGATGCTGAAGCCATGGCTACATCAAAGCCACTCCAAAGCTAAAGCTACGTCAAAGCCATGACAACGCTAAAGCTACATCAAAGCCACGACAAAGATAAAGCTAAAGACATGCCAAAGCTATGCCCATGCTGAAGCCAAAGCTACACCAAAGTTACGCCTACGCTGAAGCCAAAGCTACATGGACGCCGAAGCCCAGGCTACTGTAAATCCCTATTGAAAGTGAAGCCACGGCTATGCCCAGACCCCTCTGATGCTGAAGCCATGGCTGTGCCCAGGGCCTGCTGATGCTGAAGGCACAGCTACGCCCAGGCCCCGCTGACACCGAACCATGGCTATGCCCAGGCCCTGCTGTTGCTGAAGCCATGGCTTTGCCCAGTTCCTGCTGGTGCTGAATCCACGGCAATGCCCAGGCCATGCTGACGCTCAAGTCATGCCTCACCCAGGCCCTGCTGACGGTGAAAGCACAGCTACGCCCAGGACCTCCTGTCACTGATGCCAGGTCTATGCCCAGGCCCTGCTGGTGCTAAATCCACGGCTTCACCCAGGCCCTGCTGTGGATGTGTGGTTTAAATTGCTGTAATTGTCTACTGAAGAGATTTAGGAATTGATGAATACAGTATTTTTCAGATATGAAGAGTTGTCTTGTTGAAGACCCACTGCCAGTTTTACCGTGACTCAACCCACGGCCTGTGTAGATCAGTTTCGGGCACATCTGTGAAATCTCATGGAAGTCCCTCTGGTTGGTTTAGTGCAACATGTTTGGGATAGATTACCTGCTTTGGTTTCTATTGGTTCTTTGAAAAGGAAGACACCAAGGAGAGATTCTAATAACACAAAAGAAATTCATGGTGTATCCCTAAGGATGCTGAAGAGGAAGAAAAGTGGAAATAGCTAAGAAAACCAACATGACCGCTGGGTTATTATCTTAAAAACAAATCTGAACACATCACATTTTTGTGGAGATTCCAGGAGTTTACATGTGCTGTTCTGTCTTACTGCTATGCCTTTCATATGTTCTCTGCATGTCCAACTTCTGTTCATCTTGTAAAATTCAGATCAAAATTCCTGTCTTCTGTGAAGCATTCTCCACACCACCCAGGAGAGTTCTTAGGGATTCTAAAACATGTGCATATGTATTCTAGTACATTTTTCAGGCAGCATTTAATTGTGTATCCTTACATTTCTAACTTTTCCACTGAACTATTACTTATTGAAGTTAGGAATCATGTATTTGTCATTTTATCTGCAATGTCTAGAAAATGTCTAGCACAAAATGGATGCTAAATCAGTACACTTTTGAATGAAGGGTAGGTACTCTGAGCTTAGGTATGAGAAAAATGTTAATAGGTGAAAGGTGGGAGCTTAATCAGGGATGGATTTAAAAGGGTTGATATTAGCAATAATTTATAAATGTTATAGCATGAACCCTTAAGAATACTATCAGGAATAAGTTCAGACATTTCAAAAATGCTATCGACAATTTAATATATTAAAAGGGCTTTTTTTTTATTATGGAATATGACATATTTACAAAGAAGTGATAACTTTTCAAGTGTAATTTAACAAGTAGTTACAGAGTAAATTTCAAAGAATGTTATGGGTTACATTTCCACAGTTTCAGTTATTTCCTTATTGTGAAATATAACATATATACGAAATGGTGATAACTTTCCAATTACAATTTAATGAGTAGCTAAGTGATTAATGCAATGATGAGGATGGATGGAATAATGTTAACACATGACAAGGAGTTAGCAGGACTACTAGAATCTCTTTTGTTCTTTATTGGGGAGCATCATCTTCAAAGGCCCACATAGTCAAGAGGAAATAGGAGATGACAGCCTGGCAACTTTTAGTAAATTCAATTCTTTAGGGCCTGAAGAAAGACAGTCCTGGGTATATGAAATTGGTAGGTGACAGTAGAGCCATTTGGAAAAGAGAGGGGCCACAGTCTTGTAGAGTCCTTCTCATTTTCTGTTTTTCAAATCAATCCAATCTTATTCTCCTGCTGTCATCACTGTTAGTCTATGCCACTAGCATTTACTTCCCAGACCACAGAATTGCTGTTAAATCCTCTGTAGAGTTGCTTTTGCTCGTGTCGTCTCCGTGGAAGCCAAAGTTATGCAAATTTGATCATATCACCCCCTTGTCAAGAACAATGCAAGGGACCTTCCATTTCCCCCTTTATTGTGGCTGTTGGACCTGACTCACACCAATCTCTCCAGCCTAAACTACTCGACAACTTCCCTCCAGGTACCCTTCACTTCTCTAGAGTCTCCAGCCTCACTGGGCCCTTCCAGCCTTTCAGGCAAGCATTGCTCCCCTTCTTCTGCTAAGCCTTTGCTCCTGTTCTACTAATTCATTCAAAAATATGTTCACTGAGCCGGGCATTGTATTGGGCATTGGAAGATATGAAGGAGAATCCAAATTCCAAGTGTTTATGGAGGGATGCAGTCGTTTGTCAAGTGATCATCGGATAATCAAACTGCAACCTTATTATGAGGAGAAGGAAAAGTGCGTGATGCTATGAGAGCATATGATCTTGTCAATCAGGCAGAGTCTACCCTGATAAAATGATGAGGATGAATAGGCATTAACTAGGGGAAGAAGAAGGAAGAATGGGCACTCTCAACATAAGGAACAGGATTTGCAGAGTTCTCCTCAGTGACGGGAACTTATAATGACGATGAATTGGAAGAAGGCCATTGTGGCTGGAGTGGGCAGGAGGTGAGGCTGCTGACAGGGCCAAGGGCTTGCAAGGCTTTGTAGACAATGGTAAGAAGTGCTTATCTTCATACTAAAGGTGACGGAGGGTCATTGAAACATGTTAGTCATGGGAAGCAGGATAAACTATTTCTGAGATCACTTTGTCTGCAGAGTGAATTGGGAGAAGGAGGCTGAAAGGAGGTGGGTGAAGCATTTGCAAGGCTGTTGCCATAATCAGGCTACTGATCTGGTTTGGAAGAGGGTGGTTGTGGATGATGGTGACCTGGAGAGGAATGGGTTGATGCCAATGATGTTCAGGAGGGAAAGTGGATAGGATCTGGTGATTGATTATAGAGGAGGGGTGAGGGAAAAGGATGTGCCAAAGGCAACTTGCAGGTGACTCCATGGCTGCTGGAGCCCATTACTGAAGAGGAAACAGTGGGAGATGAACAAACTGATAAGTGAGTTTGGTTTTGGACTGACAGTCTGAAGGGTCTCTGAGTTATGCAGGAGAATAAGTCATATGGGCAGCCAGGCTCACCACTGGAGCTCAGTGAATTCCAACTAGAGGCATAAATGTGTGTAAGTCATAACCAAAGTCATAAGTAATAATTGAAACCACGGACTGTGATGCAGTTACTTTGGGAGAGAACAGAGTATAAAGAAGAGATGGCACAGGATCAAGCCTTGAGGAGAGTCAATACTTAATGGAGAGGTTGAGGAGGAGATATGGAAAGCAGGCCATGAAAAGCCAGGAGAATGGAAGGATGACTTTAGGAAGTTGTGATATCACAGAAGCTAAGGGAAGTCAGGGTTTCAAAGAAAAAGGGAGTGTCAGGTACATGTGAAGAAAAGGAAAACAAGGACTGTTCCATCAAAATCCTAAATTCATGCTGCTCCATACTCTTTCCCTGCTATGGGTGGATGTGGATCAGGACCAAGTCCAATGAGATGGTGGAAGAAGCCTAGGAAAGACCTTGTCGAGGAGAGCTGACTGCATCCCACATGTGCCTCACCACCTGTCTAGGAATCAAGGAAGCAAGAAATACATTTCTATTGTGTTAAGTCATTGCATGTTTGGGTCTATTTGCTATAGCAATTAATCTACCTCAATACTGGCTTGAATGATGACTTTTTAATTAGAATTCATGGCAATTCATACCCCTCAATGACATGTAAATTGAAACCATAGTAAAAGGATAATGTTGCTAATGATTTCTTTTCACAAAGATATTCTGGAAAAAGACATACCTTTCTAAATTTATGGCAGATTCTCATTTTATTCATTCAGCATAGGATCTATTTCCAAGTTAATGGGTAATGCAAGGTGTGATGAGGAGCAAATATTTGTCCCTGAAATATTTGGGGGAATATAGTATTGTATTGTTGTTCTACATATACTTCAACCCTAAAATGACTTACCTTGGATATCCATGGGTGTACACAGGGACTGAGCAGGAAATTGAAAATGTATTCCTTGAAGCATATGATGAAAAATAATTGAAGATAAAGTATTGTAAATAGGTTGACTCAGAAGCTTGAAAACTGCTTTCAAATAGTGAATACAGTTTTTCAAGGGAAAGCAATTGAGTATATTCCAAATTTAAAGCCCCTGGGGAATTGGTTCTTCCCCTAATTACTAATCCTTCTCTTTGTGTGAGAATATGAAGTTAATTCCCCCTAGTATCAGAGGAAGCCACTAAAGCCAGATGCTGGAAGCAGCAAAACCCAAAAGAGAAGGTAAAGACCAGCAGATGCCGTGGGCTTTGCCATCTGATGGGGGAGTCCAGGTATCACTTGATGATGCCTTGATTTGGGCATTTTCATGGCCTCAGAACTGTAAGCCTGTAAGCTAATAAATTCCCATGGTTAAAAGCCAATCCATTTCTGTTATACTGCATTTTGGCAGCTGTAACAAACTAAAACAACCCTTGAGTGCTCTGAACAGGTCCTTCTAAGTCTTGTTGGCATGGAGCTCTGCAGGATCACTTAGAAACCCCTGCCTAGAGAGCTCACCTGGGCAAGGCTTTTGCCGTCTGAGACTAGAGAACCAGCTCCCAAAGCTTTCCTGAATCTGAACATCATCGGATGGATGGCTTGATCTCTGCAAAGAGAGGCAGATCTTTGGGGCCCTGTGGGATGGATAAGGAAAGTTCATCCTCTGGGGTCCTCTATTTCCCAGGCTCCTGCCAAGTTTTCACCCCATGCTTCATTCTTCCTCCATCCACTTATACACAGAGTGGGAATGGGCTAGTTAAGCTAGCAGATTCAATCCTTCCCCACACTTATCAGAGCTTCTCAGTGCTCTGCCAACAATGACTGCCCCTTAATGCAGTGAGGGACCTCCCACAGCTGAGGGAAAGGATGGCACCATCCATTCATTCCCCATTCAGGGAAATGGCAGCTGAGAACCCAACAGAGGGTGACTATTTTAAGATGCTATCAGTAAAATAAGTGCATTGAATTCTCACATATATATCATAGACAATGACACAGACTTTACAAATAAAAACCACCAAAAGAAAAAAAGCATTGGAGTTTTTGGTTGTTTTTAAGGTAAAATTACAGACAAATGGATTCTCATGAAATCTATTCCAAACAAAGGCTTTTGGATTTTTTATGATGGTAGAACAATGTTACCATGACAGAAACTTCTAAAGCAATTTGACATGTATTCTTACATTCCTGATAGTCTAAGTCACCAATTTTGCAATCAGCAAATGCTTAGACAACAAAAACACTCTACTAAGTGAATTTTGAGACAGCTTGCTACTTCTTGAGTAGCTAAGGAAATGAGAGAAACATGGAAAAATGCAATGCTATTTTATGACAAAAGAGATCATTGTTTTTTCTTCTAAAATTCCAAGAGTAACATCTATATATGTATGTCTATACACACATATATGTGCATGTTCTTTGATTTTAGATAGCCCTGCTTTCTCTTTTAATACAGTTTTCATACACTTACATACCCCATACATAGAATTGGAACTGAAAATACTAAGCATTATAAAAAGGACAGTGAATAACTTCTATTTGAATTATTTAGAATTAGTATTCTTATATATTTTTTGTCTTGAATGTTTTATTCATAACTGCTCTAGAACTTGAACATGGAGGTATTCAAAAGCACTCACTTCCACCAAATTCCAATTTGATTTCCCATTTTAAAAATCAAGGACCTCACAGGGGAAACTAAGATGGCAGCTAGGTGAGACAGGGAAAAAAAACACCTCCATGAAAAACACTAGATAAAAACCAGGAAGTGACCCAGAATACTGGTTACAGTGATGCGCCAGCTGGACGAGGTCTGCTAGTTCCAAAGGGGCCGTATACTTTGTGAAACTGGGAGCCTGTGTTCTGAAATGAGTGAGTAAGCTGGCTGGAAGACCCATAGCCATGCGGCAGTCTGGGGAAGCCAAGGTTTGGCATTTGGAGACCGACGGGCTCTTTTAAAAAAAAAAAGCAAAAAACCCAGGAGTGGCTGCAGTTGCGATAGTGGGAATCATGCAGTAAAGCACAGCAAGAGGGGGCTCGGCCAGCCTCTCAGTGTCTGGCCTGGAAGATAGCCCACTGCAGATACCCTTGGGGCCGGGGAATGGAGGGGAGAGCCAGAAGCAGAAAGAAACCCCACGGCTAGCAGTTGGCTCCCCAGAGAGCTGGATAAACTCCTGCCCAGGGCCGTGCCCACAGCCCAGAGCCCCGCCAGTTGTCCCGGAGCTGGGAAGGAGGAACTGTGTTAGGAAAGGAGTGTGGAGACACTCTGGCCATCTTTGCATCAGGCTGAAAGCGCCCCAGCGTGGCCCGGTGGCCCAGGGCTTCCCTTGAGGGACGGCGCACACTGGTGACGTAGCACGGCATTCCCTCAGCAGAGGTTCTGGAGGATCACAGCTGGGCGGGGGGACCCGCTCGAAGAACCCAGGGACACTACATCAAGTCTGGTGGTTTGTGGGACAGTGAGAGAGAGGGTCTGGGGCTGAAATGAAATGAAGGCTTAGACTCTTGCGGCGACCTTGAATCTCCAGAAACCTGGGGGATTTGAATATTAAAGCTGTCCTTCCTCCCTGGCCACCCGTACACATGCCCCACATTCAGGGTGGACGGCTCTAGCAACACACCCAAACTGAGTTCTCCAACTGAACCCCACAAGAATCATTTCCCCACACACCATGGGGACATGGTGGAGAACTGACTTGGGTATAGGTGACTCACAGATGCCAGCTGTGGGTTAGAGAAAGTGTACACCACTAAACTGTGTTTCTGAAAAATTAGATAGGTATCTTTTTTTACAACTTGAAAGAACCCTATCAAGCAAAGCAAATGCCAAGAGACCAAAAACAACAGAAAATCTTAATGCATATGATAAAATCAGATGATATGGAGACTCCAACTCCAAACACAAAAATCAAGATATCGAAAGAGACAGAGTACCTTGCACAATTAATCAAAGAACTGCAATTGAGGAATGAAAACATGGCAAAGGATTTAAAGGACATCAAAAAGACCATGGCCCAGGATATAAGTGCCATAAAGAAGACCCTAGAAGAGCATAAAGAAGACATTGCAAGAGTAAATAAAGAAATAGAAGATCTTATGGAAATAAAAGAAACTGTTGGCCAAATTAAAAAGACTCTGGATATTCACAATACAAGACTAGAGGAAGCTGAACAACATCTCAGTGTCCTAGAAGTCCACAGAACAGAAAATGAAATAACAAAAGAAAGAATGGATAAAAATATTGAAAAAATCAAAATGGATCTCAGGGATATGATAGATAAAATAAAACCTCCAAACTTAAGACTCATTGGTGTCCCAGAAGGGGAAGAGAAGGGTAAAGGTCTAGAAAGAGTATTCGAAGAAATTGTTTGGGAAAACTTCCCCAACCTTCTACACAATATAAATACACAAAGCATAAATGCCCAGCAAACTCCAAATAGAATAAATCCAAATAAACCCATTCCAAGACATATTCTGATCAGACTCTCAAATACTGAAGAGAAGGAGCAAGTTCTGAAAGCAGCAAGAGAAAAGCAATTCACCACATACAAGGGAAACAACATAAGACTAAGTTGTGACTACTCAGTGGCCACCATGGAGGTGAGAAGGCAGTGGCATGACATATTTAAAATTTTGAGAGAAAAATTTCCAACCAAGAATACTTTATCCAGCAAAACTCTCCTCCAAATTTGAGGGAGAGCTTAAATTTTTCACAGACAAATGCTGAGAGCTTGACAATAAAAGACCTGCCCTACTTCAGATACTAAAGGGAGCCCTAGCAACAGAGAAACAAAGAATGGAGAAAGAGATATAGAGAATTTTAACAGACATATATAGTACCTTACATCCCAAATCACCAGGACACTCATTTTCTCCAGTGATCATGGATCTTTCTCCAGAAGGGACCATAAGCTGGGACATGAAACAAGCCTCATGAAATTAAAAAAAAAAAAAATTGAATTTACTCAAAGCACATTCTCCAACCACAATGGAATGCAAATAGAAGTCAATAATTTTTGAACTGTAACTCCACTATTTACTTCCTACATGATAAAAAATACACAAACTCTAATGACAAATCAGTGGTTTTGAACTCAATGTAAAATATGTAATTTTAGACAACTATATAAAGGTGGGGAAATGGAGGAGTATAGGAACATAGTTTATGTGTCCTATTGAAGTGAAGGTGGTATCAAAGAAAAACAAGATTGATAAGGATTTAAGAAGTTAATTTTAAGCCCCACAGTAAACACAAAGAAATTATCAGAGAATATAACCATAGAGATGAAAAGTAGAGTTTGGGTTAAGAGAAATGGGGGAAGGGGCAATGGGAAGTTAAGAAATGAGTGTAGGGTTGCTGTTTGAGGTGAAGGGAAATTTCTAGTAATGGATGGTGGGAAAGAGCATTACAACATTCTAAATGTGATTAATCCCACTAATGGAAGGCTAGGGAGGGGGTGGAATGGGAGGATTTAGGCTGTATATATGTTTCCACAACTGAAAAAAAAAAAAGACAGCCTAAATAGATGACAGTTGAATGCCAAGGATGAACTTGGATGGGATTGGAGGATAGAGGACAGGTGGCTCAAAAGGACACAATGGAGACATAAGGAAAAGGAAATATAGAATGTAAGCTTTGTATCATTGTTGAATCTCTTGTACTTCATAGCTTCGCTTAATGGGACTGCATAAAAGAATGTTCTTGTTCATGGGAAGTGTATACGTGAATTATAGTGTATGTTCAAGGCTGTGTGCAGCTAGCTCTCATATGGTCAGAAGACAGAGCAATAGATGATGGGTGATAGGGTGGGAGTGAGGGAGGGAGGGAAAGAAATAGCGATGTGACAGCATGTTAAAGTTGGTGTATTGAGCTATTGGGGGAGGGCTGTCAGGGTATAATGGAATTCTGTGTATGGGGTTAGTATTGTTTTTGCAGCTGTTCCTATAATTTTGAATTTATTTCAAAAAAAAAAAAAAAAAAAATCAAGGACCTCAGCAGTGCCCAGACCTGCTCTGAGCAGTGTAACACTGCCACCTAGTGATGCACTCACTTCATTACACAGAAGTTAAAAATAGTGCTCACTTAACCGTATTAAAGATAAGATCTTTTTCAAAATCATATAACCATTCAGGCATTTCAAAATATACAACGTATATACAAAGACAGAAGAACCAGAATATTGACATGGCTTAACATGAATCAAATAAATTTCTATATTTTATTTTGTGATGTGTGAATCTTTACATTCCTGAGCAATCTAAAAAATATCCCATTTCGTGAAATCAAATTCAGACAGGTTTTTTAAATAACGTTAAAGAAATCACACAAAAATGTACGACATCTCTTAACCTCCCCACCAGCTTAACTTTCCCAAGACTCATGGGAGAGAATGAGAACCTGTGCATCTGTCTGTGTGTGTTTTAATCATTCTTTTTCTGTTTGCAAAGCCTTTACATATTCATTTTAGAAAATTTAGAAATCATAGAGTTTTATTCTTTAAGGAGGATAAATCATTCTGGAGCAGTTCCTGTATTGAGGGGTGTGGGTGGGGAGAGATTTCAGGAAAGCCAGGACATTCACTTCCCTTCATATGTGGCTCACAAGACCCTGGCAGGGCAGAGGGGACCGGAGAGCTGGCGACCCTGGAGAACCTCCTTTACATCCCAGTCTGCATCTGGGGCCAAAACATGGCTCTTAATAAATGAGGAAGGAGGACGAATCCCAGCACTTAGAGGAAGGTGTTGCTCCAACTCCAGCCAGTGGGCTGCCGACTCCAGAGACTGGTTTGTGCCGTATCCAGAGAGGAGAGGCAGCCCATAGGACTCTCAGAGCAAGCAAGAAGACAAAATGGGATTCATTCACTCATTCAACAAACAGTGGCTGAATTACAGCCAAGTGACAGGCGCTGTATTCAGGACATGGATGAACAACACATTCCTTGCCCTCAAGCACTCTGGGTCTAGAGTTGGAGTCACTCTGATGTCTTTATAATTAATCATATGCAATCAGAGATAAAGTGACCACTGACATATAATAAAGCAAAAAGGAAAAGAAATGTAAGCCACTGATTCAGCTGTGCTGAGCGCTCATTGATTTGGGAACTTCTTACCATTTGTGTGTCTAATTGCTGTGAAGTATGGCAATTGCTATGCCCACCTTTACATGTTCCAGATGAACTTGGCTGAAAATGCTGCATGATGAATATTTCATGCATGTCTTCTCAGGTTTTACTGTTTCTTATTCACAGAGTGTGGTTGCTTTCCCAAAATTAAAAGAGAACTAGAGCTGCCTCCAGTGCTATTCCTGGAGATGTAAATAGTAAAAACACATCTGATGAACTTAAATGTTTGGAAATAAACAGAGGTGTCGGTAGCAAGATATGAGAATAACTAACAATGCTGAATGGCATGTGAATGAGGTGAAAATGGGAAGCTCAGAGTCATATATGTCACCAGAAGGAAAGTTGGAAGTCAAAAGATGGGAATGTATAAAACTGAATCCTATGGTGGGCAATATCCATGATTAACTGTATAAATATTAGAAAACTCTTCCATGAACCAGGACAAATGTATGACAATACAACTAGAAGTTAATAATAGAGGGACATATAGGGAAGAAATACATACCTATTGCATACTATATACTACAGTTAGTAGTATTTCAACATGCTTTCTTAAACAGTAACAAATGTACTATACCAACACTACGAGTCAGCAATTGAGGGGGGTTGGTTAGGGATATGGGAGGATTCAGGTTTCCTTTTCTTTTTCTTAACCTTTTTTTTTTTTTCTTTTCTTTTTCCCATCTTTCACTTTATTTCTTGTCTGGAGTAATGAATAGTTTCTAAAAATTGAACAAAAATTAAGTGTGGTGATGGATGCACAGCTGTATGAGAGTACCAGGGGCAACTGATTGTACACTTTGGATCTTTGGATAATTGTATGGTATCTGAACAATTCCAATAAAAATTATAAAAAAAAATAAAAACATCTGAGTAACACCCAAGAAAACAATATCTAATAGTAGATTTTTAAAACTAAAATAATGCTTAAGTCCAAGACAATGAATTAATTTTTATTTTCTTTAGCTCTACCCTCAATCAAAATCATGTTACTAAAACCAAAATGGTCACACACACCCATGCCTTGGCACATTGGGGCTGCCAGCACTTCTCATATTTCGTGTATCTTAGCATTCAAAAAGACATGTTTACAATTATTACTTAGTAAACCTAAGATTCCCAAGACCACCTCTGGGAAGTGATCAAGCAGGGCCTAGCCGCTCAGGTGGTCCACAGGTCCAGACTGGCAGGGTAAATAATATCCATGTTTGGGGATTTCTGGGTCCAGTCAGAAGGCACAGCAAGTTAACACATTCACATGCTGAACAACACAATGTTATATAAATGAACCAAAGATGGCATCTGCACCTTAACCTGTGTTCTATTTTCTTGATCACAGCTGTCTGGGACTGTTGCCCCAAAATCCATCGGCACCCAACTCAAATACTTACACACCCAAATGCTTTGAAATTAGCCTAAATAAGCAATTTTTAATCATTCAGAGCCACCCTGCATTGCATACACTGTGAAAGTCTGCCCGACATCTGCTTGCCATACATAAAATAAAACCCCTGTGGTTAGAAGACCCCAAGCCACTTCAGCCCCTCAGAGCTCTCTGATCACAAACTATTGCCATGCTGAATGAATGAGTCACGTCACCTACTCACTGAATTCCTCCCTCTGAATTCCCCTCTCCCCCAGGAGTTTCCCTTGCCCTCTACCCTTTCTGGCACCTTCCACTCACCCTCACCCCCTACTCCCCACCTCCCTCCTCCTACCCTAGCTTTTGGAAGGTCCCCTGCTAGGAGGCATTTACCTTTCCTTGCAGCCTGTCAAAGCCACCCCAATAAGCAGCTTGTTTTACAACACTGCCATCTAGTGGTCATTTCTCTTCCCTTGCTCAGTCCCTCCCTCCAACTCCCTATGCAAATGAAAAACAAACTTCTAAATACACAGCTGAGCTAGAAAGAGAGTGGGGGGAGATATCCAGTCAAGATGATACTAGAAGGTCAGAACATGGTCACACATGCTGCTCAAACACAAAGCAATGACTGCAGAAATATAAAAAGGGAAAACTTAAATGACATGTTTGCTCTGAAATACAAGCAAACCATCTCCCTGGACCAGAAATAGAAATTCTGGCTTGTTTGATGAGGCTGACGCTGCAGCTCTGCTGGGCTCTGGGTCTGGAAGATGATGGTGGGTTCCACTCCTTCAGGGAAACAAAGCCTTAAAATGGCCAGACACAACTCCTGGACAAAGTTACAACCAGCACAAGGAAATTCAAGTCTAAAGACAGCCATTAAATTCAACAACTGGTGGGATTCCATAACACTTCAATATAGCTAATTGGTCCCTCTAATTGAAAATATTCATCTTTCTCTATGGTTCTACTGTAACTCTTCTGTTGTATATCTTATATACATCTGTGTGTGCATGTATATACTTTTTTGTTTTCTCTCAATTTTTTTTCATTTTTATTGAGATTGTTCAGATACCATACAATTATCCAAAGATCCAAAGTGTACAATCACTTGCCCCTGGGTACCCTCATACAGCTGTGCATCCATCACACTTAATTTTTGTTCAATTTTTAGAAACTTTTCATTACTCCAGACAAGAAGTAAAGTGAAAGATGAAAAAGGAAAAAAAGAAAAGGAAACTCTAATCCTCCCCATCCCTAACCAACCCCCCTCAATTGTTGACTTGTAGTATTGGTATATCACATTTGTTACTGTTTATGGAAAAATGTTGAAATACTACTACTGTAGTATATAGTTTGTAATAGGTATATAGTTCTTCCCTATATGCCCCTCTATTATTAACTTCTAATTGTATTGTCATACATTTGTTCTGGTTCATGGAAGTGATTTCTAGTATTTGTACAGTTGATCATGGACATTGCCTACCATAGGATTCAGTTTTATACATTCCCATCTTTTGACTTCCAACTTTCCTTCTGGTGACATATATGACTCTGAGCTTCCCCTTTCCACCTCATTCACACACCATTTGGCACTGTTAGTTATTCTCACATCTTGCTACCAACACCCCTGTTCATTTCCAAACATTTAAGTTCATCCTAATTGAACATTCTGCTCATACTAAGCAGCCACTCCCCATTGTTAAGGCTCGTCCTATATCTTGGTACCTTATATTTCATGTCTATGAGTTTACATAGTATAATTAGTTCTTATCAGTGAGACCCTGCAATAATTGTCCTTATGTGTCTGGCTTATTTCACTCAGTATATTGCCCTCGAGGTTTTGTCATCAACTCATTTTTTTTTTTTAATATGGTTTTGTTCACTCATCATACATTCCATCCCAAGTAAATAATTGATGGTTCTCTGCATGGTCATACATTTATGTGTTCACCACCTTCACCGCTATCTATATAAGAGCATCTACATTTCTTCCACAAGGCAGGAGGGAGAGTCAAAGAAGGTAGAGAGGCAAAAGAAAGAGGAAAAAAAAATGACAGCTAGGAAGCAGCAAAAGGAAAAACAACCTTAAATCAAAGTAGAATAAAGAATCAGACAATACCACCAATGTCAAGTGTCTAACATGCCTCCCCTATCCCCCCCTCTTATCTGCATTCACCTTGGTATATCACCTTTGTTACATTAAAGGAAGCATAATACAATGATTCTATTAGTTACAGTCTCTAGTTTATGCTGATTGCATCCCTCCCCCAATGCCTCCCCATTTTTAACACCTTGCAAGGTTGACATTTGCTTGTTCTCCCTCATAAAAGAACATATTTGTACATTTTATCACAATTGTTGAACACTCTAGATTTCACCAAGTTACACAGTCCCAGTCTTTATCTTTCCTCCTTTCTTGTGGTGTCTCACATGCTCCCCACCTTCCTCTCTGAACCGTATTCATAGTTACCTTTGTTCAGTGTACTTACATTGTTGTGCTACCATCTCCCAAAATTGTGTTCCAAACCACACACTCCTGTCTTCTATCACCCTGTAGTGCTCCCTTTAGCATTTCCTGTAGGGCAGGTGTCTTGTACACAAAGTCTCTCATTGTCTGTTTGTCAGAAAATATTTTGAGCTCTCCCTCATATTTGAAGGACAGCTTTGCTGGATACAGGATTCTTGGTTGGCGGTTTTTCTCTTTCAGTATCTTAAATATATCACACCACTTCCTTCTTGCCTCCATTGTTTCTGCTGAGAGATCCGCACATAGTCTTATTAAGCTTCCTTTGTATGTAATGGATCTCTTTTCTCTTGCTGCTTTCAGGATTCTCTCTTTGTCTTTGACATTTGATAATCTGATTATTAAGTGTCTTGGCGTAGGCCTATACATATCTCTTCTGTTTGGAGTACGCTGCGCTTCTTGGATCTGTAATTTTATGTCTTTCATAAGACATGGGAAATTTTCATTAATTATTTCCTCTATTATTGCTTCTGCCCCCTTTCCCTTCTCTTCTCCTTCTGGGACACCAATGATACGTACATTATTGTACTTTGTTTCATCCTTGAGTTCCTGGAGCCGTTGCTCATAGTTTTTCATTCTTTTCTCCATCTGCTCCTTTGCGTGTAGGCTTTCAGGTGTTTTGTTCTCCAGTTCCTGAGTGTTTTCTTCTATCTCTTGAGATCTGCTGTTGTATGTTTCCATTGTGTCTTTCATCTCTTGTGTTGTGCCTTTCATTTCCATAGATTCTACTAGTTCTTTTTTTGAACTTTTGATTTCTGCCGTATATATGCCCAGTGTTTCCTTTACAGCCTCTATCTCTTTTGCAATATCTTCTCTAAACTTTTTGAATTGATTTAGCATTAGTTGTTTAAATTCCTGTATCTCAGTTGAACTGTATGTTTGTTCCTTTGACTGGGCCATAACTCTGTTTTTCTTAGTGTAGGTTGTAATTTTCTGTTGTCTAGGCATGGTTTTCTTGGTTACCCCAATCAGGTCTTCCCAGACCAGAACAGGCTCAAGGTCCCAGAGGGAAGAAATATTCAGTATCTGGTTTCCCTGAGGGTGTGTCTTAGAAAATTGCTCCACCTTTTGATGCCTCAGGTCACTGTGCTTTTCTGCCCAGCAGGTGATGCCTGTTAGCCTATAATTCTTGACTGATGTGAGGAGGTATGGCTGCGTTCCCCCAGGCTCTGGGGTCTGGTTCTGAATGGAAAGGGCCCCACACCTTTCCTCCTAGAGAAGACAGAACCCCCAGGTGGAGTCATTAGCATTTCAATGGTCTCGCTCTCTGCTTGTGCTGTCTCCACCCTTCCCCGAGTCACAGCCCTGGAAACTGAATATGACTGGGGCTTTCTCCACTGAGCCAAAAAAGAAACAGATAGTCCCCTTCAGACCCAGTCCAAGGCTACCCTCCGGCTCTCCAAGGTCAGTCGTCACCCAAAGCCTCTGTCTGTTTTTTGGGGATGCGTACCTGTAGTGAGCAGTTCACACTCGCTACTTAAAACCCCAGTTGGAGCTCAGCTGAGCTATATTCGCTTGCTGGGAGAGAGCTTCTCTCTGGCACCATGAGGCTTTGCAGCTTGGGCTATGGGGGAGGGGATCTCATGACTTGGATCCGCAGGTTTTACTTACAGATTTTATGCTGTGTTCTCAGGCATTCCTCCCAATTCAGGTTGGTATATGATGAGTGGATTGTCTCGTTTGTCCCCCCACAGTTATTCTGGATTGTTTACTAGTTGTTTCTGTTTTTTTGTAGTTGTTCCAGGGGGACTACTTAGCTTCCACTCCTCTCTATGCTGCCATCCTGCCTCTCCATGCTCTCCTCAATTTTATTGGTTATTTGTATCTCCCTCACCAAAACAAAATGGACTCAATCATTTTATCTTTATAACAAATCTCAAAATCTTAGGGACAAGTTCACCATGTTACTACTCAAGTGTGTCATGACTTTTTGTAGGTCTTTGCTCTTCTATATAAATGTTCATTCAGATTATGAAGTTCCTTGAAAACCCTATTGAGGTTTTAGCTGGAATTGCATGGATAATAATCTGGAAACCATTGATATCTTTATGATTTTGAGTCTTCCCATTGATGGCAATAACCTAAGTCTCCATCTATTTGCTTCTTCTTTCCTGTCTTACCAAAAAGTTTACATGTAAAATGGCAAAAAGGATATGATCTACCTACCTCCTAGGGTGGTTAGAACAGTTAAATATCTACGTAAAGTTCTTGCAATAGTGAGGGATAACTGTAACTATTTTCCATTCCTGATCAGATGTCCATCATATTTCCAGTTGTGTTGGAAGTGTTGTTTATTACTATCACGTATTAAATAATTAATTAAGTTAAACAATCAATTAGCCAAGTTCCCCAGCCCTATATATTAAAATATCACTTCTCTCCTAATTGATGTATGGTACCCCTTCTATTAAAAGTAAGGCATTCATGAATGCTAAGTCTTTCCTAGACCTTATATTTTTTTCCAATGGGCTATTTTGTCTGTCTTGAAACCCATACCACATTTTTGATTACTGTAAAGCTTCATAAACCTTGCTTGGTAGCAGGATAAGACTTCCTATCTGATTATTTTTCTACAGATGTTTCTTGCATAGTCTTGGGCTTTTGTTTCTCATTTAAATGGAAGACTAGGGCTTTTCTCCAATCTTGGTAGATATTTTGAATGGAAGTGCATTGAATGTACAGATCTACTTAAGAGCTGATATGTTTAAAATACTGAATCATATGGATCAGATTGCAGATTTAATCTAGATTTACCTAGGTTTGAAGGCATTGTCAGAGTTTTAGGGAAACAATAAATGACTCCCCACTGCTCACTGCTAGAGTCCTAAGGAAATTGAGACAGCTTAAGGGAGAAAAGGAGATGAAGTTCAAAATGTTGTCTTCTCACTGACAAGAGCACATGGGCAATAAGGCTTCCACGTATCACAACAGACCTTAAATTTCCCTCCCCCCCACCCAAGCTTCCAAGATCTCCTGCTCACCCTGAGGCCACCAGCAGGCTTGCCACCTTCCCAGGGTTATACTGTGGCTACACCTTGGTCCTGCCAGGCCCTGGCCTTGGGCAGCTGCTTTGATCATACACTGTACAAGAAGAAGTCAGAAGATGCCTGCTGCAATGGGTGGGAAATGCATGATGGGAGATTCAGAAGGTGCTGGGCTCACTCTCCAGGGCATGAGAGCAATGTGGTCCCCTAGTTTCTGCACAGAGACACACAACTTTACTTTGTGCCAGAGCTGTGTAGTCATCCCCAGGAGAAAACCTTCCCTGCTCAAATTCCTGAAGTTCTTCGGGCAGAAACTGCAGGAGATCAGGGTGGGACCCACATGGTAGGCAGTCATGAGCAACAAAGAAGGGGCTCCAAGCATGGGATTTATTTGTGGGAGGACTCCTTGATGAATCTTTTGTCATTTCAAAAATAATACATAAATGCAATCTTTTTGGATAGGTTTTTTTTCCAAAGCATATTTCCCTACAGATTCATCCAAGTTGTTGCATGTCTCAATAGTTTTTTCTTTTATTGCTGAGTGGTATTCCACTGTATGGGTGTATCACAATTTGTTTAGTCACTCACCTGTTGAAGGTATCTAGACTATTTTCAGATATGGGCTATTATGAATAAAGCTGCTATGAACATCATGTGCAGGTTTTTCTGTGAACGTAACTTTTTATTTCTCTGGGATAAATACTCAAAAGTGCATTTTGTAAGCACATATTTAGTTATGTGAGAAACTGCCATACTTTTTGCCAGAGTGCTTATACCGTTTTACATACCAACCAGCATTGTAATTGTGATTCAGTTTCTCCACATTATCACTAGCATTTGGGGTTTTCACTATTAATTTCAGCCATTCTGATAGATGTATAGGAATACCTCCTTGTGATTTTAATTTGCATTTCCCTGTTGGTTAATGATATTGGAATTATTTTCATGTGCTTATGTGCCATCTATATGTCTTCTTCAGTGAAATGTCTCTTTCTGTCTTTTGCCCATTTTTGAACTGGATTATTATGCTTTTTTAATTATTGAGTATTGAGAGTTCTTTGTGTATTCTAGATGCTAGTGATATATAGTGTTCCGGTTTGCTAATGCTGCCATTAAGCAAAATACCAGAAATGGATTGGCTTTTACAAAGGGGGGTTATTTGGTTACAAAGTTACAGTCTGAAGGCCATAAAGTGTCCAAGGTAAGGCATCAACAATCGGGTACGCTGTGCTTTCAGGCAAAATTTATTGGGGGAAGTTTGTCCTTCACCGAAAGATGGCCATTGGCATCCAGAAAACCTCTGTTAGCTCAGAAGGCATGTTGCTGGCATCCACTTGCTCCCAGGTAGCATTTCAAAATGGTGTTCTCCAAAATGTTGTTCTTGGGGTGTTTTGTCCTCTCTTAGCCACAGCTCCTCTCCAAAATGTCACTCACAGCTGTCTCAGTTCCCTCTGTCTGTGAACTCCTTTATAGACTCTAGAGATCCAATTAACACCCACCCTGAATGGGCGGGGTAATACCTCCATGGAAATTAGCCAATCAAATGTTTCACTCACAGTTTATTGAGTCACATCTCCATGGAAACACTCAAAAGATTCCAATCTACTCGACACTAATACATCTGCCCCCACAAGATTTCATCAAAGAATATGCTTTTGGTGGGACATAATACATCCAAACTAGCACATGTAGTTTGCAAATACTTTTGCCCAGTCTGTAGCTTCTCTTTCCATCCTCTTCACATGAGCTTTCACAGGGCAGTTTTTAACTTTAGTGAGGTCCAATTTATCAGTTTTCCCTTTTAGGGATCATGCTTTGGATGTCAAGTCTAAGAATTCTTCACCTAACCCTAGGATTGTGTTGTATGATGAAGGAAATGAAAATACCTGCTCCCTGTGTGTATGTGTCTGTGTGTGTGTCCAAATGTTGGATGGTTTCCTTTCCAGTGTTTTCCATTTGTTTGTTATTTGTATTTGAAAAGATAAGGAGGAAAAGATCAGTATTTATTTTATCTGTTTTGTAACTGCAGAAGGAAAGAGGGTAACAAATGCACCAGATTCAAAGCACCTGGTAGATTATGATGGCCATAGCATTGGAACAATTTTTTCAATCATTTTACTTTAATTGTACAAATATTTTATTGAACTTCTGCCAAATTTACCCTGGAAATAAAGATAAACAGTTTAAACTGGGCCCAGTCTGTCTTTGGAGTAGTTGTAAATGGTATTGCATTTTAAAAATCATTTTCACATATTTATTGTTATCATATAGAAATGCTCTTGATTTTTGTGTGCTGATCTTTTATCCTGCAACTTTGCTGAACTCTTTTACTAGGTCTGGAGTCGGGTTCATTTAATTGTTTTTTGTTTTGTTTTTTATTAGGTTGTTTGTAATTGTCTACAGAGAAAACTATGTCTTCTGCAAACATGGACAGGTTTACGTATTCCTTTCTAACCTTTTATTTACTGTTCTTGCCTTATTTCATTGGCTAGAACTTCTAGTAGTATGTTGAACAAGGATGGTGAGAATGGACATCCTTGCCTTGATCCCAAACTTAGGGAAACATTGTTCAGTCTTTCACCGTTAAGGATGATATTAGCTATAGGTTTTGTGTAGCAGTCCGGTGAGCAGGATCTGTCATTCACAGCAAGGTGATCAGAAACTGTTCTCTGGAAACCTGGAAGGACTGAACACCCCCACCCCAATTTAGACCTGTGGGTGCTGCCACAAACTCTGCCAAAGCCCATGTAAGGCTCTGAGTCCGTAAAGACTAAAGAAACTCTAGTCTCTGGAAAAAAAATGAAAATTAAGCTTTAAAAATTCTTTAAGGTCCCTTTGGAAATCCTTCTAACAGAAGATGTACAAAACATTCATGAAGAAAATTATTTAATTTTGTTGACAGAAAGGAATTCCTTTATTTATGGATGCAATGACTCAGTGTGATGATGGCAATTATTCCATCCAATAAATTTAAAGCACTGACAATCCAAATACCAAATAAGGGTGTTTCACGGAACTTGAAAAACTGATTCTTATATTCATATGAGGCCATAAAGGACAAAGAAAGTGGAGACAACTTTGAAAAACAAGAATAAGATGGCTAATCTCACTCTACCAGATGTCAAGATTTCATATACAAACAGATCGATAGAGTAGAATAGAGAGCCCAGAATTATACCTGCTTAAATGGAGGAAATTTGGTGTATGATTGGAAATAGCTTTACAAATAAGTGAAGAAAGTATGGATTAAATGGTGCTGGACTAATTGGCCAGTCTTATAAAATAATGTTAAAATTTGGTACCTGCCTCTACAAAGTAAATTCAATGTGGATTAAAAGCCTTTTCATAAAAAGTGAGACTTTAAAACTTTTAGAAAGCAAATTAGGAGACTATCTTTAAATATCAGGATAGAAAATATTTCTTCAACAAGACCAAAAAACAAAGTACAATCATAAACAGAAAGATGGGTAAATTTGACTATATAACAATGTAAAACTTCTGTTGATCAAAATACCATAAACAAAGTTATAAAACTAGTCATTTATAATAAATATACCCAAACAGGGTTATTTATAATAAATGTAACCAAAACAGGGTTAGGTTCCCAGTATAAGGAACTCTTACAAATCATTAAGAGACAAAGCCCCAATAAAAATGAACAAAGGCTATAAATAGTAAATTCATAGTAGAAGAAACCAGACTGGACTATAAACATTTAAAAATAAATTCACTCTTAAAATTTAATCTTAAATTCAGTAATTAGGAAAATTGAAAGTAAAATAACAAGGTAGTACCATTTTATATCCATCAGATTGGTAAAAATTTCAAAGCTTTATAATGGTGTTTATGAGAATATTAAAAATTGGGAACGTTCATACACTACTAGTGGCTCTATCGCACAAAATCAAAAGTGTGCATATTTTATTACCCAATAATTCTATTTCTGAATATGAAGAAACTCAATATTTAAGTAAATATATATAAAGATATTCATTATAGCCTTCTTTTTAATAGTAAAAGTTTTGAAATATAATGGCTGTCAATAGAATGGATATATTGGATAGATAGATGTCACAGTATATTATAAAATGGAATATAGCAGTTGGTTTTCTGACTTAAATATCTGGAAGCATAAGACTTGCAGATTAAACGAAATAAAGAAAATATATAAAACTGGATCTATGTGTTTCAACTTAAATATACCTCAAAAATATGGTGAATGAAAAAAAGCTATTTGCACAAAAGTCTGCACACATGATTCTAGTCATGTAAATTTCAAAGCCTCATAAAACAGTATGTATATTGTACTTGAAAACATATATTTGTAGTCAAAGTATGAAAAGTTGAATGGAAGTGATACCTGTTTTACTTTCCTTGGCTGCTTGAGCAAATAACATACAAGGGATTGGCATTAAAAAGTGGGGATTTTTTAGCTCATGCTTCTGAAGCTAGGAAAAAGTCCAAATCAAGGCATCATCAAAGTGATGTTTTCTCCCTGAAGATTGTGGCACTCTGGGGCTGGCTGCTGCTGATCCTTGTTCCTGGGCTCCTCTGTCAAATGGCAATGCACATGGTTCCCTCTTCTGGCCTCTCCCTTCTCTTGGGAATTCTGTTGACATTCAGCTTCTGGCTGCTCCCTGTGGCTTTCCCTCTCTCTGTCTGAATTTCATTGTGCTTATAAAGGACTCCAACAATAGGATTAAGACCCATCCCCATAGAATTGAGTCACACTTTAACTGAAGTTACCTTATCAAAAGGCCCTATTGCAATGGGTTCACACCCACAGGAATGAATTAAGCTCGAGAACCTGATTTTCTAAGGTGCACAGCTCCAAACTACCAAACATACAATGGAATAGAGTTAATCCACAAAAAGAAGTAAGTTCTGCTACATGTGACAACATGGGTGAACCTTGAAGACACCATGTTGAGCGAAGTAAGCCAGACACAAAAGGACAAATACCGTACAATCTCACTGATATGAAATAATCAGAATGAGCAAATTCATAGAGTCAGAAACTAGAATAAAGGTTACCAGGGGCTAGGGTGGGGGATAGGGAATGAAGAGATAATGATTAAATGCTACAGAGTTTCTCTTTGGGTTTATAGACAAATTTTGGTAATGGATGCTGGTGATGGTAGCACAACATTGTGAATGTACTTAAAAGCACTGAATTATGTATGTGAATGCAGTTAAAAGGGGGAATTTTAATTTGTGTAAATGTTACCAGAATAAAAATTTTTTAAAAAACACGCATTGATAATTCACAACTTTGCTCCCCAAGTATAGTTGATTTGCAGGGATCTTCTACAAATATGGGACATTGGCTATATTTTACATATCAGGCCATTTATTAGCTCTCTGGCTAGTCAAGATCGAGTCATGATGTCCCCTACTGCTACATAGGATGCCTCTGTCAGGCTAGATGGAGGAGATGCCCTTTTGTTAAAATCCAAAATTGACTAGACAAATTGATTTTAAGTGCATGCCAAGTCTTTAATTTACTAATTAACGAGAACAAGCCAGGTATCAAAGGAACGTGCCATTTCAGAGAACATGCCATTTCTGTGCATATAGAAAGAAAGAGACTACTTATATCAATCGCAAATTTGGCAAATATCCTAATCCATCATGCCCCAGGAAAGCTGGGGCAGGAAACTCTAGGCTGCCTGGGTGCCAGGGTACATTTCAGAAATGGAAAACAATGCTACAAGAAATTAGTGATACGGAACCACCTGTGGCTGCTAACTGGAATAACAATGTTTCATTTCACAACAATCGTGCTTGAAAAATCCAATTAACCATAGAATTCTGAAGCAGGGTTAGAGGTCAGAGAGCAGAGCATCAAGTAACAGGTTTTGCCTTTAAATAAGCAGCTGCCACTGAATTTCTCAGTTAATAAAAATGGAGAACGTATTTTGCCTATCCCTTAGTTTGTGGATTTTCTTTTTATTTTGTCTGTAATAACTTTCTGAGACAGCAGCAGGAAAAGATGGCATCTGTGTGTGTGTGTGTGTGTGTGTGTGTGTGTGTGTGTGTTGTATCACAGCTCCCAAGTTTCTTCCTGCCTGGAAGTCCTCCCTTATACCTAAGGGGTATCACCCCTGTTGCAAGGATTTTAGGGGGACCCTGACCCATTTCCCCCACCACACCACTACGAATTTCTGAAGCGGCTCCCTCCCTAAGTTGTAAAACTTCCCATTTTCTCTGATTTCCGAAACCCCCACCTATATACCTCATAGAGAAGTTCTTGTTTTCAACAGCTCCAGCTAGACTAGCTGTAAGTGGCTTTAGCTGCCAAGGTATGCATAATTAAAATGACAGTTAACCTAAAAGAAAACTTTGCCTAATTATAACAGCAAAAATCACACTCGCTGAACTGTAACCCAAATGCTCTGCTATGCTTTGAAATTGCACACTGTAACCAAAACAACTCCTGATATCCCCTTATCGTGTTTTGCAATCCTGAATTCGGGGTGTCCTTGCACATAGCCCCCTGAAGTCGGGCACCCTTGCACTTAGCCCCTTATTGATTCACATAAGTCAATC
The DNA here is from genome assembly GCF_015220235.1 of Choloepus didactylus. NCBI lineage: Eukaryota > Metazoa > Chordata > Mammalia > Pilosa > Megalonychidae > Choloepus > Choloepus didactylus. The sequence continues at coordinate 20,925,852 of NC_051317.1, read as the reverse complement.
CAGAACTGAACACCCGAAATTCCTAACCTATCTTGCTGAACCAAGCCAGTTCTTATCAGTTAGACCGCCTGACATGCGCAGTAGCCCAAATCTGTAATCACTATGCATACTGGGCATTTAGACTGTTTTTGACCTTTTTTATCATTTAAAGCAGCTTTGCTCATTACCCTAAGCCCACCTGCCTTTATTTGAACGTTATAAAATATGAGACATTTCTCCAGTTTGGGGAGACAGAATTGAGGAAACTGTCCTGTCTTCTCGGGGCTAGCCTTTGCCAAATAAACTTCTCTTCTCAAAATCCCCCGTGTCTACTGACTGACTCTGTGCCCATGGGGTGACACAAGTTTCTGGAGAACAGTGAGGAGCCAGCAGGGAGGGCTGGGAGCAACCTTCAGAGGAAGTGTAAGAAACGCAAGCAGCCTCAGGAAGCAAGGCCAGGAGAAGGATAACCGCCAAGGGAAAAAGGAGGAAAGCAGAGGGCGTAGACAGCCCCGGGAGAAGCGGGAGTGGGAGGAGTGTGGGCGCCATCGGAGCCCCAGCGCTGCAGGACCTGCAGGAACCCGACGCCTTCCCCGAGCGGCTCCGGCGGGAGACAGAGGCGGCCTCGCGGAGCTCTGGAGGGAAGGTGGGTGCTCGCCTGATGCGCCCTGAGCTCAAAAGAGACACCCAGACTTCGGGGGAAAAGAAAGAGCTTTATTGCAAAGTAAGCCGGCGGAGGTCGGGGGAATAGTCTCACATCTGCCTCCCCGAACGAGAGAAACGTGGGTTTTTATTAAAATCAAAGGGAGGTGGAGACAAGGATGTTTGGGATGTTGGCATATGGTGATTGGTTAGTAACCATCTAAATCAGCAACTTCTAATTAACTATTGCCATTGGCTATTTAAACATTCAAATTAGGGACTGCAAACTAGCTACTTGGTCCTTTACTGCGATAGGTGGGGCCCAGAACATTTGCCCGACCTGGTGAAGGACAGACCTCTCGCTTTCTTTTTGGGTCTGGTGTTTCTTTTCTGTTGTTCCTGCTCACTTTGATTCCCTTTGCAGGGTAATTTTTGTGTTTGGCGGTCGCTTACAATTCAGGGTCCCTGTTTCAGCGCGTGCACAGCAAAATGGTTTGGAGTGCATTTTAGATAAACTGGGCTCCGGGATCTGGGCATTTCGGGAACAGGATGGGGCCCTTGGCTGGGTAAGCCTGGGGTTCCCGGTCCTGGACTTATCAGAGAGAGCCTATGAAGAGGCTAGAAGGCCTCAGGTTGGCTGCAGAGGAATGCAAAGCCAGGGGCCCGGAGTTGCGGGGGGGTAAAAAAAAAAATCCCGCCCAGAGAACTAGGCCAAGCAAGAGCGGAAGAAGCTGGAGGAGTTGGAGCAGAGCTGGCTGAGGCGTTCCTCCTCCAGGAGGTGGCGCTGAGCGGCAGGAGCGCGAATACAAGCGGCAACTGGGGAGAGCTGGCGCCCGGGGGCCGCAGGAGCAGCTGGAGGCCACGTGGCGCTTCCATATGCCCCGGGAGACCCGGGGAAGAGCGGGCGCCCCTGGGGAGGAGCAGCGGCGCTGGGGAGAGGTAGGGCTGGGGGCAGCCCCTCTGAAGTTCGGGCCCCAGACACCGCCTCCCAGGAGCCCATTGAGGGCAAAATCGGCTCGGGAAAGTCCACCCAGATGCCTCAGTATCTCTTGGTGGAGGGCTACACAAAGAAGGGGATGAAGATTTCCTGGACCCGGCCCTGGAGAGTGGCCGCCATGGCGTGGTGACCCGGTGGCCCGGGAGATGGGTGTGAAGCTCGGGAATGAAGTTGGCAACAGCATCCGTCTTGAGGCCTGCACGTCAGCGCTAACCGTTCTGCGCCCTGTGACAGACGGGGTGCTTCTCCCAGGCTGCCTCTTTGAGTCTGACCCCACCAGTTACAGTGTGGTGATGGTGGATGAGGCTCACGAACGGACAGTGCACACTGACAGCCTCTTGGGGCTCACCTAGGATGCCGCGTGCTTCCCATCTGAGCTCAAGGCCCTGGTGGCTTCAGCCACCCTGGACACTGCCCGTTGTTCCACGTTCTTTGAAAATGCCCCTGTCTTCCAGATCCCTGGACGCAGGATTCCGGTTGACGTCTTCTACACCAAGACTCCAGAGGCTGACCACCTGGAAGCCTGTCTGTGCTGCAGATCTACGTGACCCGGCCCCCTGGGGATATCCTGGTGTTCCTGGGAGGACTGGAGGAGACTGAAGCTGCCTGTGAGATGCTCCAGCATCGCTGCCGCCGCCTGGGATCCAAAATCCGGGAACGTCTGGTGCTGCCTCTTCCCCCCAAACCTGCCTTCTGACGCGCAGGCTCGCATCTTCCAGCCCACACGTCCTGGGACGCGAAAGGTGGTGGTAGCCACAAGCATTGGGGACACGTCGCCCACCATCGAAGGCAACATTTTATGTGCTGGATCTAGGCTTCTGCAAACAAAACAGCTACGACCCTTCTCTAGGCATGGAATCGCTCCCTGTCACACCCTGCAGCAGGGTCTCAGCCAACCAGCGAGCTACAGGGACGTGCTCCCGCCTGCCCACCACCTGGGCCAAGGAGCCCCAGCTCAGCAGACCACGGTGCCCGAGGTTCAGAGGTGCAGCCTGGGCAAGGTCGTCTTTTACAGTTTTGCAAAATGTTATCACTGGGGAAGTTAGTCAAAGTGTTCAAACCGGCTCTGTCTTACAACTGAATATGAATCTAAAATTATCTTGATTAAATTTCAATTTTAAAAAAATCAGGGCAAAATATTTGAACAGGAATTTCACAAAAGAAGAGAAAGAAAAGCCAATAAGCTCGCAATAAAAGATGGACAGCTTCATTATTTCTTTGAGAAACAAATTAAAATCATAATGAATACCACTATACACCAATTAAATAGCTACAATTAAAAAAAAATAAAGGTGGGAAATACCAACTGTTGGCAAGCATGTGCACTAATTGGAACTCTCCTTGCATTCTTGGTGGCAATGTAAATTGGAAATTTGAAAAATAATTTGAAAGTTTCTCATACAATTAAATACATATTTAACAAAGAGCCTGCAATTTTATTCACAGAATTTACCCAACAGAAATGAAAGTATATGTCCACATAAATACTTGTAAGTGAATGTTTATAGCAACTTCATTAATAAGAGCCCAAAACCGGAAACAATTCCAATACCCATCAAAAGATAAACAGAAAAACACATTTTGATGTTTCCATAAACATAATCTCTCTCAACAGTAAAAAGGAATGAACTTGACACATACAACAAGATGGATGAAGCGCAAATACATTATTCTAAGCAAAAAAAAGGCAGACAGAAAATAATGTATACTCATGGTTCCACTTATGTTAAATTCTAGAACAGGCAAAACTAATCTATAGTGATAGAAAGATTAGCTGGTGGTCTGGGGCCAGTGCAGGGAGACTGACTGTAGATGGGTTGGAAGGAAATTTGGGGGCAATGGAAATGTTCTATATTTTGAATATGGTGATGATTGCATGGGGTGTATGTATTTCTCGAAACTGAACCAACTGTCCATTTAAATGAATGTATTTTGTACTCTGTAAATCATACCTCAAATTTTATTAAAAGATAATGCCACAGTTTTATGTCATAAGTAGTCCAGGCTAACAGCTAAACTGGTAGCTCCTTCATAGAAATTCTTTCATATAAATTTTTTTACGTAAAGTATTTGGCAACAGGTAAAAATATTTAAAATGGATTGAGTGTTATTATCATTATTAAGTTATTCAAGAAATCACCAGTAATTTACATAAAGAATTTTCAAATCATTGTACTCGTGTGCCTTTAGCTGAATCCTGCACAATAAAAGGCTTGCCCAGATGTACCACTTATTGTACTGATCAGCTTTATCGTTACCACTCTAATTATTGTTTTAAATTCAAGAGGTCAAAGAAGTTATTCATTTATAAAAATCTCAAAATCACTCTACCTGTGTCATCCTTCCATAATAAACACCTTCTATAAAATACCTGCCAAGAAATAAATGGATTCTAAAGGATTGGCTGTTACCATGATCATCATCCTATCATATTAACAAGGGGGCCAAGTATACGCACCTGCTGTGACGCCTATGACCACAAGGTGGTGCTAATATCCACTACTGCAGCCCAGAAACAGCTGAGGTCACACAGAGGGCACTGGACTAGGCATGAATTTCCTGCGAAGAATTTCTCTGAATAAAGCTCAAATTACCCTAAAACCATAGTACCCAGCTAAGGTGTAAATTACTGTAAAGAAGAACTGTGTTATACAGATAAGACCCTCATTATCCTAAATAAGATTTAATGGCTCCTAAATAAGTCCTGAATTATCCTCAATTAAGGTCTAAGTTATCCTAGACCCACCTTATGGTACTTAGATCAGGATTTCTGCATCTTGGCAATACTGACATTTTGGGCTGGAGAATTCTTTGTTACTGAGGACTCTGTCCTATGCAGCATCCTTGGGCTCTATCCACTAAATGCTAATAGTGCCCCCTCTCACAAATTGTGACAACCAGGAAACATCTGCTCACATTGTCAAATGACACACACACACACACACACACACACACCCAAGGGGCACTGTTGTGCCCAGTTGAGAACCAGTGCCCGAAATAACGTCTAAATTACTGAAAAGGCCAGTACTATACTAAATAAACTCTGCATTACTCTAGATCAGTGGTTTACAAGGCAGAGCATACATCAGAATCACCGCATTGGGTGGGGTTGAGAAGATGCGGCGATGTACATGAGAGGGTGACATGGGTGAGGGGGTGAGCGGGGCTGGCCTTGCTGGGCCGTGGATGTGCAGCCCCTTCCAGTGGGCTTGTTAAAACACAGACCCCCAGAGTTTCTGATTTGCATTTCTAACATCTTCCCTGGTGCCTGGTGTTGCTGACAGCTGTCAGAGGACCATACTTGGAAAACTACAGTCCTGGATAATAGCTAAGTTACCCTAAGCCAACCTTTCCCTAGAGAAAGCCTGAATTTCCCTACCACCACCTTATCCCGATTGAGGGTCATGTGACCCCAGGCCCAGCTAAGTGGTGCCGAAATGGGGCTGCCCCACCTCACCATGGGAAGAGCAGTTAGAACAGCAGGGCATGAAATCTGGAGGACCACGGGGAGTGGGGCTCCAGAAAAGATATTCTAAATGGATTTCCTGGTGTCAGTCCGTCTTTAGTCACTCCTCAGGCCATCTCAGTATCCTTCTGGGCTGTAAATGGTCAAGGCAGCTTCTCGCCTTCCCCCTCTCCAGAGAGGGAGTGCCCAGCAACAGAAAGCTCTCCACGAAACCTCCGACCACCCAACACAGTGATTTTAATGTGGTCAGAAGTCACTAATATTAGCATTATCAATTGCACTTAAGTGCCAGGGATACAGTTACTGAAAAAACAAAACCACTTCAACTGGTCTAGTGGCTGTGGAAATCCACCCCACAGGAATAAGACTCAAAAATAAGGTTCTTGATTATTATTTTATTTATTATCAAAGATACAACCATGAGTTTACTATTAAAATAAAATCTCAAAGCCACTTTAATTGCCTTAAATTAAATTACTTTTAATTTAACTTAGTTAAATTTAACAATTAATTGCACTTTAATTGTCCCTTTCACAGAAATCTCTCAAAACAAAATACCTTCCAACAGAGAAGACATTAAACAGACTTGAGTTATTAATATTTTATTACTGAGATAAAACCAGGAATTTTTCATAGAAAAAAGTAAAGAACAACTGCTAGTCATTACATACATAGACATACTGCTACATAAAATATGTGCCTAGAAATAATGACATTTTTAGGTTCCTGGGATAAGAAAAGCACAAGTCTCCGCAAAGGCAGCAGAGCTGCTAACTCTGGAAGTGGCTAGTGTGTGGCTCTTCTTTACAGATGGAAAAGGGAAAGTATAAAGGACAATAAACTTAGATGAATACTTTATGAATTTGCATGTTTAAAATCAGAAGAACTTTAGCTGTCCTTTGGAAATTATTACTTTATTGGAAATTATTACTTTAGATAATACTAAGCAAATAGCACACTACTGCAATCAATTTTGAAAGACAAAGACAAAATTGTATTGGTGTTTTCTCCAAGGGAAGCTTATAGACTATGTCCAATTATCAACTTGGTGAATGGAGAGGAACAGTCAGTTCCTCACAGCTATTTTTTTTTTAATTAACTATCTTAAAGTTTTGGTGGAAATGAAGTAAACGTCACCAGCCACAGACATCAAAGAACCTCCATCCTATTATATATTTTTCAGGTAATTCTGGCTCTTTAAAAAGAATCTTTACTACTCTAGAAATATTCTTATTTGAAACTATTAAAACTATGTTTCTCCCTATTCAGTTATAAAAATTACCACAAATTAATTGATCATTAACAAAGATTATCTTAGAGTCAGAAGAAAGCAGATCCAGAGTTAGAAAGTAGTTAATCTATAGGCATAAATAGTGCAATTGATTCCTTTATAAAATGATTATGGAATGTACTTTGCAGTGCACATATTCATGTTTGTTCCATATTTGCATTATGCAGAAGCTTATATACAAAATTTCAATCATTTCACATTTACAAAGAAATGAATCAACATTTTACACTTATATTCATTTCATACTATACCATAAAGGTCTTCTTTAAAGTTTTCCTGAGAAACAAACATATCACTGTCATGAACAGAGGTTTCTGCCTTTCAGAGATGTCTTTTTCTTCCAGATTAAATGCCACGCAGTCTGCAAGTGGTCCTCCCAACCCTGCTCAGGAAGGGATGCTGATTAGAGATTTGGTTCCAGCCGCTTCTGTGGCAGTCCTTTGCCTTTTGGAACTCTGAAGCAGTAACAGCACCTATTGTTGAGGTGGTGAACCAATTGTTTCTGATTATCTGATGCCTCAGGAAGTACCAGCTCATCCCGATCTATATGTATCTTAAAACAAAGATAGTGCTCTTGAAACTGTTAAAGTGCTTCCCACCCATTAATCTCCAAGAAACTTATAGTTGTTAATAAGCTACCTAAGTATCATATTGCTCAGATTTTTAAAAGTTAAAAGTGGACGGTTATGCGAAATTCAGCCAGAACATAAACAGAGCATAAATGAAATCCTTTAGTGTTCAATTTAAACAATACTTAAATCTATGATTATTTTATCTTAAAATAACATCATTTTCCCTGAGAAAGCAAAAGCTTTGGTGTCTTTCCATTTTGATTTGCCCTCACATTTCTATGCTAATTTTTCCCTCCTACCAGACTTTTATATCTTCTGGGTGTTAAAATATTCTGCTGTGTTGCAGGGTAATTAAGCATAAAGAGCAAGGTTTTCTGTGAATGAAAGTAATTGCAATTATTCTAACACAGCTAAGTATTTTTTGGGGCCCACTGCAGGAAGAGGAGGTGTGGAGGAGGGGGAGGCAGAGCAGTTTGTAGTCCTCATAGTCTCCTCTGCTAGAGGTTAAGAACAGTCCCTAAATGATTTCTCTTCTGATCTTAGGGGAAGATGCAATTCTCCCCTGGAAGGCCAGGGCCCGCCTTGTTTTGTCTCTCAATATCTAGTAGTAAACAAAACTGCCAGTCAGAAGCTCTCAAAAGTATCTTAAAATGGAATTCCAAAAAGAAAAATATGATGGCTCTACTCACGTGAGTATTCCACTCTATGATAAATGAGAAAAAAAAAGAGAGAACTCTGTTGTGGCCGGAATTTAAAAACAGAGGTGGGCTGTGGAGTAGGTATGCACTCCTTCCGGTGGACTCCAGCATGGGGCACTTCTACATCCATGCCCTGTTGGGAATGTGAAAGAGTTTTCACAATTAGCCACATAAATGGCGATTGGCCTTTACAGGTCCTTATTTCTGACTATGTCTAGATAAACCCAGCTGCAAAGTAACTGGAGGACATCAGAGATAGATAGTTTCAGCTGCAAGCTAAAGGTGAACTACTGTTTGCCCTCAGAGCATTAAGGGTCAAGAGCACAGACTTTGAAGTAAAGTTTAAATCTTGCCTCCATCACATACTCACTCTGTGCTCAGCTAGAGATATGGTTTCTTAGAAGTAGTTCTAAAAAAATGTAATTTCTTACTTGTCATCCTGTTTTTGAAATATATTAATCTAATTGTCTCCAGCCATAAAATATTTAGGGATCCTTCATGATTCAAGGGTCGAACCTAAAATAATAAGAAATAAGATTACTATTTCAACAGATCCTTTAAAAATTAAGTTTTAAGGCTAATTGCATATATATAAAGCATCAATTATCAAGGCATTCCATTTAACCTCACCCCTCCATTGTTGTAGTCTCAAAAAATACAGAGACACAGAAAAATATCAATCAAGGGAAATTTATGGTATTACAAACTCATGGCAATGAAATTTCAAAAGCATGGGCTAAAAAAAATCTGAAATTACTAACTTAAATAGAAATATATTTAAATTTCAAATTTCTTCATCCTATTCCTGTAAAAATTCCTTTAGATGGTTCATGCTATTTATACTCTACATATACCTGAATTACTTATTTTTAAATCTTCAGTGGTCTTTCTTAACAAAAATGGCAGTTTTTTACTTTTAAATTTCAATTTTTAAATCATTAGTAGTTGAGATACAATTTTTTATGTTCTTGCAAATCTATGAAACATCCTAATTGAGATTCTTAAATACACTTTACATTCTTTTTCTTTGGTTTAGCCTGTGAAGTCCTTCTTCAGAGGATACAAAATTATACTGTTAAGAGAAAATTGATAATAAAAGTAAAATAGCTTTTTAAACTGAATGTGGGAAGTAACATCTATACTATACATTTATTTGTTTATATCATGACAATCCTATTTTATATAATATATCACAAAATAGTATGTGCTGTAGTGCAACTAATAAAATTAATCAATTTGACTTTTGGTATCTTTTTTTCACTTTTAGTTAAGCCTCTGGATTAGCAAGCGCACATTACAGTACATTCAATGTACAATTGAATGTTCCTGTTTCCATTTTTCAACCAGTAATTCATCAGTCACATAATCTTAAAGTCAAGTTACCTTCTTGAGGGAGACAGTCTGAATCCACTTCACGGAGTTCACATCAAAGACGTCTACTGCATTCTCACTATATACTGAGAGGTACGGGGCGTTGTAACCTGGGAAAAGGAGAGGAGGCAGCAGCAAAGGTGGGCTTTGTGATTAATTTTTTAACTGAAATTTTCATTGAGATAATTATAGATTCAAATGCAGATTAAAGAACTAGCACAGAGACATCCCTTGTACACTTTGCCCAGTTCCCCTCAATGATAATATTTTGCAAAGGTAGGACACTGATGCAATTGACCTACCAATGTTCATCAAATTTCCCCAGTTTTACTTGCATTTGTATGTGTGTGTAGGTACATTAAGTTCTGTACAATTCTACCATTTCTGAAATGCAAATCTAAACACATGAGTCATTGTATAAAACAAAGATTGTAATCAGGATCAGAAAACCCCTTCAGCCATGTCTCTGTAATTATCATCTTGAACTCCATACTTGGAACACTGAACTGATTAAAGTTCCTCAAAAAAAAAAAAAAAAGTGCTGTGAAGATGGTCAGCTCCTTTATGATGGAGTAAATGGTACAGGACTTACCCTCCCAACATAAGTAATTACTAAACTGGACAAAATATATGAAGTAACTATTTTCAGGTATTGGTTAATAGACTGCACAGGACTGCAATCCCTGAAAGAAAGGAAAGTCATGAATTGGGTTCTCCATTCCCCCATCTTTCTGGGAAAATGGAACCCAAGCAGAAAATGGAAGTTTTGCTGGGCAGAGGAAACAGATTGTACATTGTCTGGTATGTGAGGCAGAGTACCAGAGAGAATGGAACCACAAATAAGTTGCCCAAGAATTCTGCACAGCAGTTCCCTTGAGGTCTTTGGCCAAGTCCAAAGTTGCACATGCACAGAGCAAAACTCCACAAGACCTTCTTGGAGCACTGGGGTCCAAAAAGAAATTTCAAAGGACACACAGGGCTGGGGAGACACTGGATTTCTGACCTAGCCAGAGTGGACATTAGTAAACCCTGTGCATTCAGTTGAGTCTCTAGAAAGGAGACTTTAAGAGTAAGGAATGTGTCCTACAACTAAGGGAAAGGACAAAATAGACCCACCCGAACAAAATCTAAATCCAAGCCTCAGAAAAATCAAGATGATCCATGAGTAGATAAACTATCTTCCAGAACAAAACTCAATGTTCTCTAGAGCAAGATAATATCCAAAGTTTCCACATCATATCATTCATAATGTCCATCAAAGGATAAACATTATAATACATGGAAAAAATAGGGAAATATCACCATTAATCCAGAAAATATATATATACACAATAGAAGCAGATCCACAGTTGAGCCAGATGAAAGATAAAATGGATCAGCAGATGGGGAAATTCCAGGAAAGAAATGGAAATTTCAAAAACATATTTGGAATTCTAGAACAGAAAAATACAATACCTGAAATGCTTAGTATTTCTGGGACACAGCAGGAATAAAAATTGGATCAGTGAGATTGAAGACAGGGTCAATGAAAATTATCCAAAAAAGGCAGAGATAGGAAAAAGAATTTAAAAAAATAAAAAGAGCATAGCCTCATTGACCTGGGGACAATATCAAGAGGTCTAATACAAATGTAATTAGATTTCCAGAAGGAGAGGAGAGAAAAAAATAGGTTAGAAAATTTCTTGAAAAGATAATCCTAAACATTTTCCAAAATTAATGAAATGTATCAACCCTCAGATCCAAATAGTTCAGTGGGATAAACACAGAGACCACATCTAAGCATATCATAATAAAATTGCTGAAAACCAAACATAATGAGACAATCTCATTATCAATAGAAAAGAGATAGGGGAAACAACAGTTAAAATGGTTGACTTCTTATCAGAAACAATGGAAGGCAGGAGACAATGGAATGACACTTTTAAAGTGCTGAAAGGAAAAAAAAAATTCACCTTTTTGGCTAGCCTTCCATGACCCACCAGCTTGGATTAAGTGTCCTTCCTATTTGCTCCTACAGAATTCTGTTCTTCCCCTATTATATGTCTTGTTTAATTATAGGTCTCCTCTCATGACTGTAATCTTCATGAGACACAGGGTATGTCTATCTTGTTAGTATGTTTAATATTATGCCTTTAGCCCTTAGCATAGTAAGTTGTTCATATTAAGTGCTCACCTACTATTTCCTAAGTGAATAAAATGGCTATATTTAATCTTGTAAATGATTGCCTGAATCAATAAAACTATGAAATAGAATAAAATTATTTAGAAGCATACTATGTACACCTTAAGTAAGTTAAACTTAAAAAACAAAAAAAAATTAATTATTAATTACTATTTCTTATGGTATATTAATGCTTATGAGTAATTTATTTGATGTGACCAAGAAGATACCTATTTAGGAGCATTACAAAAAGCAATAACTTGACTTAAGAATATATTCAAGATAAATTATCCTATGACTATAGAAAAATTTAAATCTAAGTTAAACTGTATGACTTAGTCGCAACACCATGAGAGTTATGCTTCTTAAAAAGACATAGAGAAATTAAGAGAAATTCCATTAATATTGTTTAAAAAAATAAAGCCATCATTAACAACATGGATTTCTGACCTAGCCAGAGTGGACATTGGTAAACCCTGGAGATATTTAGGAGATAAAATTGTTTGAGAAAGGCATGAAAGATACAGAGAAATTAGTGAGCAAATTTTAAGATAGCCTTACAGCAATAGGTTGGAGTTGCTGGCCACGTCAGTTCCATTGGCCTAGATCTGAGGCCCCTGCTGTCATTGTACACCCCAAGGCTCTTAAAACACAACAGATATTCAATACTGGAGATCTCAGCTGCACAGAGAAGCATCCACTGGTTCATGTGCAATAAACGATAGTGTGGGATCGTGTGAATGGAGCATCCTGTATGGGATTTCTTCTCTCCTCAAGGGATATCTCAGGAATCGGACTGGAATCCCATACAAAGCTGTTCGCTGAAGATAGCCATCCACTGGCCATGGGTGGGCACGTGGACCTCTTTAAATTTTCAGTGGGAAATCTGCTTGCTTGGAAACAGCTCATAAGAGGACTTGGCTTCTCCTAGCTACACAGAGGCATGTATGGGCCCCGTGACACACTGTGCCAGAAGCCATGGTCTGGCATCCTTTGGTTTCTGCCAGCTTGTGAATGTCGGTCTTTCACCCATCCAAAGCTGACATGGGAAACAGATGCATGTGGTGATTTCTTCCTGAGATCGCTGCAATGATCTGGCCGTGTGGGGTAAGCTTGATCTGACGGATCTTCATGTCACCAACTCGAATAATTTCTAAACAAATGAACATAATTTTACAATAATTTGCAAATACAGTAGTATTTTGTCTTTACTTGTTTTGACTCTTCTTCCAATTTTATCCAAAAGCATTTAAGAAAATTTCCAATAACAATGATCTGATAAATCTTCTAAATGCCAATGGGAATGATTTCTCTACAAATAAAAATAATGGCCAAGTTGCCCTCAAATGAACAATGATTTTTAATTCTCTCCCAATAATTAACCTGATGGATTGAAGTTGGGTTCTAAAAAATCACAGACACAAACTCACAGGGAAGTTTGAGAAAGATAGAGAGGGATAAGAGATTAGAAATCATATAGCTAAAAAGGAAAGTAATTATTTAGAGGCAACATAATTACCTTAATAATTCCAGATAAAATTGCTATAATAAAGCACTAAATTTAGGCTCAAGATTCTATTCATGTGTCCTTCAAACAACTGTAAGAGCAAACATACAACAAGCACAAGGGACACTGCTGGAATTTTTATAGAATTACTCTTTGTGGTGCTAATATTACAGTTGAGGATGATGCGGTGGGGGGTGGGGGGATGGGGATCAAGCAGAATTTTCTTTTCTTTAATGCACCAACTTTAAGACTTAATCTAAATTACAGTGGAATTATTAGATCAAATCACCTGTGAAGATATTTAGACTCCAGGAGGATTACAGAAATTAGAAACATCTTTTGACTTGAAAACTCATTAAACTTTAGGTGGAAGATTTCATTTGCAGAAAAAAAAGAGAATAGATCTGATAGTATTACTATTATTAGAACTTGAAGTTATTCCAGAAGAGTAAAGATGCTTCTTACCATCTATGGTAACATGAACAACAAATAACCCTTCTTCATTTCCCAGAGGGATTCTTTTGTGATCTGTATGTGACATAAAAACAAAAACATCACCCTCTTTTTTTGGGGGAGGGGGGAACATGAAATAAAACTAATAGGGTAAACTGAAATATTTTATGAATACTGAAAAAGTTAAAGACAGATTTAACAGATATAAAAATGAACAGGAATATAAGAATAATAATTAATTTGCACTATTGTGTTTTCTTTTAGATTGTAGAAGCATACTAAAGCATGACTTTTCTAAATAAAGATCATTATAAAGTAATCTTTATGAATACTTGAAGAAAGTATACTATTCAAGTAATGATATGCTTTCAAATAGGCTGTAAATAAATGGTTGTTACACAAATAAAAAATTCTATAATCTAATTTTTCAGTGATCAGGGTCTGAAAGGTAACCGTGTTGGAGTGTGTGTAAAAATATAGCAACATTTAAAGCTCCAGGTATCAAAGATAGTATTTATTGCATGAAGGCCTTAAATGCAACGTACTATAACTTTGAAATGCAGGAATAATCTGCATTTAGCACACGAGCCCAATAATGCTCAAAGTTGTTTGGTAACTCACTCTGTGTTTTACAAGCAGTAAATAGCTAAGTGGCTCTCATGACATTTGGGAAATGCAAATATTCTTGTTTATTGACATAAGCTTGCATGTTGATTTTGGTAATTTATTTATTGCTTCACTTTCTATTCATTTATCTATTAAGTATTGGGCATTGGGATATGAAAGACCATTCCTGCCTTCAAGTTAGACAGTCTGCAATTATTATACAGGATCACAACCTGATACCCTGGGGACCATATGTGCTGTGGAACTTGGAAGTTTTCAGACGGCATTACCATATAAATGCCAGCACCATATTATACAATACCCCTACTGGGGTCTGGGGAAGCATCATATAATCATATATATTAATTTTTTGCAGAGAATACAATGAATAGTCACACCAAGTATTAGCCTCATGTCAGTTAAGATCAGGTTTTGCTGCCAGGGGAGTTGTGAATAAACTTAAGGTTTTCTGATTTCAGTTTTGGAATTGAGGGTGGGGGGATACAAACCTACTTGGATAAAGGTTATATAAATCCATACCTATGATTGTGGCTGCCTGGGTGGTTTTGATCAGGGGTAAAGTGCTGTCATAAGCCTCTTTCAGAACATAGACTGAGCGTGTTTGGAATGATTTTTTTTCAAAATCTTGTGCAAGTCACTCAGCACTCCCACCCACTCACTCTTCTCATTCTCACTATCTGCTAATATTGGATTGAATATTTATTGCTAGATGCTGAGATCTGGGAAGCTGTGACCCAGAACAATTTAAGGAATAGCTATATTATAAGGAAGCAGATACTCTTTATGCTAGCCTGATTAGCATTTTGCATTAAACTCACCATTGTTAAGTGACACCACTAACACAGTTGCTCTCTTCCTGGTTCTTAGAATAAATGGTGTGATTATCAGAACCCAGGGCAAAAGCAAGAGTCAGATACTCTGTAAAATATCCCTTTCACGTCTACTTTAACCCTCATAAAAATAGTGGTGTGCTGCCACTAAAGAATATATTGTACTTCATCAAATGAAAATAATTTCTGCTCGTGTGCTGACTCTGCACTAGGAACAGCTAGGAATTTGCATGTATTAAGTTATTTCATCCTCACAGAACCTCACCAGGTAGGTACCATTATTCTCTCCATTACGCAAGTGAGAAAACAGGCATAGAGAGGGAGAACCAGGCAGTCTGATGCTAGAACCCACTCTCTCAACCTCTATATTTCATCAAAGACACAGCTTTTGCATTTTTTGATATCTCTGAAATGGTAATATGTCTTGCAGTTGTGAACATATTGCAATTGTGATTATCAGGGTTTTTTGTTTTTTGTCATAAAGTTAGAAACATTCAGGAATACTTATGCTTTTGGCTGATACGTGCCTGTAGCTTAATTATTAGTAAATGGCAAGTCAAACTTAAATTTAAAAAAAAAAACATTATTAGTCTAGCAGAACTCTAAATTTATATGTAAAGCTTTCCTGGTAAACATCAGTTAAGCAGCAATGACACAATAAATTTCCACTGTGTTACAGACAGCCAGGTCTTTGTAGGGACTATTTGGTAGTATAGTGGAGTCTAAATAGTTATATATCATGGGCTGAGAAACTAAGAATCTCTCTGTCCAATCTTTGTTAAATACAAGATTCACAGATTGACTAAACCACATGGGTCAAATGAGGAGAGGGCAGACCTTTCCTTTCTCTGTCATTTTATTTAACCCATTCCAGAATCACTTTAATTTTTTACATGAATTTTTAAGAGTGGAGCTTCTAATTTTGTGACATTGCAAAACCACATACTTCCCTGATTTTTCCAAGCGGTTGTCTTGATTTGAATTTGAATTATGGCTTCAAAATTTGTTCCAGAGGAAACTATTTTTCAAAGTGTCTCTATTTTTAGAAAGTATACATTCATGCTTCCTGCAGGTCAATGATTAATTCAGCAAACATTTACATCCAACTTGTAGTCTACACCATCCCATGATAGGTACAGTGGAGACAAAAAGGAGATGAGACTTGGTATCCATACCAAAGGAGATTTTTCTCCCTTAGACACAACCTAGAAGCATGTCACTTCTGAATCATCTCTCTTTCTCTGACATTATTTTTTCCCTTTTCTTTCAGCTTTCCAATACAGTCCTGCTTTTTAAGTCACCCAGTTTTCAGCTATGAATCTGATACCTGTCCTGTAAACCTTAGTGTAGCATGAATGGACAACCTCAGGCATGTTTTCACGTTAAGCCTCAGATTTACCTATAGAATGAAAGACTGTGATACATGCAGAAAACTTGCAGCATTTCTGAAATCTCAACCTCCAGTGACCTTCAGCAGCCTAGGAACATTAATTTCTGTGTAAAGGCAAGGCATGGACTGAAGAAAAAAAAACATATAACCAAGTGAACCAATTGCAGCATGCATGCTTACTTTAAAGATGTGAGATAGTTCCTTTCTCCTTACGGGAATAAAATCAGAAGGCCAGATGGAACTGACAGAAAATGCTCCATCCCTGAAGGAAAAGTAAAACACTGAATGTGAGTAAAGTCACCAGAAAGTGAGTAAAACAATCCATGAAAAACAATCCTAAATTTTAATTTCATTGGATTTTACCAGTGATAAGGACAAAGTCTATGTTGAGAGGTCACTCAAGCTGTGACTTGACACCTGGTGCCACAGTACGTGATGGGATCATCCAAAGTGTGTGCATAGGATGAAGAGAAGAAGGCCAAGGACAGAGTCTAAGGGACATTAAGAGGAAGGTATAGAGGAACCTAAAATTTTAAGAACTTTCAGCAGGAACAGAGAACCATATTGCATTTCCTTCAACAGGATATGCTCACTATAAGTTCATAGATGCAGTATCCTTTAGTAAATGCTTCAAGAATGTCTGGAATAATGTCAAAGAAAATGGCAGCATAAAGATTTCTAAAAATTCTCTTCTCCATAAAGGCAATGATAAAGTTGGCAAAATTTCTAAGAATCTACTTTTACAGAAATTAGTCAAAGACTTGCAGCAATCCAGGGAGGCTTTAGTCAAGGAAAACAGCCAAATCTTGGTAATAATAGTGGTGGTCTGTGTGTGGTGTTATGAATTGCCTTGATGCCATTTTCCACTCTCCAGCTCCATGGTGGCCTTGGAAAATGGCAGTCCACTTTCCTGGTGCAGAATGGAAAGCACTGAACACTGGAAAGTGCAAGAGAGAGCAGGAAGGAACAGCAAGGAGCTGGAGCTTTTTAAAAGCATCATTCCCAATGAACTGCCATTATTTTTCCTGCCTCATAGTTCCCTGGAAGACTCAGTTTACAAGACTCTCTGTATCTGACCTGATTCAGAGTTCAACCAGTGTGAATAGCTTTTTCTCTGGGGGACCATTTATAGAAAATAATTTCATGCAAGTCTTTTTATGTCATGGCTACCTGAGGCAGAGTTTAACAACTGATTTCTCTTCAAAAACCATGGAAGCCAGAAGGCGGTAGGATGATATATTTAAGGTGACAAAAAAAAAAAAAAAAAAAAAAGACTGTCAACCAAGAATTCTATACCCAGCAAAACTATCCTTCAAACAACTGGAGGAGAAATCAAGTCATTCCCAAAAAACCAAAGCTGAAGGAATTCATTGCTAGCCAGTGTGCCTTACCAAAAAAAAAAAATTCTAAAGGGAGTCCTACAGGCTGAAATGAAAGGATGCTAGATACTTGACTCCAAAGGAAGAAATAAAGAGCACCAGTAACAGTAGCCACAGGTTATATGCAGGTAAATGCAAGTAAATATAAAAGGCAGCATATATGTATTTTTTGTTTATATCTCTTTTTTCCTATCTGTTTAAAAAGGTAATTACTTAAAGCAACAATTATAAATCTGTTGATTTGCAATGTATAAAAATGTAGTGGTTCTTTGAAAAGATTGACAAAATTGACAAGCCCTTTAGCTTAACTGACTAAGAAAAAAAGAGAAAAGTTTCAAATCACTAAAACCAGGAATGAAAGAGAAGACATTTCTACCAACTTTACAGAAATAAAAAGTGTAAGGGAATACTATGAATATTTGTATGTCAACAAATTAAATAACCTAAATGAATTGGAAAAATTCCTAGAAAGACACAAACTACTGAAACTGCTCAGAAGGTATAGAAAATCTCAATAGACCAATAACAAGTGAAGAGATTGAACTAGTGATAAAAAAAACACAACTTCCCACAAAGAAAAGTCCCAGACCCAGTGGATTCAAGGGTGAATTCTGCCAAGCATTTAAAGACGAATCAATATCAGTCCTTCACAGATTCTTCCAAAAAAACAGAAAAGGAAAGAACACTTTCCAACTCATTCTATGATGCCAGTATTATCCTGATAACCAAAACCAGACAAAACTATTAGGAGAAAAGAAATATAGAGCAACATCCCTTATGAATGTAGAAGCAAAAATCCTCATCAATATACTAGCAAACTCAATCCTGCACTATATAAAATTATTATACACTATAACCAAGTGGAATTTATTCCAGGAATGTAAGGTTGATACAACATACAAAACTCAATCAATGTAATAAACCATGTTATTAAAACAAAGGGGGGAAGCCCCACATGTTCATTGCAATAGACACTGAAATATAATTTGGCAAATTTCCACACTCTTTCCTGATAAAAACACTCAACAGACTAGGAACTGAAGGGAACTGCCTCAACCTAATAAAGTGTATCAGCCATTAAAAAGGAATGAAGTGTGAACCCAGAAAACATGATGCTTAGTGAAAGAAGCCAGTCACAAAAGACTACATATTGTATGATTCCATTTACCTGGAACATCGAGAACAGGCAAATCAAATCCATAGAGATGGAAAGTAGATTAGTGATTGCCAGCAACTAAAGACAGGGGGAAAGGGATGATGAAAATGTCCTAAAATGGGATTGTGGTAATGGTTGGTCACCTTGTATATATAGTAAAAAAAACCCAGTCACACACTTTAAAATGCTGATCTTTATGGTATGTGAACTATATCTCAACAAAAGAGTGCTTGGTTTTGAGATTTTATTTCCTTTCCTACTGCATACATACACACACATATATAAACACACATGCATGTGTATATAATTAGAAAACAAACTGTTGATAAAGAAAATTCTTACTAATATCACACAGAACATAGTCCATCCCTAAAAGATGGTGACAGCAAACTTTAGGCAAAATCCTTCTATTTTAATGTTCAGAGGGCAAGGGAGAAAATTAGACAGTTAACATAAAGTTAAATTTAAATGGCAATAACATTTAGAGAAAATATCAGAAACCATTTTTATTTCCAGATTTTTTTCTAAGGAAAAAAATATTCTCCCTTCCATAGCTTACCTCATGTCAATTACTTGACTCACTAAGACACTGGGTTTCCATGTTTTTTCTTCATCTATCTCATACAGGAAAAGTCTGAAGTCACATACTACAGCCAAATACTCTCTGCCATCCTTTTTTCACTCCTGCTTTCTTTGGTTTCTTTAGTTTTGATTTTTTAAAGAACAAATGAAAACGATTCCAATGGAATCATCAATTACTACCCAATTATTACACATGAACTAAAACAAAATGTTTTTATAAACCTACCATTTTTCTTGCTAAAGATACAGAATGGAACTCTATAATATGAATGAAATTTTAAAAACAAGGCAATTCCTTTGAGGGCAGGATGATTCTTGTGCTGTGGAAGTAAAAGTGATACCACTTCAATTAACACCAACAGTTCTTTCAAATAACAGTCACAGCCTTGTCTCTAGGCAACATTAAATTCAAAATTGGTAGCACCTTGCCTCAAATTCACCTCAGATTTTAAATATTTCTCAAGAAGTTCATTTCACTTTTAGTCTCAATTTATCAGCACTGAACAGGAGTTAAAGCTACATCTTTAGGAGGGATTTCAGCATTTATTCATCCCAAGGCAAGGAATAAAGAGAAAACTTAGAGACATTTCAGAATATCCTACTGGGGACAGCTAACTTCCTTTCCAAAATCTTCTTCTTAGGATAAGATACATTTTCAATTGCTTTTTTCACTTAATATTCACTTACTATTTCTGATAAATATTGTGCTCACAAAGTCAGAGGTGGTTAATAAACTTTTTAAGAGTTCATCTAAATGCAAAATACTGACACTTACCCATACATGGCCTTCATAAACCATTCCTGTGCTTTTCTGTGGATCTAGACAGAGAGCACTTTTATTCTGTTGAGGAGTCACTGGACATGCTCTTGGAACTTTTTCCACACAGGTTGTGTGGCATGAGAACCCCCATGCTTTTCAGAGGAAATAAATATGATTGTGGTGGATCCTCCCTCACCCTCTATCACATTCCTTCTACTGTTGAAGAGGCTGAAATGCTAAAAACTACATTTCCCAGACTCCCTTGCATCTAGGGTTAGGACCCAGTTTGAGCTCTGCTGATATGATGACTTTGAGACTTTTTTGAGTTCAGCTGGGAGAGACACAGGGTGCAGCACAATTGTTTTACTGGTGGTGAGCTTGAGGTTATAGCTACAGTGGTGGCCTCCTAATTTGGAGGGAGCTTAATTCTTCAGGTGCTGTCATGATTCCGCAGGTTGGACAGCGACTCTCCTAATCCCGGTGGAAGCAACGGGTTCTGAGTGCAGAGCAATGGTGGCAGCTTCCCAATTCATCACCTCCATGTGACAGGGGTGGCAACCATCCCTGACTCAACAGGGGCCGAGCATTGCTGGGTACAGGAGATGCTCCTGGGGGCTTAGCTCAGAGCCTGCCTCTGCAGCCCCAGTGATGACTTTATAAGCACCTAACCCCCCATTTTAAATCCCACTGTGTTTAATGCGCTAGAACGGCATTGGTGGATAAGGGGACTGATTGGCAATGGGCAGCGCTGTAAATAGACTACTCTCTTTTAACAATATTTACAGTAATAAATTGAGTAAAATAAAACATTTACCACTCAGGAGAGCAATCCATATTCCTGTCACAGAAGCTAATGAATCTGGTCCATAAATTCACTCTACCAGTGCTACAGAAAATGAAATATATTCAAATATGTTATCTCAGTAAACGTGGTGCTGCCTTCAAAAGGTGAGTGTATAGAATTACAGGGGTAAGGCCATACAATGGACTATTATTCAATGATAAAATGAAATGAACTATCAAACCTAAAACAAAACAAAACAAAACAAAAACAGAGAGGTAACAAATGCATACTGCTAAATGAAAGAAGTCAGTCTGAAAAAGCCATATACAATATTAGACGTAAATCACACTCAGGAAAAGGAAAAGCAAGAGAGACAGTAGAAAAGATCATTGGTTGCCAGGGATTTAGGGGAAGATGGGGAGGGATGAAGAGGTCAATTATAGAGGTTTTTATGCAGTGGAAGTATTACATATGATACTGTATTGGTGGTACATAACATTAAGCATTTGTCAAAACTTATACAATTATACAAAACAAAGCATGAGCCCTATTGTAAACTATGGGCTTTAGTCAATAATAATGTATCAGTGATGGTTCGTCCATTGTAAAAATATACCACAATCATGAAAGACGTTAAAATAGGGAGAACTGTGAGTTGGAGAGGGGGGTAATATAGGAACTCTAGGTGCTATCTCCTCAATATTTGGTAAACTTAAAACTGTTCTAAAAATGAGGTCCATTCATTATTATTATTTTTTTTAAATAAAAGCTTTGTATAAGCCATGTAACTCTCTGATTTTGTTGTTGACTCAAGAAATAATTACATGCTGTCACCAAACAACTTTGGAGTTTGTAAAGTAGGGTGAGGGTAGGGCATGAAATAAAAGTTTATTTTGGGGTTTGGCTATGTATGTTTTGGGATTGGGAGCAATGTTATTTCACCCCTCCTGTACTTTCAGGACAGTGTAGGTAATACACAATCTGTGTATGGAGGGAAAATCAATTTCCTTGTGTTATGGCACCACAAGAACACAAACTTTTGGAAGAAGGCTGCTACTGTAAGCCAAAGCCTCACTAGAGTGAGTGGAATGATTTTCTTCTCAGAGGGTGGTTTATCATTCATTAAAAGTCCTATCCCATAAAAGGATTATGTAGTTAAAACAATCATAGCTATTAGCTGATTGTAAGAAATTTTGAGATTATCCTATCCCCACTCCCATCCATCAGTGGGGATCTCATCTCAAGTTCCCTGACAGAGCAAATGATGGAATGTGAAGCCATGTACTGTTTGTTGGACCAAGCATTCAGAGGAATCAGGTCAATTATCAATCCCAGAGCTTATGGAAAAACTCTTTCAAACTTTTCCATCATCTTCTGGAGATCAGCAAGGGAAATGTGTAACATAAGTTCATAGAAGAATTATAAACAACTGAAAGAGATAGAATTGGTTCTTAGCTCTGCCATTAACTGACACCTAAGTAACTTTTTTTCTTGGCTTCAGTTTCCCTGTAAGTAAAATGGGGAATATTCCCCAAGATATATTTGCTGATTACTTTAGAATAAGGTAAATTTCCCTGTTCTTAAGTACTACACAGTCTGTTTCAGCTACTCAAAGAAGAATATGATCAAAGTTTCTCAAGATTTTTACACTATTCTGAGATTTAGAAAGTCAGGAACATATCAGTCCATTGCTATGCTAAAAAAAAAAAGTAATCATCATGTATCAGGTAAAGCAATTTTGGGAATAAATTGGACTTCTTAGGAAATCAGTGGTTCCACATACTGTGCACACAACCATCCATGAGTGGGGGTACGGGTAGACTGGGAACCGTGGAGGTGCATGAACCCTCAGGCCTTCCAGGACCCATCCAAGGACTCAAGATACAGAAGTCACTCCCTAAGTGATGCTTGAGTGAAATCTGGGGAATCTTTCATACAAGAGGAGAATTTCAGGCAGGGAGTGGTCTTAGAGGTAATCTTGTTATTGGCTGATAAATGGATTTCATGGTGTGTGCCAATTTCAGTGATTGCCAAAGGCTTCCTGAATTGTTTTGTCAAGGACTTCATTGAAGTCACATTCAGGCTCCATGGGTGATGCAATCCAATTACCCAGGATGGGCATAAGCATCCTCCAGAGACCCCGAGACACTGGACTTGAGATGTAGTGCAGGAATGCTATGCTTTTGTGATTCTAGATTAAGTTCAAGTTCATTGCAGAGGTGAGGAAAGAGTTCCAGAAAGATGCATTGACTTATGTAATGTGACCATGTCATCTGCAGTGTTGGCATAGAATTCAGGTCTCCTGCTTCACGTTTATCTCTGGAAATCCATCCTTGCAGAAATTCTAATAATCTTTGGAAAAAAATGAAACGATAATGTGGTTTTTGAGACTCAGGCACATGAACACACACACATTCCCATGTTGTAAAAACATGGTTATTGAGAAATTAAATTCAGCAGTCATTGCTGATAGAAAATCTTAGATGATGATCAACTACAAGAGGATTAATTCCTCAGCACTGTACACTGTATCTGTCTCACACTAGGGAAAGATCAAGGCATAATGATGAGGGAATGTATGCATTATCATTAAAATCAAGTACAGCATTACTTGTATATTTAGAATAATCTGAATATATCAATCAGAAGGAAATGTGGAGTGAGGCAGTTTAAGTTTGATGTTTGTTATTACATGAATTAAATTCTAAGTATTAGAATTTATTGATTATATTTTGTTGATTCTACTGGTCGTTTTTTACTGTCATTACTGTTTGTTGTAAAAGATGAACAGAAAGATTTGAATTTCAGAAAAACAGGAAATAATTCTTTAAGGGAAGTAGATAATAAATATTGCATGGGACATACTTATTTGAAAAAATCATGTTCTACTTAAAGTCAAATTTAACTGGGCATCCAGTATTCTTTTTGCTAAATGTGAAAACCCTGTATTGAAGGGCTTATGGTACTTGGCCTAGGTATGGCAGTTGTCCTAGGAATGGCAAAAATAAGAAAATTGTCATGTGCTTCTAGGCTGTACCCTTGTTTGGACTCTAGTTTTTAGTGATGAATGTTAGATACTCAAGACACTAAGGTCTACCACTGGGAAAGGCTGTATTATTTCTATGGATCTTTTGCTTTAGTTTTTAACATTAAAATTTTTAATTTATCTAGTATGAGTTATGGATGTAAATTCCTTTCTAAGTGGTGTCCTGTTGCTATAATTGATATAGATATATATTCTACAATTTCTAAATCCTGTGGTTAAATTTGGCCTCAAAGTATGGGAAAAAATTGGCAGGAATCTTGCTTGATTAACTACTTCCTACTGCATGCTTCTTGGTGGGATGTCTTCAAGATGCCAGGGTTTTATTTTTACCATGCCTTCTTCTTCCACAAACCTACAATGGCAATGGTAAGCAATGTAATCAAAGAAGGGACTCAATTTGGTGTCATAATAGATCTGCTGCTTAATGAATTCAATACTGGTAGCTCTATTCAGGATGAGTTAGAGAATAAAGAAACTATTAGAAGAAATCTGCTAGGAGGATAACAAAGTAGTGCAAACAAATTGAAGAGACCCAAATTTAAGAACCAGCAAATAGAAAGACAGGGAATATTTTGAAGCCCTAGCAAATGTCCTAATCTTTCATTACTCAGGTTACTCACTATGCTCTCCCTTGGTCATTCAGTCAATGATCCTTTTCTCCTACCAGTATTAATTTAGCTCCTCTATTGTTTGGGCAACTTTCTTGATGTCATAAATACAGAATGAACAGGGCATATATGCCCCAAAACCCTACTCCTTTTCTAGCAAGTGTCAAATGTATTATGCAATTACCATAACTATAATAATAGAATGAACACAACATAAAAAAGTATTTTTCTGCAAAGGGAAAACTAGAGCCATCATCAATGTTTTGTGATGTGACTATCTATAGTTTTGTTTGTTTTTCTCCAGCTTTCTGTTCTGGAAAATTTCATCCTGACCAGTACACTCAGAGGTGGTGTCTCCATCATATGTTTCTACCATATTGAATGTGCTATCTTGCCCTTTCCTTCTTTGTCTCTGTGGCCTCCTTCTTCCCTGGATCTGTCCTAGTAAATGGCAATGAAGAACAGAACTTCACCCTCAGGCTTTATCCTGCTGGGGCTTCTGGAGAGCAGCAGGGTGACAGGCATTGTCTTTACAGTTATCCTTGCCATTTTCTTGGTGGCTGTAACTGCAAACTTGGTCATGATATTTTTGATTCAGGTGGACTCCTGCCTCCACACCCCCATGTACTTCCTGCTCAGCCAGTTGTCCATGATGGACACCCTTTTCATCTGCACCACTGTCCCAAAGCTCCTGGTTGACATGGTGTCTAAGGAGAAGACCATTTCCTTTGTGGCCTACGGCATCCAGATCTTCCTCTACTTGACCATGATTGGCTCAGAGTTCTTTTTTCTGGGCCTCATGGCATATGACTGCTATGTGGCTGTCTGTAACCCTCTTAGGTACCCAGTCCTGATGAACTGCAAGGTGTGTCTTCTGCTGGCTACCAGTGCCTGGTTTGGCGGCTCTCTCAATGGCTTTCTGCTCACCTCCATCACCATGAATGTTCCCTACTGTAGCTACCACAACATCAACCATTTTTTCTGTGAGATTCCTGCAGTTCTCAGACTGGCCTGTGCAGACACATCCTTGTATGAAACCCTGATGTACATCTACTGTGTTCTCATGTTGCTCATTCCCATCTCCATCATCTCAACCTCCTACTCTCTCATCTTGTTAACCATCCACTGCAGGTGCTCTGCCGAAGGTTGGAAAAAGGCCTTTACCACATGTTCCTCTCACTTGACTGCAGTCAGCATTTTCTATGAAGCTGCCTTCTACAATTATGTTCTTCCCCAGTCTTTTCACACTCCTGAGCAGGACAAGGTCATGTCAGCCTTCTATACCATCATCACACCCATGCTGAATCCTCTCATCTACAGCCTCAGAAACAAAGATGTCATGGGGGCATTTAAAAAGATATTAACAAGATGCTCATCTGCCCAGAAAGTAGCAAATGATGCATAGAGGTTTTCCATTCAAGTAATGGAGAGGTCTTCCATCATCGATATTTTCCCAAAGAACCTCCCATGTATGTCCTGGTTCATCACAGAATATTTGATCAGCTATCAAAGAGTACTAATTATTGGCAACTAAGAAAGTTTAGTCTGTATAGATTCTTTCTTTAAAATTCAGTTTTATTAAGATATATTCACACACCACACAATCATCCTCATTGCACAATCATCTGTTCACAGCAATACCACACAGCTGTGCATTCATCACCCCAATCAATCCCTGAACATCTTCCCTACCCCAAAAAGAATAAAGAATAAAAAACTAAAGGAAAAAGAACACCCAAGTCATTCCATCCTCCCATCCCACCCTATTTTTCATTTAGTTTTTGTCCCCATTTTTACACTCATGCATCCACATACTGGTAAAAGGGAGCACGACTCAGAAGGCCCCCACATTCACACCATCACATCATGCAAGCTACACAGCCATACAGTCATCCAAGAATCAAGGTCACTAGGTCACAGCTTGACAGCCTCAGGCATTTCCTTCCAGCCACTTCAACACACCAACACCTAAAAATGGATAAACATATAGTTCATAAGAATACCCTCCAGAGTGACCTTTACTCCACCTGAAACCTCTCAGCCACTGTAACTTCACCCTGCTTTCCTCAATTCCCCACCTTGGTCAAGAACACCCTCTCAATCCCATGATGCCAGGCCAAGGCCCATTACCAGAAGACATATCCAAGGTCTCTAGGGGATCCACACCCCTGGGAGTCAGGCCCCATGCAGGGGGAGGGTAGTGAGTTCACCTGCCGAGTTGGCTTAGCTAGAGAGAGAGGCCACATCTGAGCAACAGAGGCCCTCCAGGGGAGACCCCTAGGCACAACTGCAAGTAGGCCTAGCCTCTCCCCTGCAGCAACAAGCCCCATGAGGGTAAGCCCCAAAATCAAGGGCCTGGCACACCAAACTCTCAGTCCCCAGTGTTTGTGAGAATATCAGCAATAACCCATGTGGGGGCATCCAGCACTTCCACATGTTTCCCCAGCTCCTCAGGAGGGTCTTGCAAATATATTTTTATCCTCTTCCCAAAGTGCTCTGGGATATATTGCTATTCCACACCAACCTGCACAAACCTACCAGGTCCCACTCCCCATTCAAAGTTCCATGTCATTATAGTGTTCAAACAAACTGACTGTACAAGTCAAATTATCCAGTGTGCTGTAGAAGATATATATCCTGCACCAAATAAACATCTCTTTCCTTGGTCTCACACAGAAGACAAAGTTCCAAAAACACTGTCAATGTTGTCCTCTAGCGTCCGGCCTGATTTGCCTTAGTCCCAACCAGATCTGCTTCATTCATATTTCTAATTGAAGTTTGGATTCTTTTTCAGGCTTTTTAACAATTGGTGTATGCACTAGTACTGACATTTATAGCTGCCAAGCTCTAGCTCTGAGTTTCAGGTGTCACACAGATACCCAAAGTTCCAGGGACTGACCAAGTAATACACAAAGAGTTCAGCATCTCAGAATTTGGAGATAGCCATTACAATTCAGGAATAGAAGTGACTGCTATAAGAGCTTACAATCTAGGGATGATTACAATAAGCATTCCCCTGATAAGCTGTGCTTGAACATTCAATTCTCAGTTTACACAGTTCGCCCATACTGGTGAGATATTATAATGTTTGTCCTTTTGTCTCTGACATACTTCACTCAAATGCTGTCCACAAGATCCACTCACCTGAGTGTCTCACAGCTCTACTCCCTCTTCCAGATGCTCAATATTCCATTGTATGCATACACAAGTTCACCATTCTATTCATCAGCATTGCAAATCATGAATACTGCCTCCATAAACACCAGTGAGCAAATATCCATCCATGTCCCTGCTCTCAGGTCTTCCAAGTATATACGCCACAGTGAGGCTGCAGGATGTTATGGCACCCACTTAGCTACTTGTGGAACCACCACACTGTCATCTAGATAGGCTAAACCATTCTACTTCCCCACCAACAGTAAATAGGTATATCCCTCTCTCCATGTTGTCTCCAGCACTTTTATCCCTATTTATATTTTCCCTACAATTTTATAGAGCTATATTCGCAAGCCATACAATCATCCACATTGTAAAATTGTTCACAGTATCATCATATAGTTGTGCATTTATCACCACAATCAGCACTTGAACATATTCATCACTACAAAAAAAAACTGTTAAAGAGTAATAAAAAAATAAAATACCATTCAGGACACTACAATAATAATGTCAAACAACACCACCACTACTAAGAATCCTATATCCCTCCCTTACATCCCCCATCATACACATTTAGCTTTGGTATATTGCCTTTGTTACAACTCATGGAAGCATATTACAATGCTAATGTTAACCATAGACTCCAGTTTGCTTTGATTATATTTTTTCCCAAACACCATCCTTTTTCAGCACTTTGAAAGGTTGGCATTTATTTGTTCCCCCACAGAAAAACATTCTTTTATTTGTACATTTACTCACAATCACTGATGACTCTAGTTTTCACTAAGTTATACAGTCGCAGTCTTTACTATCTTTACTTCTGGTGTCATATATGCTCCTAGCCCTCCTCTTTCAGCTTTACTCACAGACATCTTTGTATAGTATAATTACAGTATTGTGCTATAATCATACAGTATTATGTTCATTTCTGGATCCATACAATCAATCCTCTTGAACATTCTATACTGCTTCAGCATCCAATGCCCGATCTCTATCCCCTTTCTATCTCCTGATGACTTGTGTTCTCAGCTTTTAACTCTCAAAGTTTGCTCATTAATGTTAGTTCATATCAGTGAGACTATACAGTATTTGTCCTTTTGGCTAAATTCTCTCAACATAATGCCCTCAGGGTTCATATACATTATTATATGTTCTGTGACTTGGCTCTGTCTTACAGCTGCATGATATTCCATCATGTGTATATACCACAGATTGTTTATCCACTCATCCATTAATGAACATTTGTTTCTATTTCTTGGCAATTGTGAATAATGCCACTATAAACATCGGTTTACAAATGTCCATTCATGTCTTAGCTTTCAGTTCCTCTGAGTATATACCTAGTAATGGAAATACTGGGTTATATGACAAATCTATACTTAGCTTCTTGGGAAACTGCCAGATTGCCTTCCAGAGTGGTTGCACCATTCTACATTCTGCCCAACAGTGAATAAGTGTGCCTCTTTCTCCACATCCTCTCCAGCACTTGTAATTTTCTGTTTTTTGATAATGGCCATTCTGGTAGGTGTGAGATGATATCTCATTCTGTTTTTGTGTGTTTTTTTTTTTTTGCATTGCATAATAGCCAGTGAAGTCAAGCATTTTTTCATATGTTTTTAGTCATTTGTATATCCACTTCAGAAAAGTGTCTATGTCTTTTGCCCATTTTTTAATTGGGTTGTTTGTCTTTCTGTTGTTGAGTTGTTGGATCCATTTATATATTCTGGATATTAAACCTTTATCTGATATGTGGTTTTATGAGATCCCATTTATCTATTTCTTCTTTGGTTGTTCACACTTTGGGTATAAGATCTAGGAAACCACCTCCTGTCACAAGATGTTTAAGATATTGCCCTACATTTTCTTCTAAGAGTCTTATGGTCTTAGCCCTAATGTTTAGGTTTTTGATCCATTTTGAGTTAATTTTTGTATAAGGTGTGGGATAGGAGTCCTCTTTCATTCTTTTGGATATGGTTACCCAGTTCTCCAAACACCATTTCTTGAAGAGAATGCTCTGTCCCAGTTGCATTGGCTTCACTGCCTTATGAAAGATCAACTGTCCATAGATGAAAGGGTCTATTTCTGAAAAATCAATTCAATTCCATTGGTCAGTATATTGATCCTTATGCCATTACCATCCTGTTTTGACCACTGTAGCTTGGTAATATGTTCAAAGTCAGTTGGTGTGAGACCTACCACTGTGTTCCCTTTCTCAAGAGGTTTTTGGCTGTTCAGGGCACTTGCCCTTCCAAAGACATTTGGTTATTAGTCTTTCTATGTCTGCAAAGTAAGTTGTTGGGATTTTAATTGGTATTGCAATGAATCTATAAATCAGTTTAGGTAGAATTGACATCTAAACTATATTTACTCTTCCAATCCATGAACATAGTATGTTCTTCCATTTTTTAGGTCCTGTTTGATTTCTTTTAGCAGTTTCTTGTAGTTTTCTCTGTATAGGTCTTTTGTGGCCTTGGTTAAATTTATTCCTAAACACTTGATTTTTTTGGTTGCTCTTCTAAATGGAGTTTTTTCTTGATTCCCTCCTCCTGTTTCACATTAGTTGTGTATAGGAACACTACAGATTTTTGAGTGTTGATCTTGTAGTCTGCCACTTTGCTGTATTCACTGATTAGTTCTAGTAGCTTTGCTATAGATTTTTCTGGATTTTCTACAGATAGGATCATGTCATCTGCAAGCAGTGGGAGTTTTACTTCTTCCTCTCCAATTTGGATGCCTTTTATTTCTTTTTCTTGCCTAATTGCTCTAACTAGAACTTCCAGCACAATGTTGAATAACAATGGTGACAGGGGGCATCCCAGTCTTATTCCTAATCTTAGAGGGAAAGCTTTCAGTCTTTCCACTTTGAGTATGATGTTTGCTGTGGGTTTTTCATATATTGCCTTTATCATATTGAAAAAAGCTCCCTAGTGGTACTATCATTTGAAATGTTACAATCAAGGAAGGATGGTGAATGTTGTCAAATGCCTTTTCTTCATTGATAGAGATGATCATATGATTGTTCTGCTTTGATTTATTGATGTGGTGCATTACAGTAATTGATTTTCTTCAGTTGAAGCAGCCTTGCATATCTGGAATTAATCCCACCTGGTCATCATGTATAATTATTTTAATGTGCTGCTGGATTCTATTTGCAAGTAATTTTTTGAGGATTTTTGCATCTACATTCTTTAAAGAGAATGGTCTATAATTTTCTCTTTTTTTGTACTATCGTGGTCTGGCTTTGTTATTAGGGTTATCTTGGCTTCATAGAATGTGTTAGGTTGTTTCCCTCCTCCTCAATTTTCTTGAAGGTTTTGAAAAGGTTTGGTACTAACTCTTTCTTGAATGCTTGGTAGAATTCACATGTGAAACCATCTGGTCCTAGGCTTTTCTTTTTGGGGAGCATTTTGATGACTGACTCTAGCTCCTTCTTTGTGTTTGGTTTGTCGAGCTAATCTATTTCTGTTCAAGTCAATGTTGTTTGCTCATGCTTTTCTAGGAAGTTGTCCACTTCATCTAAGTTGTCTATCAGTATATAGTTGTTTATAGTATCTTCTCATTATCTCTTTTATTTCTACAGGGACAGTAGTTTTATCTCCTTTCCCATTTCTGATGGTATTTATTTGCATCTACTTTTTGTTGTTGTTGTTAGCCTAGCTGAGGGTACATCAATTTTAATGATTTTCTCAAAAAAAAACACTTTTGGTTTTGTTGATTCTCTCTATTGTTTTCCTGTTCTCAATTTCATTTATTTCTGCTCTAATCTTTTTTATTTCTTTCCTTCTGTTTGCTTTGGGGTTAGTTTGCTGTTCTTTCTCTAGTTCCTCCAGGTGAACAGATAATTCCTTTATTTTTGCTTTCTCTTCTTTTTTAATATAGGCCTTTAGAGCAATAAATTTCCCTCTCTGCACTGCCTTTGCTGCATCCCATAAGTTTGGATATGTTGTGTTTTCATAATCATTTGCCTCTAGGTGTTTACTAATTTCTCTTGTAACTTCTTCCTTCACCCACTGGTTTTCTAAGAGGGTGTTGTTTAGCCTCCATATATTTGTGAATTTTTGACCTTCTGCCTGATATTTGTTTACAACATCATTCAATTATGGTCCAAAAAATGTTTTGTATAATATCAATATTTTTTAATTTGTTGAAACTTACTTTGTGACCCAACATGTGTTCTATCCTAGAGAATGTTCCATGAGCATTTGAGAAATACGTGAATACTGCTGTTGCGGAGTAAGTGTTTTGTAAATGTTTGTCAAGTCTAGTTCATTTATTGTACAATTCAACATCTCTGTTTCCTTATTCATCCTCTGTCTATATGTTCTATCCATTGATGAGAGAGGTGTACTGAAGTTTCCTACTACTATTGTAGAGTTATCTACTTCTTTCAGTGTTCTAGTGTTTGCTTCATGTGTTTGGAGCATTCTGGCTTGGTGCATAAATATATATGATTGTTATGTTCTCTTGATGAATTGACCCTTTTACTGATATATAGTGTCCATCTTTCTTTTAACTGTTTTACTTTTGAAGTCTAATTTTTCTGGTATTAATACAGCTATTCCTGCTTTTTTCTGGCTGCTGTTTGCATGAAATATCTTTTTCCAACCTTTCACTTTCAACTTATTTTTGTTCTTGTGTCTAAAGCGAGTTTCTTGTAGATAGCATATAGATAGGTCCTGTTTTCTAATCCACTCTGCCAGTCTATGTCTTTTTACTGGGAATCTAATCCATTAACATTTAGTATTATTACTGTAAGGGCACTACTTTCTTCTACCAATTAGAGTTCTGGATTTTATATGTTCTATCTTATTTTTTTCTCTCTTTCTCCTTTTTACCCTTCCTGATAGGCTTCATTTCCACTCTTCTCCAAACCTCTCTCTCCTGTCTTTTCCTATAAGCCTGTTGCACTCACTTTATTTATTTGTTTATTTTTTATTTTTTTATCTTCATTTTATTGAGATATATACACATACCACGCAGTCATACAAAACAAATCGTACATTCGATTGTTCACAGTACCATTACATAGTTGTACATTCATCACCTAAATCAATCCCTGACACCTTCATTAGCACACACACAAAAATAACAATAATAATAATTAAAGTGAAGAAGAGCAATTGAAGTAAAAAAGAACACTGGGTACCTTTGTCTGTTTGTTTCCTTCCCCTATTTTACTACTCATCCATCCATAAACTAGGCAAAGTGGAGTGTGGTCCTTATGGCTTTCCAAATCCCATTGTCACCCTTCATAAGCTACATTTTTATACAATTGTCTTCGAGATTCATGGGTTCTGGGATGTAGTTTGATAGTTTCAGGTATCCACCACCAGCTACCCCAGTTCTTTAGAACCTAAAAAGGGCTGTCTAAAGTGTGCATAAGAGTGCCCCCCAGAGTGACCTCTCGCTTCCTTTTGGAATCTCTCTGCCACTGAAGCTTATTTCATTTCATTTCACATCCCCCTTTTGGTCAAGAAGATGTTCTCTGCCCATGATGCCAGGTCTACATTCCTCCCCGGGAGTCATATTCCACGTGGCCAGGGAGATTCACTCCCCTGGGTGTCTGATCTCATGTAGGGGGGAAGGCAGTGATTTCACCTTTCAAGTTGGATTAGCTAGAGAGACAGGGCCACATCTGAGCAACAAAGAGGCATTTGGGAGGAGGCTCTTAGGCACAATTATAGGGAGACCTAGACTCTCCTTTGCAGCAACTGTCTTCCCAAGGTTAAATCCTATGGTAGAGGGCTCAACCCATCAAACCACCAGTCCCCTATGTTTGTGGTCATGTTAGCAACCATTGAGGTGGGGTAGGCCAATACCCCTGCATTCTCCACAGGCTCCTCAAGGGGGCTCTACATATTTTTTTCATTGTTTTTTTTTTTTTTTAATTTTTTTTTTTAAATCAACTGTATAAAAAAAAATGAAAAAAAATGAAAAAAAAAAACATACAATAGAAGAACATTTCAAAGAGACCATAACAAGGGAGTAAGAAAAAGACAACTAACCTAAGATAACTGCTTTACTTCCAACATGTTCCTACTTTACCCCAAGAAAGTTATCTAATATAGCAACATTTCTGTGAACTTGTTCCTACTATATCCATCAGAAATTAACAGACCATAGTCATTACTGGGCATCCTCAGAATGTTAAATAGCTTATCTGTTCTTGGATTATTGTTCCCCCTTCCTTAATTGCTCTCTATTGCTAGTTCCCCTACATTCTACATTATCAACCATTTGTTTTACATTTTTCAAAGTTCACATTAGTGGTAGCATATAATATTTCTCTTTTTGTGCCTGGCTTATTTCGCTCAGCATTATGTCTTCAAGGTTCATCCATGTTGTCATATGTTTCACGAGATCGTTCCTTCTTACTGCAGTATAGTATTCCATCGTGTGTATATACCACATTTTATTTATCCACTCATCTGTTGAAGGACATTTGGGTTGTTTCCATCTCTTGGCAATTATGAATAATGCTGCTATGAACATTGGCGTGCAGATATCTGTTCGTGTCACTGCTTTCCGATCTTCCGCGTATGTACCGAGAAGTGCAATCGCTGGATCGAATGGTAACTCTATATCTAGTTTTCTAAGGAACTGCCAGACTGACTTCCAGAGTGGCTGAACAATTATACAGTCCCACCAACGATGAATAAGAGCTCCAATTTCTCCACATCCTCTCCAGCATTTGTAGTTTTCTGTTTGTTTAATGGCAGCCATTCTAATCAGTGTTAGGTGGTATCTCATTGTGGTCTTAATTTGCATCTCTCTAATAGCTAGTGAAGTTGAACATTTTTTCATGTGTTTCTTGGCCGTTTGTATTTCCTCTTCAGAGAACTGTCTTTTCATATCTTTTGCCCATTTTATAATTGGGCTGTCTGTACTATTGTCATTGAGTTGTAGGATTTCTTTATATATGCAAGATATCAGTCTTTTGTCAGATACATGGTTTCCAAAAATTTTTTCCCATTGAGTTGGCTGCCTCTTTACCTTTTTGACAAATTCCTTTGAGGTGCAGAAACTTCTAAGCTTGAGGAGTTCCCATTTACTATTTTTTCTTTTGTTGCTTGTGCTTTGGGTATAAATTCTAGGAAGTGGCCACCTAATACAAGATCTTGAAGATGTTTTCCTACATTATCTTCTAGGAGTTTTATGGTACTTTCTTTTATATTGAGTTCTTTCATCCATTTTGAGTTGATTTTTTGTGTAGGGTGTGAGGTAGGGGTCCTCTTTCATTCTTTTGGATATGGATATCCAACTCTTTCAGCCCCATTTGTTGAAAACACCATTATGACCCAGTTCATTGACTTTCCGGGCCTTATCAAAGATCAGTCGGCCATAGATCTGGGGGTCTATCTCCGAATTCTAAATTCAATTCCATTGATCTATATGTCTATCTTTGTGCCAGTACCATGCTGTTTTGACTACTGTGGCTTTATAATAAGCTTCCAAGTCAGGGAGTGTAGGTCCTCCCACTTCGTTTTTCTTTTTTAAAGTGTCTTTAGCAATTCGAAGCATCTTCCCTTTCCAAATAAATTTGATAACTAGCTTTTCCAAATCTGCAAAGTAGGTTGTTGGAATTTTGATTGGGATTGCATTGAATCTGTAGATGAGTTTGGGTAGAATTGACATCTTAATGACATTTAGCCTTTCTTATCAATGAACATGGAATATTTTTCCATCTTTTAAGGTCCCCTTCTATTTCTTTTAGTAGAGTTATGTAGTTTTCTTTGTATAGTTCTTTTACATCCTTGGTTAAGTTTATTCTTAGGTATTTGATTTTTTTAGTTGCTATTGAAAATGGTATCTTTTTCTTGAGTGTCTCTTCAGTTTGTTCATTTCTAGCATATAGAAACATTACTGACTTATGTGCATTAATCTTGTATCCCGCTACTTTGCAAAATTTATTAGCTCTAGTAGCTGTGTCGTCGATTTCTCAGGGTTTTCCAAATAAAAGATCATATCATCTGAAAACAATCACAGTTTTACTTCTTCTTTTCCAATTTGGATGCCTTTTATTTCTTTGTCTTGCCAGATTGCCCTGGTTAGCACTTCCAGCACAATGTTGAATAACAGTGGTGACAGTGGGCATCCTTGTCTTGTTCCTGATCTTAGAGGGAAGGCTTTCGGTCTCTCACCATTGAGTACTATGCTGGCTGTGGGATTTTCATATATGCTCTTTATCATATTGAGGAAGTTTCCTTCAATTCCTACCTTTTGAAGTGTTTTTATCAAAAACGGATGTTGGATTTTGTCAAATGCTTTTTCAGCATCTATTGAGATGATCATTTGATTTTTTCCTTTCGAATTGTTAATGTGTTGTAATACATTGATTGATTTTCTTATGTTGAACCATCCTTGCATGCCTGGAATGAACCCCACTTGGTCATGGTGTATGATTTTTTTAATGTGTCTTTGGATTTGATTTGCAAGTATTTTGTTGAGGATTTTTGCATCTATATTCATTAGGGAGCTTGGCCAGTAGTTTTCCTTTTTTGTAGCATCTTTGCCTGGTTTTGGTATTAGATTGATGTTAGCTTCATAAAATGAGTTAGGTAGTGTTCCATTTTCTTCAATGTTTTGAAAGAGTTTGAGTAAGATTGGTGTCAGTTCTTTCTGGAAAGTTTGGTAGAATTCCCCTGTGAAGCCATCTGGCCCTGGGCATTTATTTGTGGGAAGCTTTTAGATGACTGATTGGATCTCTTTGCTTGTGATGGGTTGGTTGAGGTCTTCTATTTCTTCTCTGGTCAGTCTAGGTTGTTCATATGTTTCCAGGAAATTGTCCATTTCCTCTACATTATCCAGTTTGTTGCCATACAGTTATTCATAGTATCCTATCATAATTTTTTAAATTTCTTCGGGATCTGCAGTTATGTCACCTTTTTCATTCATTATTTTGTTTATATGGGTCTTCTCTCTTCTTGTTTTTGTCGGTCTAGATAGGGGCTTGTCAATCTTGTTGCTCTTCTCAAAGAACCAACCTTTGGTGATATTTATCCTCTCTATTGTTTTTTTGTTCTCTATGTCATTTATTTCTGCTTTAATCCTTGTTATTTATTTTCTTCTACTTGGTTTAGGATTGGTTTGCTGTTCATTTTCTAGCTTCTTCAGTTGATCCATTAGTTCTTTGATTTTGGCTCTTTCTTCCTTTTTAATATATGTGTTTAGTGCTATAAATTTCCCCCTCAGTACGGCTTTTACTGCATCCCATAGGTTTTGTTATGTTGTGTTCTCATTTTCATTCATCTCTATATATTTAGCAATTTCTCTTGCTATTTCTTCTTTAACCCACTGATTGTTTAGGAGTGTGTTGTTTAGCCTCCAGGTGTTTGTGAATTTTCTAAGTCTCTGATGGTTATTGACTTCTAATTGTATTCCATTGTGGTCAGAGAATGTGCTTTGAATAATTTCAATCTTTTTAAATTTATTGAGGCTTGTTTTATGTCCCAGCATATGATCTACTCTGGAGAAAGTTCTGTGAGCACTAGAAAAGTATGTGTATCCTGGTGATTTGGGATGTAATGTTCTGTATATGTCTGTTAAATCTAATTCATTTATCAGATTGTTTAGATTTTCAATTTCCTTATTGGTCTTCTGTCTGGTTGATCTATCTATAGGAGAGAGTGATGTGTTGAAGTCTCCCACAATTATTGTGGAAACATCAATTGCTTCCTTTAGTTTTTCCAGTGTTTCTCTCATGTATTTTGTGGCACCTTGATTGGGTGCATAGAGATTTATGATTGTTATGTCTTCTTGTTGAATTGCCCCTTTTATTAGTATGTAGTGGCCTTCTTTGTCTCTCAAAACATCCCTGCATTTAAAGTCTATTTTATCTGAGATTAATATTGCTACACCTGCTTTCTTTTGGCTGTAGTTGGCATGAAATATTTTTTTCCATCCATTCACTTTCAATTTCTTTGTGTCCCTGTGTCTAAGATGAGTCTTTTGTATGCAACATATTGATGGTTCATTTTTTTTGATCCATTCTGCGAATCTATATCTTTTAATTGGGGAGTTTAATCCATTTACATTCAACGTTATAACTGTGAAGGCATTTCTTGAATCAGCCATCTTATCCTTTGGTTTATGTTTGTCATATATATTTTTCCCCTCTTTCTATTAATATCCTTTATTGTACCCATACCGAATCTCTTTACTACTGAACCTTTCTCCAAGTCTCTCTGTCCTTTTTTTGTTTCTCTGTCTGTAGGGCTCCCTTTAGTATCACCAGTAGGGCAGGTCTCTTGTTAGCAAATTCTCTCAGCATTTGTCTGTCTGTGAAAAATTTAAGCTCTCCCCCAAATTTGAAGGAGAGCTTTGCTGGATAAAGTATTCTTGGCTGGAAATTTTTCTCACTCAGAATTTTAAATATATCATGCCACTGCCTTCTCGCCTCCATGGTGGTTGCTGAGTATTCATTACTTAGTCTTATGCTGTTTCCTTTGTATGTGGTGAATTGCTTTTCTCTTGCTGCTTTCAGAAGTTGCTCCTTTTCTTCTGTGTTTGACAGTGTGATCAGAATATGTCTCAGAGTGTGTTTATTTGGATTTATTCTATTTGGAGTTCACTGGGCATTTACGATTTGTGTATTTATGTTGTTTAGAAGATTTGGGAAGTTTTCCCCAACAATTTCTTTGAATACTCTTCCTAGACCTTTACCCTTTTCTTCCCCTTCTGGAACACCAATGAGTCTTATATTCGGGCGTTTTATATTATCTGTCATTTCCTTGAGGTCCGTTTTGATTTTTTCAATTTTTTTCCCCATTCTTTCTTTTATGGTTTCATTTTCCATTCTGTCATCTTCCAGGTCACTGATTCGTTGTTCAGCTTCTTCTAGTCTTGTACTATGAATGTCCAGAATCTTTTTAATTTGGTCAACAGTTTCTTTAATTTCCGTAAGATCATCTATTTTTTTATTTAGTCTTGCAATGTCTCCTTTATGCTCTTCTAGGGTCTTCTTGGTATCCTTTGTATCCCGTACTATGGTCTCATTGTTCATCTTTAGTTCTTTGAGTAGCTGCTCTAGGTGCTGTGTCTCTTCTGATCTTTTGATTTGGGTGCTTAGGCTTGGGTTATCCATATCGTCTGTTTTTTTCATATGCTTTATAATTTTCTGTTGTTTTTGGCCTCTTGGCATTTGCTTAACTTTATAGGGTTCTTTTAGGATTTGTAGACCAATTGAAGTCCTTATCTCTAATTTATCAGATCTACACCTTCGTGGAGTACACTTTCTCTAACTAACCAGCAGGTGGCACCCACGAGCCACCTGTTGTCTACAAGCCAGTTCTCCCCTGCTTTGCCTTTGTGGTGAGTGGGGGAGTGAGTCTTGTGGGGTCCAATTGGTGTACCAAGCTTGCATGTGTAGTTGGTGTTGCCCGCCCTGTATATGGGGCATGTTTCTGGGCAGTCAGGGAGGGGGCTGGCTCTAAGAATCAAATCTCCCTGGTGATCCTGGAGTTTTAAAGCTGCTGCAATAGTCTAATCCTTCAGTTCAGTCCTGCCACCATTTGTCTCTGCCATTGACCCACAAGTCCTTTGTATTGACGTATGGCTCCGGAGAGTTGTGAGTTGGTCCTTCTTCCAGGCCATGCACCCCCTGGTCCTCTATTGAGGGATGACTGTGCTATGTCACAGGTGAGTGCCGTCCCACCCAGGGCAGTTCTGGGCTGCTGGTCTGTGTAGGGAGGCTCCCAGTCTGCTGAAATGATGGCTGAATGGGGCTTTGTTAATTCACACTGCTCCACCTTCCCAACTCTGGGACAATCAGCTGAGGTTGCAGGGAAGGCTAATGTCCACACCCAGTTTTGTGGTGTGTGCCTGTTATTTGAAGCACTTCCGTCACACTGGGTTGTCTGGGGCAGTTCTGGGCTATGGGGCTGGCAATGGGCAGGAGTGTTTCCTGTCCACCAGGATGACGGTTGTGAGTGGACACCCCCCTTTTCTTGGGAAGTTGTGGTGTTTAGTGAATTTTCTCAGCCACTGGATTATTGCCTTTTGTCTCAGAGCTCTCTTAGTTCTGCTCTTGTCTTGACCTGCCCAAATTGCAAATCTTTGAGGCTTTCTGTATTGGGCTTCTTAGAGTAATTGTTTTAGAAAAAGAAAAAAGGATTAAAAAAAAAAATGGGCCCTCCTCACAGATCTAATGGGTTATTGAAATGCTAGGAGACAAAGCAATTAGGGCCATTAAGGAAAGGTCCACAGGGCAGAGAGATCAGCTTTTCTTCGGGATTTGCATATGATCCTCAGGGCCTGAGCTCTGCCCTTCCCCTTTCTATGTTCACCAGAACACCAAAAATCCTCCGCTTTTATTTTGGAGTTTTTTGTGCTGTTTTTTTCTATGCCTGTCTCCTCTCTGCTGGGCTGGCTGCTCTCAGATTCTCTGGTGTCTCATCTCAGTCTATCTATGGTTGGAGTTTGGATCAGTCGAATGAGTTTCCGATAAGGGCTGCCACTGCAGTTCTCCCTTCTCCTTCCCGGAGCTGACAGCCCCTCCTCCCACCGGACTGAGCCTGGCAAGGAGGGGTGCGGGTTCCCTGGCCACAAAAACTTACAGATTTCACTGATCTCAGCAGTTCCTTGATTTCATGAGTGTTGTATGAAGTATGCCCAAAGTCAGATTGCTCTGTGGTGTCCAGTCCACGCAGTTCCTGGCTTTCTACCTACTTTCCTGGAGGAGTAACTAAAACATACATCTCACCAGTCCGCCATCTTGCCCCGCCTCTGCACTCACTTTAATATTTCTTGTAGCACCAGTCTCTTACTCACAAACTCTCTCATTTTCTGTTTGTCTGAAAATATTTTAATCTTTTTCTCATTTTTGAAGGACAGTTATGCTAGATACAGAATTCTTGGTTGGCAGTTTTCCTCTTTCAGTATCTTAAATATATCATACCAGTGCTTTCTTGCCTCCATGGTTTCTGTGGGGAAATCTGTACAATCTTATCAAGATTCCCTTGTATTTGATGGATTGCTTTTCTCTTGCTGCTTACAAGATTCTTTCTTTGTCTTTAACATTTGACAATCTGATCAGTGTCTTGGAGTAGGTGTACTGGGATCTCTTCTGTTTGGTGTATGCTGTACATCTTGAATCTGTAATTTTCTGTCTTTCAGAAGGGTTGGGTAATTTTCACTGATTATTTCTTCTATTATTCTTTCCTCCCTTTTTCCCTTCTCTTCTTCTTGGACACTCAAACATATATATTTGTGTACTTTATGTTGTCATTCAGCTCTGTAGGACCCTGCTGATACTCTTCCATTCTTTCCCTATCTGTTATTTTGTGTTTATGATTTCAAATGTCTTCCAGTTCAATGGTCCTTTCTTCTACCTGCTCAAATCTACTGTTGGATGTCTCCATTATCTTTTTCATCTCTTCTCTTGTGCTTTTGATTCCCATAAATTTTGCCATTTGTTTTTTTCAAGCTTACAAATTCTTCCTTATGGTCATCTAGTGTCTTCTTTACATCCTTCATCTCTTTTGCCACATTTTCCTTCAGCTTATTGATTTGTTTTAGGAGATTGGTTTGAATGTTTTTTTTAGTTGTTTCAATTCCTGTATCTCAGTTGAACTATTAGTTTGTTCCTTTGGCTGGTCCATAGTTTCATGTTTACTAGTATGGCTTATTGTTTTTAGTTGTTTAGGCATCTGATTTTCTTGATTAGTTTATTCTGGAGATTGTTTTCACTCTTTTACCTAGGTTTTCTTGTTGGTTGGCTTTGTCTCTATCTTTTCATATTCATTTCAACTTATTCTAGATCTGTAACATAGCTTCTTTTTAGGTGATCAGAGATTTTCACCTCTTGTTTTTCTGTTCTTCACCTCTCTATATAACCTTTTTTAGAGAGGGTCTCCACAGATATGGTCAACTTAGATATGATCACTGAGTTAAGATAAAAGTTTTGAGACTGAGCCCTGGGGTAGCTGGGGTGAGGTTGAATCACATGGAACAACAAGTTGACTCTGTTGAGGTAAGAAGAGGTGAAACCTCAGGCAGAAGTGAAGAATGTGTATAATGAGGGAGAGCATAATCACTTATGACAAATGCAGTTTATAGATGGATTAAAATGAAAACTGTGATTTGACCATTGAAATTGACAGCATGAAGAACATGTAACACTAACAATTGCATTTTTAACATATATTATTGAAGTTAACTCCACCTGTTTATTTATTTTTTATTGAGATTGTTCGCAAACCATACAATTATCCAAAGATCCAAAGTGTACAATCAAATGCCCCACAGCTGTGCATCCTGACCACAATTATTTTTTTTTCCAATTTTTAGAACACTTTTGTTACTCCAGAAAAGAAATAAAGCCCCAAAAAGGAAACTCAAATCCTCCCATACCCCTAACCACCCCCCCTTCATTACTGATTCACAGTTTTGGTGTAGTGCATTTGCTACTGTTGATGAAAAAATGTTAAAATACTACTAAGTATAGTATATAGTTTGCAATAGGTATATATATTTTCCTATATGCCCCACTATTATTAACTTCTAGTGATTATGTCATACA
Source organism: Choloepus didactylus (assembly GCF_015220235.1). Lineage (NCBI taxonomy): Eukaryota > Metazoa > Chordata > Mammalia > Pilosa > Megalonychidae > Choloepus > Choloepus didactylus. The sequence continues at coordinate 20,883,876 of NC_051317.1, read as the reverse complement.
TTTGTTCTAGTTCATGAGAGACATTTCTAATATTTGTACAGTAAATCATAGACACTGTCAACCACAAGATTCACTGTTTCATACATTCCCATCTTCTAACCTCCAACTTTCCTTCTGGTGACATACGTGACTCTGAGCTTACCCTTTCCACCACCTTCACACACCATTCGGCACCGTTAGTTATTCTCACAATGTGCTACCATCACCTCTGCTCATTTCCAAATGTTTAAGTTCACCCTAGTTGAACATTCTGCTTATAATAAACAATTGCTCCCCATTCTTTAGCCTTGTTCTATATACTGGTAACTTATATTTCATGTCTATGAGTTTACATATTATAAGTAATTCATATCAGTCAGACCCTGAAATATAAGCCCTTATGTGTCTGTCTTAGTTCACTCAATATAATGTCCTGAAGATTTCTTCATCAACTTATTTTTTTAATGATGATTTTGTTCACACACCATACATTCCATCCTAAGTAAACAATCATTGGTTCCCTGTATAGTCATGTATTTATGTATTAAGCACCATTGCCACTAACTATATAGGGACATCCCCATTTCTTCCACAAAGAAGGAGGAAGAGTCAAGGAAGGTAGAAGGGCAAAAGAAAAAGAAAAAAAGAAAGAGAGAAAGAAAAAGAAAAACCTGACAGCCAGAAAGCAGCAAAGGAAAGACAGGATTAAACTAAAGCAGAATAAAGAGTCAGACATCATCACTAATGCCAGGCGTTCCATACTCTTCCCCTATCCACCCCCCCCAATATGTATTCAGCTTTCATATATTGCCTTTGTTATATTAAAGGAAGCATAATATAGTGTTTCTGTTATAGTCTCTAGTGGCATTGATTGTATTTTCCCCCAATCCCACCCATTTTTACCACCTTGAAATGTTGACATTCATTTGCTCTACCGCATGTAAAAACATATTTGTACCTTTTATTACAGTCGTTGTGCACCCTAGGTTTCACTGAATTATACAGTCCCAGGCTTTATCTTTCCTCTTTCGTTCTGGTGTCCCACATGGTCCTCACCTTCCTCTTTCAACCACACTCCCAGTCATCTTTGTTCATTGTACTTACATTGCTATGCTACTATCTGCCAAAACTGTTTTCCAAACCTCTCACTCCTATCTTTTCCTTTCTGTCTGCAGTGCTTCATTTAGTGTTTCTTGTAAATCAGGTATCTTGTTCACAAGCTCTGTCATCTGTTTGTCAGAGAATATTTTGAACTTTCCCTCATATTTGAAGGACAGTTTTGCTGGTTATGGGATTCTTGGTGGGTTTGCTCTTTCAATATCTTAAATATATCACACCACTTCCTTCTTGCCTCCATGGTTTCTATTGAGAAATCCACACATAGTCTTTTCAAGCTTCCTCTGTATGTGATAGGTTGCTTTTTTCTTGCTGCTTTCAGGATTCTCTCTTTATCTTTGTTGTTTGATAATCTGATTACTAAGTGTCTTGGCATAGGCCTATTCAGATCTATTCTGTTTGTGGCATGCTGCATTTCTTGGATCCATAATTTTATGTCTTTCATAAGAGATGGGAAATTGTCATTGATTATTTCCTCTATTATTGCTTCTGCCACTTTTCCCTTCCCTTCTCCCCCTGGGACACCAATGACATGTACATTCCTGGATTTCATTTTGTCCTTAACTTCCTGGGGATGTTGCTCATATTTTTCCATTCTTTTCTCTCTGTGTTCTTTTGTGTATAGGCTTTCAGGTGCCTTGTTCTCTGGTTCCTGAGTGATTTCTTTTGCCTCTTGAGGTCTGCTGTTGTATGTTTCCATTGTGTCTTTCATCTCTTGTTGTGCCTTTCATTTCCATAGGTTCTGCCAGTTGTTTTTTTGAATTTTCTATTTCTAACTTATGTATGCCCAGTGTTTTCATTATACACTTCATCTCTTTTGCCATATCTTCCCTAAACTTTTTGAATTGATTTAGTATTAGTTGTTTCAATTCCTGTATCTCAGTTGAATTGTAAGTTTGTTCCTTTGGGCCATAACTTCATTTTCCTTAGTGTAGGTTGTAGTTTTCTGTTGTCTTGTCATCTGGTTCCTTGGTTACCCCAATCAGGTTTTCCCAGACCATAACAGGCTCAGGTTTCAGCAGGAGGGAAGAGTATCACACCTCCCTGAGGGTTTGTCTTAGAAGATTTATACCCTCTATGAGACCTCAAGTCACTGTACTTTTCCACCCAGCAGGTGGCACCTGCCAGCCTGTAGTTCCAGACTTGTGTAAGGAGGTGTGGCCCATGGCTGTTTTCCCCCAGCTTCTGGGGTCTGGTCCTGAATGGAGGGTGGGTAGTAGAGCTGGGCCACACCTCTTTCCTCTTAGGGAAGATTACCCACTAAGGAGAGGTCATTAGAATTTGAATAGACTCTCTGCCTGTGTTATCTCCACCCTTGTCTGGGTCAGAGCACTGGAAACTGAAAATGGCTGAGGCTTTCAATGCTGAGCCAAAAAAGGGACAGAAATCCCTCTTTAGGGCCAGTCCACAGCCACCCTCCTGCTCTCCAAGGTCAGTCATCACCAAAAGCCTCTGTCTGCTTGTTGGGGATTCATAGCTTTTATTGAGCAGCCCACACTTGTTAATTAAAACTCCAGTTGGAGCTCAGCTAAGCTATATTTGCTTACTGGGAGAGAGCTGCTCTCTAGTACCATGAGGCTTTGCAGTTTGGGCCATTGGAGGAGGGGATGCCTGGCTTGGATCCACAGTTTTTACTTACAGATTTTATGCTGCAATCTCGGGCAATCTTCCCAAATCAGGCTGGTGTATGATGAGTGGACAGTCATGTTTGTCCTCCCACACACAGTTATTCCAGATTATTTGCTAGTTGTTCCTGATTGTTTATTAGTTGTTCCAGGGGCACAGTAGCTTCCTCTCCTCTCTATGCCATCTTCTTCCCTCTCTAATGATTGCATTTGCAATGTGGATGGTGCTTGGAGATTATTCAAAAGGGAAAATGTAGGGAGAGGAAGTGAGCAATGTAGAAATAAAGTTTTGGACTGATTTTTTTTTGTAAAGGGGAAGAGAGCAATGAGACAGTAGCTGGAAGGACATGTCTGGTGGAGGACAGACAAGGTGCAATGGGAGTCTGAGGCCATAATACTTGAGAAATCAGGTTGTTACTCACAAGGCCCAGAAAGAGAGAGATGCCATGAGGGGTTGATGTGTACACCATTGGCTCAGGTGCTTAACCAGCAGGTGGGGAGCACATAAGGTGCAATGGGAGTCTGAGACCATAATACTTGAGAAATCAGGATGAGAAATGGAGAAGCTTTCAGAGAGATAATCCTTGAGAGTGAAAGATAATGGAAACTGTGTAGATGTAGAAAGGTCACCCATAGTGATTCTTCTGCTTTTGAATTGATTGTTTTATGTTTGTGTTTTGTTGATTCAAATTTAATTGGTTTTCAATTATTTCAACCCCCTCACCTCCTAAATTCATAAGCAATTTAGAGTGGTGCTAAGAACTTTTCCTTGGATGCAAAACAATTGGAATTTGAATCTTGACTTTGCTCTTTCTGGGCTGAGTGACATTGGGCTTGTCACCTAACTTCTCTGTGCCACAGTTTCCTTTCTTGCTAAGATGTAATCAGAAGTCAAGAAGGGGGTGGGACTTCTTACAACAGAGATTTCCTGAGTATGTTACTGTCTTTCTGTCACACCTTGAGGCTGTTATCCCTACCTTTGATCTCTGGCTCCTTAGCATTCTTCTACGGATTTTCCAGGCACAACTGTCACCAGGAATTTCTCTTCATTCATTAAATATTTATATCCAGTTACTATACTGGTATCTAGTTGTGATTGTATCTGAGCCTTTTAGATTTTTCCTCTTTATTACTTGGCTTGCTGACCTGTCTTTGGAAGGAGGATGATGGTGCATTGAATTATGTTCCCCATGGGAAAAATTTTTTCTTAATCCATTCCTGTTGGTGTGAACCCATTGTAAGCAGGACCTTTTGTAGATTTTATTATTAGCTAAGGTGTGGCCTAATTTATGAGGTTGGACTTTAATCCTAATCCTGGAGAATTTTCAAAGAAAAGAGTCACAGGAAGAAGTTAGAAGTCAACAGAATCCAGAGGAGAAAGGAGAAGACATCACCATTGCATTATCATTTGACAGAAAAGCCAAGAACCAAGGATCACAGGCCACCAGGCTGAGAATCCACAGCCTTTGAGGGAGGAAGCATCACCTTATTGCTGCCTCAATTTTGGACTTCTATTAGCCTCAAAACCATGAACCAATAAATTCACATTGTTTAAGTCAACCCATTTTTAAAATAAACTTTATCAACCAAATTTATGTTATTTGTTTTAGCAGGTGGGAAACGAAGGCAAATGCAAAATCTATAAGGTGGTGAAAAGCCCTAAGTGATTATTTTCAGATTCTTTCTAAGCATCTGGTAGGATTTTTTATAGGAATGTGAAACCCTCATCCTTCTGCCACTTTGTGGCTAATTAATGATATGGGATTATCTTCAAACAGCACTGCACCTTCCTTGATGTATTCCTCAGATCATTGTGTTTTATTAAGGGTCCTTTGAAGTTCTTATGGTGATTTCATTTTTCTTTTTGCCATTACATACTTTCTAAATTGAGGTGTTCCTTTGGCATCACCATTCTCAGAGGCAGTGGTGTGCTGTGTTTAAGGGTACAGGTGAGCTGGGTTTCAACCGTGAGTTGAAACAATGGCTGCCCTCAGAGTCAGGCTCCACACAATCTGCATTTGTTTATCAAAACCTGTGATCAGTGACTGACCATGCCCACTTCTCTTCTTGGGGAGAGGATTTTTATGTCACTTTCACACATGAGCTAGCCAAGGTCTGGAACCCATGGTGGCCTGTCATGAGTGTGGGGGACAGCCCCTGTAGCTGCTGCTCAGAGAGACCAATTTAATGTTCTTTACAGTAATTTATAAACCTCTTTATCCTGCTCTTAGCTGAGTGCTGTACAGTGTTCTTCTTGTCTCCAGAGTTTCAGACAATTCCTTCCTGTGTTAAGTGTTGTCTGCTCGATGAATTGAGTCCTGGAGCCTCTAACTCTGCCATTTTCCCACAATCCTTTGTGGCACAATTTTTAAGTTTGCCCTTTTGGTTTGTGGTTGTTTCACTTCCAAGGGAAAGCTTCCTTTCCTCTCTTCCTTCTCTGGAAATGTTGATCTCTTTTCTCTGTGTGTGTGTATGTGTGTGTGTGTGTGTGCACAGAATTTTATCACCAGCTCCTATGATTTGTTTAAACTCTCTCCCACATACACTGCCCCCTTTTCACTTCACTTTTCAGTTCCGGGACCCTTCCTGTCTTACAGCTTTTCAGTTTTCCTTTTTTTTTTTTTTTTTTTTTAACTGTGAATGTTTCTTTCTTCTGTTTTCTTCCTTGTTTTGGTATCTGTCCCACTCTAGGAAGGTATACAATATGGGTTAATCCTGAAAGGTGCATTTTGCATGTATTTTGTCCAGCAAATGGAGATTAGGTAGAGTGTGTGCACCTCTTGCCAACAGTTCTTCTACCATCTCCTTTTTCCCTTGGTGCCCTTTTGTTTGTGCCACTCCTCAACCACTTGTGTTCCACCCTGGGTCTCTGCAACTTGGGTCCCTATGCTGGGATGTGTGTGGTTCTAACTTGCAGCTGTGAGTGGCTCTAAGGTCTGCATCCACTCAGGCTCTGCTGCCTCTGTGTGACTCCCAAGCTGCATGGGACCCAGTGAGGGAGAAGTCAATGGGATGCATTGATTTTGGTGTTTGTTTTTCTTTTTCTTCAATTCAGTATTTGTAGAGTTCTTGTGCAGTCTCTATCATACTCCAGAGATACAATCAAGTGGTGTTTGTCCCTCTATTAGTGGATTCTGAAGTGAAACTTTTTCACTGCCATATTGATGATATCACCTGAGAATACTAACTCCCCCCTACAATTCAGTATTTTACTGGAAATTACAGGAAGAGAAATTGAGAAAAATAAATAAGACATCCAAATTGGAAAGAAAGGAGTAAAATTATCTTGATTCAGATATGACATGATCTTATATGCAATAAATAATTAAATAACCCACAAAAGTACTTCAGCCTCTAAACAATTTGAGAAAGTTTGAAGATATGAAAATCTACATACAAAATTCAGGGGCATATCTATACACTAGAAATGAACAATCAGAAAAGGATATTAAGGAAAGAATTCCATTTACATAGCATGAGAAGTATACTTGGGAATAAATTTAATTATGATGATGCAAGATTTGTTCACTGATAAGTACAAAATATTGCTGAATGACATTTTATTATAATGAATCAGAAAACTTAATAATGTTAAGATGGAAATACTATCCAAACAGATCTAAAGAGTCAGTTCAATCCCTTTCAAAATCCCTAGGACATTTTTCTAGAAATGCAAAGTTTATTCTATAATTCATAGAAGTTTGCAAAGGATTCAGAATAAACAGAAGAGTCTCTTCAACAAATGATGCTAGAAGAACAGGATATCCATATCAAAATCATGAAAGAGGATGTCTTGCTTGCAGCTTAAACAAAAATTAACTAAATATTGATCAAAGTCCTAAATATGAGTCAGGACCATAAAACTCCTAGAAGAAAATGTATGGAAGAATCTTCAAGACATTGTGGTAGAAGGTGATTTCTTAAACTTTACACCCAAAGCATGAGCAATGAAAGAAACAATAAATAAATGGGTTCTTCTCAAAATTAAATACTTTTGTTTTTCAAAGGACTTTGTCAAGAATGTGAAAAGGCAGCCTTCTCAATGGGAGAGAATATTTGGAAACTGCATAGCCAATAAAGGTTTAATATCCAGAATATACAAAGAAATCCTACAACTCAACAATAAAAAAGACACGCAACTCAATTAAAAATGGGTAAAGACTTGAATGGACATTTTTTTCAAACCAGAAAAACAAATGGCTAAAAATCACATAAAAAGATGATGAACATCACTAGCTATTAGTAAATGCGAATTAAAACCACAATATGATTTCAACCTTCTAGAATGGTCACTATTAAAAAAACATAAGTGTTGATGAAATAGGAACAATTATACACTGTTGGGAATGTAGAAGGGTGCACCCACTGTGAAAGACAGATGGGCAGTTCCTCAGGAAGCTGAGTACAGAATTGCCACATGATGCAGCAGTCCCACTACTAGGCATAGACTCAGGAGAACTGAAAACAGGGACACAAACACACATTTGCTCACCAATGTTAGTAGCAGCATTATTTACAATTGCCAGAAAAGGGAAACAACCCAAGTTTCCACCAAGCAATGAAAGAATAAACAAAAATGTGATTCTATATATATATATATATATATATATATATATATATATATATATATATATGCTGGAATATTATTCACTGTAAGAAGTAATGAAATCCTGATGCATCTGACACCATGGATGAAACTTTAGGACACTACATTGAGTAAAATAAGGCATATACAAAAGGACAAATATTGTATGGCCTCACTAATATTAACTAACATAATGAGCAAATTAATGGAGTTACAGCAGGTAAACTCACTGCCCTCCCCCTACAGGGGACATGACTCCCAGATGCATTAATCTCCCTGGCAATGTGGGACATGATTCCATGGGATGAGCCTGGCCCTGACATCATGGGATTGAGAAAGCCTTCTTGGACCAAAAGGGGGAAGAGACTTGAAAAAAATAGAGTTTCACTGGCCAAGAGATTTCAGATAAAGTTGAAAGGTGATTCTGGAGAATATTCTCATGCATTATATAAATATCCCCTTGTAGTTTTTAGTGTATTGGAATAGTTAGGAGGAAATACCTGAAACTGTTGTACTGTTATCCAGTAGCCTTGATCTTGAAGATGATTGTATAACTATATAGCTCTTAAAGTGTAACTGTGTAATTGTGAAAATCTTGAAAATGATACTCCCTTTCTCCAGTGTAGGGACAGATGAGTAAGAAAACAAAGACAAAAATAAATAAATAATACAGGGAAAGGGATATAGGATGTTTTGGGTGTTTCTTCTTTGTTTTTATATTTTTTGGAAAAACAAAAATGTTCAAGACTTGTTTTAATGATGAATGCACAAACATATGATGATACTGTGGACCACTGTTTGTACACTTTGGATGATTATTTGATATGTGACTATATCTCAATACAATTGCACTAGGAAAAAAAACACATGGAGACAAAAACAAAGAAAAACAAACAAACAGCAGATCAAACTTCCATGGGGAGGAAGAGTGAAGTAAAAGCTTTTTCCTGGGAGTGAAACAACTGCACTAAAAAGAGCAGTCTCAAAAAACATCCCACATAATACTGCAGGGTAAGAATCAGAAAAATAAGAGCTGAAAAACAGTTCTGTCCAATTAAACAGAACCTATGCTAGAGGTCTAGAATAAGTTGAGCCAAATATAGAAGAACAGTTAGAACAAAGGCAATCAACAAGGAAACCCTGGCAAAAGAGAGAAAATGACCAGCATAATAAACTAATCAGGAAAAGAGCATGGTCTTATGGAATTGAATGACACATGAACTGCTCAAATATACATGGTATGGGTGTCCCAGAAGGAAAAGAGGAGGGCAAATGGGCAGAAAGAAAATTGAGGAAATAATCACTGAATATTTCCCAACTTTATGAAAGCCATCAAATTACAGATCCAAGAATCACAATGAACCCCAAACAGAATAGATCCATACAGACCTATTCCAAGACCCTTACTAATCAGACTGTTAAATGCCAAAGACAAAAAAAGAATTCTGAAAGCCACTAGAGAAATGTGATCCATCACATAAAGGGGAAGCTAGATAAGACTAACTGCAGATTTCTCAGCAGAAACCATGGAGGATATATTTAAGAACATGAAAAAAAAAAAAAAAAACTGCCAGCCAAGAACTGTACATCTGCCTAAACCATCATTCAAAAATGAGAGAGAGTTTAAAAAAATTCAGACAAACAGACACTGGGAGAGTTTATGAACAAGAGACCTGTTCTACAAGAAATTTTAAACGGGGTGCTACAGACAGATAGGAAAAGTTAGGAGAGACAGTTTTATAGGGGAGTATAGAAATAAAGATGGTCAGTAGGGGTAACTAAATGAATAAAAAGAAATTAAAAACATAAGATATAACATATAAATCCAAAGGAAAAAATGGTTGAAGCAAGTGCTGCCTTTACAGTAATAACACTGAATATTAATGGATTAAAATCCCCATTCAAAAGACACAGACTTGAAGAAAAATAAACAGGATCCATCTATATGCTCTCTACAAGGGATTCATTTCAAACCCATGGACAAAAATAGGCTGAATGTGAATGACTGGAAAAATATATCCCCTGCAAACAGCAACCAGAAAAGACTGGTTTAACTATGCTAATACTGTACAAATTAGACTTAAGTATAAATCAGTTAATACAGACAATGAAGGACACTATGTATTAATAAAAGGGACAATTCATCAAGAACAAAAACAATTATAAGTGTATATGCACCTAGCCAGAGTGTCCCAAAATACATGAGACAAACACTGGCAAAACTGAAGGGAGAAACAGACACACCTACAATAATAATTGGACACAACACACCACTCTTGGACAAAAAAAAAAATGGCACCCAGTGTTCCTTTTTACTTTAATTGTTCTTTTTCACTTTAATTTTTATTCTTATTATTTTTGTGAGTGTGGTACTGGAAAGGTTCAAAAATTGATTTGGGTGATGAATGCACAACTATATAATGGTAGTGTGAACTGAATGTATGCTTTGACTGCATGGTATGTGAATATATCTCAAAAAAACTGAATTTAAAAAAAATACACCACTCTTATCAATGAATAGAAAATCTAGACTGATGATCAATAAGGAGGCAGAGTTCTTGAATCATGATAAATTAAGTAAACTTAGCAGAAATTTTAGAACAATGTATCCCACAACAGCTAGTTATACATGCTTCTCAAGTGTCAATAGATCATTCTCCAGAATAGACCACATGGTGGGTCAGAAGCAGGTTCAATACATTTAAAGATACTGAAATTATGCAAAACATTTCATCAGATATAGAAAGATTCTGTAAATCAGTAACAGGCAGAGGGCTGAAAATTCACAAATATATGGATGCTAAACAACACACTTGTACACCCAGTGTATCAAAGAAATTACAAGAGAATTCAGTAAATATCTTGAAGCAAATGAAAATGAGAACACAACATAACAAAACTTCTGGGATGCAGTGAAGGAAGTGATTAGAGGGAAATTTATTGCCTTAAATGCCTGTATGAAAGAAGAAGAAAGAGCAAAAAACAAGGACTTGAGTGCACTCCTAGAGGAACAAGAAAAAGAACAGCAAATTAACCCCAAAGCAAACAGAATGGAAGAAATAACAAAGATTAGAAGAGAAATAAGTGAAATTGAGAATATGAAAACAATAGAGAAAATCAACAAATCCAGAAGTTGGTTCTTTGAGAAAATCAATAAAATCATTGGACCCTTAGCTAAGATGACAAGGAGAAAAAGAGAGGGGATGCAAATAAATGAAATAAAAAACAGAACGGGAGACATAACTCCTGACCCCAAAAAGATAAAGGAGATAATGAGAGAGTACTATGAGCAAATATATCTAACAAAATAGATAAATGAGCTGAAATGTACAACTTCCTAGGAAAACATGAACAACAAACATTGAGTCAAGAAGAAACAGGAGACCTCAAAAAAAAATCATAAGTAAGGAGATTGAATCAATCATCAAAAACCTCCCAAGAAAGAAAAATCCAGGACCAGATGCCTTCACATGTGAATTACACCAAGCATTCATGGAAGAATTAGTACCAATCCTGCTCAAACACTTCAGCATTTGAAGAGGAGGCAAAGTTACCAAACTCATTCTATGTAGCCAATGTCACCCTAATACCAAAGCCAGACAAAGATACTAGAAGAAAAGAAAATGACAGAACAATCTCTCTAATGAATATATTTGCAAATATCCTCAAAAAAAAGTACTTCCTAATTGAATCTTGACACAGATTAAAAGGATTATACACCTTGACCAAGTGGGTTTTATTCCAGGTATGCAAGGATGGTTCAACACAAGAATATCAAATAATGTAATACACCACATCAACAAATTAGAGGGGAAAATTCTCATGATCATTGCAGTTGGTGCAGAAAAGAATTTGACAAAATTCAACATCCTTCCTTTTTTATCATCTACTTTCTTTTTGATGTTATACTTGCCCCTAGCACTCCTTCAGTTTTACTCAGACATCTGTGTTCAGTGGACTATCACCACACAGTTATGATCTCCATTTCTGGATCTATACAATCACTCATGTTGCACATTCAGTACTCCTTCAGCATCAAATGCCCGATCTCTAACCTTTTTCTATGTGCTGATAACCTGTGTTCTCAGCTTTTGATTCTCAAAGTTTGCTCATTAATGTTAGTTCATATTAGTGAGACCATATAGTATTTGTCCTTTTGTGTCTAACTTCACACAACACAAAATCCTCAAGTTTCATCTACATTATTATATGTTCCATGGCTTTGTTCTGTCTTCCAGCTACATAATATTTCATCATATGTATATGCCATAGTTGTTAGCCCATTGATGGAGATTTGGGCTGTTTCCATGTCTTGGCAATCATGAATAAGGCTGTAATAAGCATGAGTTTACAAATGTCCATTTGTGTCTTAACTTCAAGTTCCTCTGAGTATATACCTAGTAATGGAATTGTAGGATCATAAGGCAATTTTATACTTAGCTTCCTGAGGAACTGCCACACTGCCTTCCAGACTGGATGCAACATTCTACATTGTCACCAACAGTAAACAAGTGTGCCTCTTTCCTCACATCCTCTCCAGCACTTGCAATTTTCTGTTTTGTTGATAATGAACATTCTAGTAGGTATGAGATGATATGTCATTGTGGTTTGATTTGCATTTCCCTAATAGCCAGTGAAGTTGAGTATCTTTTCATATGTTTTGAAGCCATTTGTATTTCCTCTTCAGAAAAGTGTCTTTTTTTTAATAAATTTTATTTTGAAATAAATTCAAACTTACAGGAACAGTTGCAAAAACAGTACAAACCCCATACATAGAACTCCAGCATATCACGACCCCCCTCCCCTGATACCCTGATCCACCAACTTTAACATCCCATCACACCACCATTTCTTTCTTTCCCTCCCTCTCTCCTTCCCTCCCTCCCTCCCTATCATCCATCATCTATTGCTCTGTACTGTGAACATATGAGAGCAAGCTGCACACATCTTTGAACAAAAAATATAATTCACATATACCTTTCCCATGGACAAAAACATTCTTTTATGCAATCCCATTAAGCGCAGCTAAGAAGTTCAAGAAATTCAACACTGATACAAAGCTTACATTTTATATTTCTTTTCTTTTTTCTTATGCCCCATCTGTGTCCCTTCGAACCTCCTCTCCTCCATCCTCAGATCCCATACAGGATCATCCTTGGCATTCAATTGTCATCTATTTAGACTGTCTTTTTTTTTCAACTGTGGAAACATATATACAGCTTAAATCTTCCCATTCCACCCCCTCCCTAGCATTCCATTAGTGGGATTAATCACATTTAGAATGTTGCAATGCTATCACCTTCCCACCATCCATTTCTAGAAGTTTCCCTTCACCCCAAACAGAAGCCCTACACTCATTTCTTAACTCCCCATTGCTCCTTCCCCCACTTCTCGGGAACCCTACTCTACTTTTCATCTCTATGGTCATATTCTCTGATACTTTCTTTGTGTTTACCATGGGGCTTAAATTTAACATCTTAAATCTATAACAATCTTGTTTTTCTTTGATACCAACTTAACTTCAATATGACACAAACTATGTTCCTATACTTCCTCATTCCCCTACCTTTATGCAGTTCTTGACAAAAATTACATATTTTACATTGAATCCCAAACCACTGATTTATCATTATAGTTTATGTATTTTAGATCCTGTAGGAAGTAAATAGTGGAGTTATAAATCAAAAATACAGTAGTATTGGTATTTATATTTACCATGTGATCTTTACAGGTAATCTTTATTTCTTCATGTAAATTCAATCATTTAGTGTCCCTTCCTTTCAGCCTGCTCAACTCCCTTTAGCATTTCTTCTAGGACTGATCTACTGGTGGTGAAGTCCCTCAGCTTTTGATTATCTGGGAATGTTTTCGTCTCCCCCTCATTTTTACCCTCCAGTTGTTTGTGAATTTTCTGAGTCTCTGATGGTTATTGACTTCTATTTGCATTCCATTGTGGTCAGAGAATGTGCTTTGAACAAATTCATTTTTTTTTTTAATTTATTGAGGCTTGTTTTTATGTCCCAGCACATGGTCCTTTCTGGAGAAAGATCCATGATCACTAGAGAAGAATGCGTGTCCCAGTGACCTGGTATGTAATGTTCTATAGATATCCATTAAAATTCTCTATATCTCTCTCTCCTTTCTTTGTTCCTCTGTCAGTAGGGCTCCCTTTAGTATCTGAAGTAGGGCAGGTCTTTTATTAGCAAAATCTCTCAGCAATTGTTTGTGAAAAATTTAAGCTCTCCCTCAAATTGAAGGAGAGTTTTGCTGGATAAAGTATTCTTGGTTGGAAATTTTTCTCTCTCAGAAATTTAAATATGTCATGCCACTGCCTTCTCACCTCCATGGTGGCCACTGAGTAGTCCCTACTTGTTCTTATGTTGTTTCCTTTGTATGTGGTGAATTGCTTTTCTCTTGCTGCTTTCAGAACTTGCTACTTTTCTTCAGTATTTGACAGTCTGATCAGAATATGTCTTGGAGTGGTTTATTTGGATTTATTCTATTTGGAGTTTGCTGGGAATTTATGCTTTGTGTATTTATATTGTGTAGAAGGTTTGGGAAGTTTTCCCCAACAATTTCTTTGAATACTCTTTCTAGACCTTTGCCCTTCTCTTCCCCTTCTGGGACACCAATGAACCTTAAATTTGGATGTTTTATTTTATCTATCATATCCCTGAGATCCATTTTGATTTTTTCAATTTTTCCCCCATTCTTTCTTTTGTTCTTTGATTTTCTGTTCTGTGGTCCTTGAGGAGGCTGAGTTGTTGTTCAACATCCTCTAATCTTGTATTATGAGTATCCAGAGTCTTTTTAATTTGGCCTACAGTTTCTGTAATTTCCATAAGATCTTCTATTTTTTTATTTACTCTTGCAATTTCTTCTTTATGCTCTTCTAGGGTCTTCTTTATGTCCTTTATATCCTGTGCCATGCTCTTCTTCATGTCCTTTATATCCTGTGCCATGCTCTCATTGCCTGTCTGTAGTTCTTTGATTCATTGTGCCAAGTACTGTGTGTCCTCTGATCTTCTGATTTGGGTGTTTGGGTTTGGGTTCTCCATATCATCTGGGTTTATCATATGCTTTAAGATTTTCTGTTGTTTTAGGCCTCTTGGCATTTGCTTTACTTGGTCTTTAATTTGTCAGAACTGCAGCTTGGTGGTGTACACTTTAACTAACCAGCAGATGATGTACGTGAGTCACCTATTCCCCTCAAGTCAGTTCTTCCCAACTTTGTCTTTGTGGTGTGTGGGGATCTGATTCTTGTGGGGTTCAATTGGTGCCCTAAATTTGGGTGTGTTTTTGGTGCTGTCCACCCTGAATTTGGGGCATAAGTCTGGGTGATTAGGGAAGCAGGGCAGCTTTAATAATCAAACCTCCCAGGTGTTCCCAGAGATTTAAGGCTGTTGCATGAGCCCAAGCCTTCATTTCAGTCTTGTCACAGATTGTCTCTGCCACTGACCCACAAGTCCTTGGTATTCACGTAGGGTCCCTGGGATTTCTGAGTAGTTCCCCCTTCCCAGCTGTGCTCTTCCAGGACCTCTGCTGATGGAGGGCCGTGCAATGTCACAAGTGCATGCTGGCCCACCAGGGAAGCCTTGGGTTGCTGGGCTGTGCAGGGGCACTTCCAGCCCACTTCAAAGATGGTTGAATGGGATGCATTAACTTTCCCCTTTTTGCACAGCTCCGCCCTCCCAGCTCCGGGACAATCAGCCGTGGGTGCATTAAAGACCACTGTCCATGGCTGATACTGTGGCATGTGCATGATGCTGTGGGAAAGACTCCCCATCACACTGGGTTTCTTGGCACTGCTCTGGGCTGTAGGCCCAGCCCTGGGTAGGAGTGTCCCCCGCTCGCCAGCGAGATGGCTGCAAGGAATGTGTTTTTTTTCTCCTTTTGGCTCCCCTCTGCTCCCCTGATCTCAAGACAATCAGCAGCAGATGTGGGAAGGGGTATACTCCATGCCAGACACTGAGGTGTTAGCCTAGCCCACTCCCACCGTGATTCACTGCATGGTTCTCCCCATCTTATTTGCAGCCTCTCCTGGGCATTTTTTTTTTTTTAAAGAACTAGTCCATCTCCAAATGCCAGCCCACCATTTCCCCACACTGCAGCAGAGCTGCTGGATTTTCCTCTGGCTCACTCACCCCTTTCAGAATGCAGGCTCCTGGTTTCACTAAATGCACATTCCCTGTGGATTTAGCAGACCTTGTCCAGCTGGTGCATCACTGGAACTGGTGTTCTGGGTCACTTTCTGGTTTTTATCTAGTATTTTTCATGGAGGTGTTTTTTTTGCCCTGTCTCACCTAGCTGCCATCTTAGGTTCTCTTCAGAAAAGTGTCTTTTGATGTCTTTTACCCATTTTTAATTGGGTTGTTTGTCTTTCTGTTGTTGAGTTGTAGGATCGCTTTATATATTCAGGATATCAAACGCTTATCTGATATGTGGTTTCCAAATATTGTCTCCCATTGCATAGGCTGCCTCTTTACTTTTCTGACAAAGTCCTTTGATGTTCAAAAGTATTTAATTTTGAAGAGATCCCATTTGTCTACTTTTTCTTTCATTGCTTGCACTTTGGGTGTAAGGTCTACGAAACCACCTCCTTTCACAAGATCTTTAAGATACTTCCCTACATTTTCTTCTAAAAGACTTATGCTCTTAGCACTAATAGGTCATTGGTCCATTTCAAGTTAATTTTTGTATAAGGTGTGAGAGAGGAGTCCTCTTTCATTCTTTCGGACATGGATATCCATTCTCCAAACTCTGTTTATTGAAGAGGCTGCTCTGTCTCAGTTGCTATGTATTGACCGCCTTATCAAAATCAATTGTCTGTAGATGAGAGGGTCTATTTTTGAACACTCAATTCAATTCCTTTGGTCTATATAGCTATCTTTATGCCAGTACCATGCTGTTTTGACTTCCGAAGCTCTGTAGTATGCTTCAAAGTCAGGTCATGTGAGACCTCCCACTTCATTCCTCTCTCTCAAGATATTTTCAGATATTTGGGACTCCCTGCCCTTTCAAATAAATTTGGTTATTGGTTTTTCTATTTCTACAAAGTAAGTTGTAAGGTTTTTAATTGGTATTGCATTGAATCTACAAATCCATAATATACGTAGAATTGACAGCTTAACTATATTTACTCTTCCAATCCATGAACACAGTATGTTCTTTTTCTTTTTTTCTTTTTTTCTTTTGTTTAGGTCCTGTTTGATTTTTTTTAGCAGTCTCTTGTAGTTTTCTCTGTATAGGTCTTTTATAGTTGTTTCTTTTGGTTGCTATTGTAAACAGAATTTTTTTTCTTAACTTCATACTCCTGTTGCTCATTGTGTATAGGGACACTACTGATTTGTGCATGTTGATCTTGTAGCCTGCCACTTTGCTGCATTCATTGACTAGCTCTGGTAGCTTTGCTGTATATTTTTCTGTATTTTCTACATATAGGATCATGTCATCTGCAAATAATGAAAGTTTTACTCCTTCCCCTCCAATTCAGATGTCTTTTATTTCTTTTTCTTGCCTAATTGCTCTAGCTAGAACGTCTAGCATAATGTTGAATAACAATGACAACAGTGGGCATCACTGTCTTGTTCCTGATCTTAGAGGGAAAACTTTCAGTCTTTCCCCATTGAGTACGTTAGCTGTAAAATTTTCATATATTACCTTTATCATAATGAGAAAGTTCCTTTCTATTCCTATCCTTTGAAGTGTCTTCACAAAGAAAGGATGTAGAATTCTGTCAAATGCCTTTTCTCCATCAATTGAGATGATCATGTGTTTCTTCTGCTTTGATTTATTGATGTGGTGTATTATAAGATCTGGAACAAGACAAGTATGTCCAGTGTCACCATTGTTATTCAGCATTGTGCTAGAAATTTGAGCTAGAGTAATTAGGCAATAAAAAGAAATAAAAATCCAAATTGGAAATGAAAAAGTAAACTATTCACTGTTTGCAGATGACATGATCCTATATGTAGAAAACTCCCCCAAAACTACAGCAAAGCTACTAGAGCTAATAAACAAGTTCAGCAAAGGGGCAGGATACAAGGTCAATATGCAAATCAGTAGTGTTTCTATACACTACTAATAAGCAGCCTGAAGAGGAAATCAAGAAAATATATTCCATTTACAGTACAACCAAAAGAATCAGCTATTAGGAATAAATTTATCCTAAAATACCTATATACAGAAAACTACAAAACAATGGTAAAAGAAATCATGGAAGACTTAAATAAATGGAGGGACATGCCATGTTCATGGGTTGGAGACTAAATATAGCTAAGATGTCAATTCTACCCAAAATGATTGACAATACCAATGAAAATCCCAACAACTGACTTCACAGAATCAGAAAAACCAATAATCAAATATATTTGGAAGGGGAAGGCACCCCATCTTGAGAAAGAATAATAAATTCCAAGGTCTCACATTACCTGAATTTAAAGCATATTACAAAGCTACTGTGGTCTAAATGCATGGTACTGGAACAAAGACAGATATATTGACCAATAGAATTGAATTGAGAGTTCATAAACAGACACTCTGTGCTGGTTTGAAACTGTTATGTACCCCCAAAAAATGCCAGTTTCTTTTAATTCCTTTGCACGTAGATCTATTGTGGGTGGGTCCTTTTGATTAGGTTGTTTCAACTGATATTTGATTTAATTCTTTACTAGAGTCCTTTATGAGAGGATAAAAAGGAGAGACATTTGGAGAGAGTGTGAGGAAAGAAACATCCCAGAGATGCTAAAAGAGAATCCCCAGATGCTCAAAGAGAAAGCCACTTGAATCAGAAGCTGAAAGCAATGAAACCCAGGAGTGAAGGACCAGCAGGCACCAGCCATGTGCCTTGTGATCTGACAGAGGAACCTGGGAGCGAAGGACCAGCTGACAGTAGCCATGTGCCTTCCAATCTGACAGAGGAATCACAGATGCCAGCAGTCTTTCTTCAGAGAGTTGCCTTAATTTGACTTTTTCACAGCCTTAGAATTATAACTTAATAAATCCCCAGTGTTAAAAGCCAAGACAAACCCTCTGATAAGGGTTTAATATCCAGAATATAAAAAGAGATCCTACAACTCAACAACAAAATGACAAACAATCCAATTAAAAAATGTGAAAAAACATGGATAGGCACTTTTCCAAAGAAGAAATGCAAATGGCTGAAAATCATATGAAAAGATGCTCAACTTCACTAGCTATTACAGAAATGCAAATCAAGGCCACAATGAGATACCATCTCACACCAATGAGAATAGCCATCATCAAAAAAACAGAAAATTCCAAGTGCTGGAGAGGATGTGGAAAAAGAAGCACAGTTATTCACTGTTGGTAGGAATTTAGAATGGTGCCACTGCCCTGGAAGACAGTTTGATGGTTCCTCAGGAAGCTAAGTGTAGAGTTGCAATATGATCTAACAATCCCATTTCTAGGTATATACTTGGAAAAACTGAAAGCAGGGACACAGACATTTGCACACCGATATTTATAGTTGTATTATTCATGATTGCCAATAAATGGAAACAGCTGAAATGTCCAACTAATGACTGGATAAACAAAGTGTGGTATATAATTATGATGTAATATTATGCAGCTGCAAGATGGAATAAAGTCATGATGCATGCAACAACACACATGAACCCTGAAGACATTATGTTGAGTGAAATAAGCCAGAAACAAAAGATCAAATATTTTATGGTCTCACTATTAGGAACCAATTATAGTAAGAAAATTCCGAGAGTTAAAATTGAGAACAAATATTATCAGGAGTTAGAAAGAAGGTAGTGATAGGGCATTTGATGCTTAAACATTACAGAAGGTTTAACAAGATTTATTGTAAAGGTTCAGAAATGGATAGCACAATTAATTCCGTGTGATGGTAGCAGAGTATTGAAAATATGATGAACAAAGCTAAGTGTGAATATGGTTGAAAGAGGAAGGCTAGGGACATGTGTGGCACCAGAATGAAAGATTGAGGACAAAATCTGGGACTGTATAACTTAGCAAAACCCAGAGTAGACAATGATGGTGGTTAGTTATACAAATATAAGAAAGGTTTTACATGACTGAGAACAAATGTATGTCACCATTACAAGACCTTAAAAATGCAATGGTATATAGAAAAATAAAATTAATGCAAACTTGGGTCAACAGTTATCAATATGACTGTAACATTCTTTCATTAATTGTAACAAAGGCAATATATCAAAACTGAATATTATTAAGATGGGGATAAATGGGAGGGGTATGGGGATTTTTTTTTTAATTCTTCTTTCTTTTTAGAAGAAATGGAAATGTTCCCACATAGATTTTGCTGGTGAATGCACAGCTATGTAATTATACCAGGAGCCATTGATTTTACACTTAGGAAGGATTATGTGGTGTGTAAAGGGTGTATAAAACTGTTTTAAAAAAAAGTCTTCTATCAAATCAAAGTCCAGGATGAGATTGCTTCTCTGGTAAATTCTGTGAAAGATTTAAAGATGAATTACTGCTAATCCTTCTCAAACTCTTGTAAGAATTTACAGAGGGAATGCTTCCTAATTCAGCATTACTCTGAAAGAAAAGGCTGGTAAGGGCATCCAAGGAAAAGAGAATTACAGACCAATTTCCTTTAAGAATATAAATGCAAAAGTCCTTAACAAAATACTAGCAAACTGAATCCAATGATATATTAAAAATATTATATGCCATGACCAAGTGGGATTCATCTCAGAAATAGAAGACTGCTTTAACATATAGAAAAGAATAATGCAATACACTACATAAACAAAATGAAGGAAAAATCACATGATTGCCTCAATAGATGCAGAAAAAGTGTTTGTGTAAATCCTGTACCTTGTCTGGAAAATTAAGAAAAGAAGGGAACTTTCTCAACACAAGGCTAATTCTGAAAACGCAATAACTAACACTACATTCGGTGGTGAAAGACTTAAAACTGTCCTCCTAAAATCAGGAATGAGACAAGAATGCCTGCTTTCATTACTGTGATTCATTATTTTACTAGAAGTTCTTACCTCAGCAATTACAAGAAAAAAACAAAAGGTATCCATATTGGAAGGCAGGAATTAAAACTATCTCTATTTGCAGAAGACATGATCTTGAACATAGAAAACACAAAGGGATCCATAAGAAAACTATTAGAGCTAATAAATGAATTCAGCAAAGTGGCAGGGAATTACATCAACACGCAAAAAACACTTTTGTTCCTACACATGGACAACGAACAATCTTAAGGGAAAATTAAGAGAATTATTCCATTTAAAATAGCAGCTAAAAGAATAAAATATCTTCCAATAAGTTTAATTAAGAATACAGAAGACATACACTACAAAACACTACTTTAACACTTTGACACTTTAAAACACTACTTTAATAAGTCTAAGGAGGGCCTAGGTTCATGGATTGCCAAATTTAACATTGTTATATGTCAATATTTCCCAAAACAAAAAGAAATTCAATGCATTCCTTATTAAAATTCCAGAAGCCTTTTATGCATGTGCATACTAGAAAACCGCTCCCCTGCAAGTGGCCCTCTAAACCATCTTGAGAAAGAATAACAAAGATGGAGGGCACATATGTTCCAGTTTCAAATTGTGTTACAAAGCAACAATAATCAAAAAAGTGTAGTACTCATATGAAGCCAGAGAAATAGAATAGTGGTATAGATTTGAAATTTCCAACATAGAGCCACACATCTACTGCCAACTGAGTTTTGACAAGGATTCTAAATACAGGCAATGGGGCAAGAGAAGTCTTTCTACAAACAGTGTTGGGAAAGTGGTGATGCAGATGCAGAAAAATAATGTACAAAATGAACTTTATATAACAATCAACTTTTATATATCACCTTGTGTACCAAAAAAAAAATCAACTCAAAAGGAATTAATAGCTTCTCTTTTGGCTCCATCTCGGCGCCCCACCCGTTCCCAGCCCTGACCCCTGCCCCTCAACGCCCCTCACCCGGACTCGGAGGCTCCTTCTCATCCCGAATCTCCCGAGGCTCGGGGCAGGCCCGCCTTGGGTCTTCACGGACGGCGGGGCTGAGGCCTCCCGCGCGGTGAGTGCCGCGCACACCTGACCGCGTCTCCTCCTGCCCTCGGTTGAGGCCGCCCCGTTCTGCCGCACCCGGGTCCGCGCAGCGCTGGGCGGCCGTCAGGGGCCCTTGGGGCTGCAGGCTGCTGGCGCCACTGCTGCTGGTGCCGGGCTTGGCGGCTCCTCTGAAGTCACCTTCGAGCTGGCAACACTTTTAAAAACCTTATTCATTCACTTGTTGGGGGCTGGGGGGGGCATACAATGCATAGCCCCCAAATGTGGAAAGGATGTCTTTGTTTGTAAACAGTAGAAAATCTTTGGAACTTATTTTGGGGTATTCATGTTAAATATTCAGCACTAATGATGTAGTCTTTTCTTGGTTATTTATGTCTACTTTTCGCACACTAAACTTTGGTATTTTTATTCCTTTTAATCATTTAAATGTACTTTTCTTATAGGTAGTTGATATTTTAAAACCTTAGATTTAAGGTCTACTTATGTGGTTGAGGAAGAAAATTGCCTTAAATTAAAATTGTTTGCTGTGAATAAAGTTTGGTTTTTTAAGAAAACCAAATGTGAGTTACTTTAGCCCAAGCACTCTGCATTTATATTTGAAAGTTTTGAACATAAATGTTAACATAATTGATAAGCATGGGTATATTTATAATGCCCTTTTTTGGTTGCCTGTCTGCTCTGCTGTGTTCAGATTCTGATGCTATACCATTATGAAGCAGTCAGGTATCAGTTTACTGAGTATGGCATGGACAGTACAGTCATTTAATCTGTGCCTCTCAAACTTTATGCTATTAGGCTAGTACCAGAAATATTTTTTGTTGAAACTATTGAACTATATTAAAATTTTTAAAATCACCACTGTAAACTGCTGTAGAAAATTGTGCGGGCTTAGTCTAGTGTGTATGTAACTGGTTAAATTTTGCTGACTGTCTATACTCAACTGGGTATGTATATATAAATTAGAAAATGCATATCTGTTCACACACAAATGTTAAGAACAGTTTTTTTCCTTCCTCTGACTATAATTTGTAGCTCATCATTTTTCTTTTTTTTTTTTTTTTTTATTTTTTTTTATTTTTTTTTTTTTTTTTTTTTTTTTTTTTTTTAAATCATCATTTTATTGAGATATATTCACATACCACGCAGTCATACAAAACAAATTGTACTTTCGATTGTTTACAGTACCATTACATAGTTGTACATTCATCACCTAAATCAATCCCTGACACCTTCATTAGCACACACACAAAAATAACAAGAATAATAATTAGAGTGAAAAAGAGCAATTGAAGTAAAAAAGAACACTGGGTACCTTTGTCTGTTTGTTTCCTTCCCCTACTTTTCTACACATCCATCCATAAACTAGACAAAGTGGTGTTTGGTCCTTATGGCTTTCCCAATCCCATTGTCACCCCTCATAAGCTACATTTTTATACAACTGTCTTCGAGATTCATGGGTTCTGGGTTGCAGTTTGATAGTTTCAGGTATCCACCACCAGCTACCCCAATTCTTTAGAACCTAAAAAGGGTTGTCTAAAGTGTGCATAAGAGTGCCCACCAGAGTGACCTCTCGGCTCCTTTTGGAATCTCTCTGCCACTGAAGCTTATTTCATTTCCTTTCACATCCCCCTTTTGGTCAAGAAGATGTTCTCCGTCCCACGGTGCCAGGTCTACATTCCTCCCTGAGAGTCATATTCCACGTTGCCAGGGAGATTCACTTCCCTGGGTGTCTGATCCCACGTAGGGGGGAGGGCAGTGATTTCACCTTTCAAGTTGGCTTAGCCAGAGAGAGAGGGCCACATCTGAGCAACAAAGAGGCATTCAGGAGGAGACTCTTAGGCACAAATACAGGGAGGCCTAGCCTCTCCTTTGCAGCAACCGTCTTCCCAAGGGTAAAACTTATGGTAGAGGGCTCAACCCATCAAACCACCAGTCCCCTATGTCTGTGGTCATGTTAGCAACCATCATCATTTTTCTTTAATCCTTTCATAACTTGTTTCAGCAGCTTGAATTTCCCAAATATTTGTGTTTGGACATATGTTTCAGAATACATATTTAAACATAATTGTATATATTTTTAAAGTAGATAAATAATGGAAATGCACTTGATATACAAGCTTATGCTAAAATTTCAGCTGTGTGAAAAACATTAATTTTGTTTACTAACATTGGTTGTTACCTTAGGGAAATTGTACACATGTTTAACTCACCTAATGCTAACTTAACTTGGTGTTGTGCCTCTTCACATTTACTGTAGGAATCTAACAATCATCTACTTCCATTTAGGCCCTCAGGTCATTTGGACTACATTTGAAATAGATTTCACTGATGGATATGTTGTAAACCCCACAACACATTGTTATTTTTATATAAAGAGTAATTGTCTCTTTCAGAATTTTTAATAATGAGAAATATGTTCACATATTTAGTCTCATGTATACCATTTCAGATGTCATAATTCCATTGTCTAGATCCACATTTTCAACCCATACCATTATCCTTTTTCCTAAAACTTTCCTTTAAAATTTCTTGTAGTATGAGTCTACTGGTGATGGATTCTCTTGGCTTTTGTATAACTGAAAAAGTCTTTCTTTTTTATTTATTTTTGAAATGTTTTTACTCTATATATTATTTGCTGATAATTTTTTTTTCTTTCAGCCGTTTAAAGATTTTTCTGCACTGCCTTCTTTCTAACATTGTTTCCACTGAGAAATCTGATGTCACCTTTATCCCTATTCCTTTGAAGATACTGTTTTCTCCCTATGATTGCTTTTAAAACATACCATTACTGATGGACATTAGACATTATAACTTCAAATATGTTTTCTGCCCCCACAGAATTTTCTCTTTCAGATATGCTGGTTACATGATTGGTTTCAGTTGAAGACATCCCCTAACTTACTGATCATCTCTTCATTTTTAAATATTTGCTTTACTTTCTGAGTTTTATGTTGGTTATTTCCTATGGCTTTGTCTTAAAGTTCACTAACAAATTCTTATGTGACCCAATTCACATAAATTTCATCTTACATAATTGCAATATTTTTTCTGTTCCATTTGTGTTTTTACATCATCCATATTCTACACAACTATATAAATACATGGAAAACAATTGTACTAACTCTTTTAACTAACTTGCCTGCTAATTACAGTATCTGCCTACATTTGGAGTCAGTTTTATTGACTGGATTTTCTCATCATTTGTTGGGTTTTTCTCCATTTTTGTGCAGCTGATATCTGTATTTGCTGAAAATTTTAGTGCAATCCTCTATAGGTATCCAGGCCTATTTTTCTGTGAAACTAATTCTCCTCTTGTATGCTTTCCTGCAAAGTCTAGCATCTGAAACAGAATCTCAGGAGATCTCATCACCTCAGAGTTTCTGTTCCCATTTCTACAGCCTGAAAATTTTCTCAAGGCAATGAGCTAGGACATCCATGGGGTTTAACTTACTTGTTTTCTGTATTTCAGAGATCTTAGACTTTCACTATCTGATGTTTTGAAATATATTGGATATAGATACAGATATAGATACAGATAAAAATATAAATACAGATATGATATATTCTGGTTTATTTTGGTTGGTTCAGGAAGGAGGCATGGCAGGTAGGCTCTAACATAGCCCCCAGAGAGCTTCCTTTCTTGGTATTCAGTTGTCATCCACTCTTCTCTATCCCAGGTGGATTTAGTCATTGGTGAGAAACAGAACACGGCCTAAGTGTTGGTGTGTCACCTCTGACATTAGGTCAGAATGTCGGACTCTGCATTCTTTCTTGGTTAGCCAGTCATGCCTCTTCTCTCCCTCTTTTCACTCAGTTGCCCTGAGGGAACACAGTCACTATGTTGTAAGGCAGTCCTGGCAGCAAGTCCACATGGAAGATCCTTGGGACCTGAAAAAATCCATGAGAATTACTCAGAAGCACATCCCGCACCTCTTCCCATCTGCGATCTGCAGCCATGGCCGAGAGGTTGACTGCAACCTCACTGGAAATCCAGAGGCAGAGGCAACAACCTAAGCATCTGCTGGCTTCCTGATCCCCCCACCATTACCATAATATGAGATAATGCAGGTTTGTCATTTGAACCTTCTATGTTTTGGGAAAATGTATTAGGTAGCAATTTATATTTCATGAGGGTTTTGGTAACTGAAAGTGCAGGCATGCCATAACAACAATAAGTACTAAA
Source organism: Choloepus didactylus (assembly GCF_015220235.1). Classification (NCBI taxonomy): domain Eukaryota; kingdom Metazoa; phylum Chordata; class Mammalia; order Pilosa; family Megalonychidae; genus Choloepus; species Choloepus didactylus. The sequence continues at coordinate 20,858,342 of NC_051317.1, read as the reverse complement.
ACAACAGAAACCAGATCTATGGGAGTGCTTTGAAAACAGAAGTGGGCTATAGGAGAGTATGAGTGAAAGCCTAAAGGGCTTTGGTGGGTTGTCTAATGGAAGTCATGTGATGTTTAGTAAGGCTGTCATTGAGGGCTCACTGGGGAGTGAGTACTCTCTAGTGGCAAGCAGAATTAAGGATGGTTCTTGTATATAGTGGCAGAATATTTATCAACATTATAGCCTTAATTAAGATGGAAAGCAGAAAATGTGTCTACTAAAGTCAGTGGTCTAGCTAATGAGTGTTGAATATGTTGTCTGACATCACCTTCTTTACTTACATATAAAATGGTAGAGGAGAAAGATAAATTGAGGGTATAGGTGTTAAATAAGAGTCATAAACTGATGGCTTGAAAATTCTTAGCCTCTCTACATATCAATGAGAATACAATTAAGAAATAGCTATTTAGCAAAGCTCCAGACCAGGGCAGTGCCAAGAAACTTGGTCTTACATTAGAAATCCAGTAGAAACAGACCTTCAATGCCCATTGCAAAGCTCATTATCTATTATAGTTAATTAGCACATCAGGAAAACCCCAAGAGCTTGTGCCTTTGTAAGCATCAGATGTAAGACATTCCTGAAAAAATGGAAAGTATTCCTGATAGAGTACTCAAACTGAGCCTTTTTATAAATAATCTACAATCAGACATTCTTCAAGAAGCTGAAAGACAGCATTTCCACAAAACTTTCAGATCATGGTAAAAAGTAGACCTTCAACCCAGGAACCACAGAAAAAAATCCACAGGAATGAAGTTACAGATAATCATTCTTTAGGTTGAATTCCCTTATTTTTATGTTCATGGATACTTTCTGTCTTCTCTTTTACTTTATGATTCTGAATCACTTACAGATATTTGTTACCCCTTCACAATGCACAGACACCCTATCCTTTGTATTGGTCTTTCTACCCTTATTTGATCTTTGATGTTTGTCCAATATTTGCTTACAATTCACTTAAGATTTGGCTTGGTCAGTAAAATCTCTGGGTATCACACATCTCTTGTCAGTACCAGAAACCAATTGTTTTCCTGAGTAATTTACTTTAACCAATAAGTGGCCTTTTAGATGGCAGTTACCATAAAATGCAAATAGGGTGAAGTCTAAAACATCCGTCATGTGACATCCAGGACAGGGGTCATATTATCACTAAAATATCATCAGTACACATTTTGTAGTAACTAGCCATTTAGTCCAATTCTTCACAGAAACTGATTTTAGACAGGGAGTTTGCAAATAATGGGAGAATTGGACACTCCCTCACTTTAACAAACTTTACAAGGAAGGCTCAATAAGCCAAATTTTTCATTTTTTGCTTTGGGCCAGCTTGCTAATCTTTCTACTATGATACTCGCTACCTTGTAACAGATGCTCTTGTGAGTCGTGGCAAAACTCTATTACTGGACAATTCAATAGGGGTATTTTGACCAAAAACAAATAATTTCATCCCCCCAGTAACTGTGGATTTGTAACACAAAGGTGACACTTCATACTCACAAACTGGACATTTTGTGTTTTTCATTCAATTTCATGACTGGATGAAATCACTGAGGGCTCATTTTGCCGCTTCAGTTTCCCTCTAATCATAGGAGATCTTTAGATATCCTGATTCAAGAAGGAGAAACACCAGATTTCATTTAAGAATCAATAATTTATCTCCTTGTCTTTAATTGCCAGGACAGCAGTTACAATATACCACAGAAATAACTGGATTTTACAATAGGTATTTATTGCCTCAAAATGTTGGAGGCTAGGAGTGCAAAATATAGATATTGGCAGGGAAGGCTTTTTGTGATACGTGTAACATTCTGTGGTTACTCAATCACTGCCTCCATCAAACAGGGATTTTCTCTTTCTGTCTCCTCCTGTGGTTTCCATTTCCATGTCCCAATATCCTTTGATCATAAGGCCTCAAATTATACTGGATTAACTTTGTTTCAGTTTGGCCTCATCTTAATAGGATCTTTGAAGATCCCATTTACAAATGTGTTCTCTGTCATGGGGCCGGGGCTTAGGAATGTAATATGTCTTTATGGGGCATATATTTAAATCTGCTACACCACTAAAAGGGAAATTCAGATGACATTCTTCTTTCCTAAATCTACTTCACTTAAGACTTTTCATGAAGTATAAGTGGGAAAATTCCCAACATGCTATGTTTTATAATTTGATAAGTGAGATAGATGAGGCCAATAACAACAACAAAAATGTTCCCCCAATGAATACAGGAAATTGGACATAGGCTGGCTTGAAACAGCAAAGTTTCAATTTTAATAATTGTATGGTAGAATCCCACGCAATCCTAGGGAAAAGTTTCTGCTCATATCCCTGCAGAACTTTCTGGGTTCTGTAATATTTCTAGAAAATAACTTTGATGAAATTTTTAAACAATGGCAGTTTAAAAAATAACAAAATGTTTAATTCTCTTGATTTTTTCAACTGGAAGTGGGACCTGTTCTCTTGCTCTGATTTGAGCATTCTTGGTTCCGAGGGTAGTGAAAAATGATACACATACAAACTCTGATCTTAATTCCTCTCTTATTATTTGTCTCTATTATGGTGCTCCAAAGTATGATTTCCAGTTTCTTAAATGCTCTGAAATAGCTACAGTCCTATGTAAATAATCAACATAGAGGAAAACATTACACTTATAGAAGTTTAAATGAAAGTTACTGGAATCATGATATGTAATCATATTATACCAAAGAGTGGTGCAATATGAATTGATCATGTCAACAGAGAGAAATAATCTACATTTCAGATTAGGGGGATGAATAAATACAAGTTGGAAATGAGAACTGAAAATATGTGTATCAACATAACTGTGTGTTGCAGTATATTCCTGAACAGGAGGAAATGTAAACTGATTGATAAATTTTAAACCAATAAGTTACAAACTAATAAATAACTTTAATTTTTTTCCAGGAAATTAAAATGTTCCAGTATTTTTAGGCAAATATTTTTTCACTGACGCAAACCTGCTGCTCATAAGATAAGAGGTAGCTCAGGAAGATTTGCTCAAATATTTCACCTCAAGATCTTTGTCTCATTATGTCCCTCAATCTTAAGATATTAATTGTGAACTTTGCCTAAACTCAAACAGCTCCCTACATTGAAACCATGCCTTCAATTGTTTGATCTCAGACCCCAAAACTTTATAAATATACTTCCTATGTATTCCTTCTGAGTGCCTTTCAAGGAAATGTTCTTTGATTCAGAGAACTGAATAATTGTTTGATCTGCAGTATTTTTCTGGTGGACACTGTAGCATAAGTTAACCTCCTGGTTTAATTGATAATTAAAAACAGTAATAAATCAGTATCTTATAGTTTATCATTTAGTGTATGGTAATATAATGTTACTTGTAGTGAAATTTTAATTTTTTGTAAAACAAGCAGTGTGACAGTGTCATGATTTTCCTTTCAGTATCTGTCTATGTGTGTGTGAGGAATATTAAACATTAGTAATCCCAAAAAAAAGATAAATATTGTAGGTTACACTTATATGAAATAATAAAATATGAAAATTCATAGAGACAGAAAAGAGTGTATAGGTTAACAAGGCTGGGGGAGACAGGCATGGGGAGTTAATGCCTAATGGGTGCTGGGTCTCCCTTTAGGTGATGGAAAACTTCAGTAATGGATGGTGTTGACGGCAGGACAATATTGTGAATGTGATTAATGTCACTCGATTGTATACTTGGGGGTTTGTTGATATGGGAAATGTTATGTTTTATATATATGTATATAGAGAGATGTAAATACAACTTAAGTAAAAGTGAGAGGAACTAAAAGATTATGACGTTTAATTCTGGACTGGATGTAATACTGGAAAATGCCCAAAAGGATAAAATTGAGACATTGAAAAAATATGAAACAAAATCAATATTCATTATATTAATGTTAAATTTCTTAAACTTGATAACTGTATGTTCCAGTTTGCTAATGCTGCTGTTTTGCAAAACACCAGAAATGAATTGGCTTTTATAAAGGGGGTTTACCTGGTTAAAAAGTTACTGTCTTAAGGCCATAAAGTGTCCAAGGTAAGGCATCAACAACAGAGTACCTTCACTGGAGGATGGCTGATGGTGTCCAAAAACTTCTGTTAGCTGGAAGGCAAGTAGCTGGCATCTGCTTGCTCCCAGGTTACATTTCAAAATGGCATTCTCCAAAATGTCAGCATCAGCTTCCAATGGCCATCTTCAAAATGTGTCTCTCAGCTGCTGCACTGTCTGGGCCTGTGTGGCTCTTTTTAAAGTACTCCAGTAAATCAATCAAGAACCACCCTGAGGAGGAGGCAGGGCAAGATGGCAGATTGGTGAGCTGTATGTTTTAGTTACTCCTCCAGGAAAGTAGGTAGAAAGCCAGGAACTGCATGGACTGGACACCACAGAGCAATTTGACTTTGGGCATACTTCATACAACACTCATGAACACATTGAGCTGCTGAGATCAGCAAAATCTGTAAGTATCTGTGGCCAGGGGACCCGCACCCCTCCCTGCCAGGCTCAGTCCCATGGGAGGAGGGGCCGTCAACACTGGGAAGAAGAAGGGAGAACTGCAGTGGCAGCCCTTATCGGAAACTCATTCTACTGATCCAAACTCCAACCATAGATAGACTGAGACCAGACACCAGAGAATCCGAGAGCAGCCAGCCCAGCAGAGAGGAGACAGGCATAGCAAAAAACAGCAAGAAAAACTCCAAAATAAAAGCGGAGGATTTTTGGAGTTCTGGTGAACATAGAAAGGGGAAGGGCAGAGCTCAGGCCCTGAGGTTCATATGCAAATCCCAAAGAAAATCTGATCTCTCTGCCCCCTGGATCTTTCCTTAATGGCCCTAATTGCTTTGCCTCTTAGCATTTCAATAACCGATTAGATCTGTGAGGAGGGCTTTTCTTTTTTTTTTTTTTTATACCTTTTTTTTTTTCTGTTTCTAAAACAATTACTCTAAAAAGCCCAACACAGAAAGCCTCAAAGACTTGCAATTTGGGCAGGTCAAGACAGGAGCAGAATTAGAGAGCTCTGAGACAAAAGGCAATAATTCAGGGGCTGAGAAAATTCACTAAACACCACAACTTCCCAAGAAAAGGGGAGTGTCTGCTTACAGCCATCATCCTGGTCGACAGGAAACACTCCTGCCCATTGCCAGCCCCATCGCCCAGAGCTGCCCCAGACAAGCCAGTGTGATGGAAGTGCTTCAAATAACATGCAAACACCACAAAACTGGGTGTGGACAGTTGAATTTGGGCATACTTCCCTGCACCCTCAGCTGGTTGTCCCTGAGTTAGGAAGGTGGAGCAGTGTGAATTAACAAAGCCCCATTCAGCCATCATTTCAGCAGACTGGGAGCCTCCCTACACAGCCCAGCAGCCCAGAACTGCCCTAGGGGGATGGCACTAACCTGTGACATAGCACAGTCATCCCTCAACAGAGGTCAAGGGGGTGCACAACCTGGAAGAGGGACCCACTTGCAAGTCTCAGGAGCCATACACCAATACAAGGACTTGTGGGTCAGTGGCAGAGACAAATGGTGGCAGGACTGAACTGAAGGATTATACTATTGCAGCAGCTTTAAAACTCCAGGAACACCAGGGAGATTTGATTGTTAGAGCCACCCCCACTCCCTGACCACCCAGATGGGGGGGGGGGGCAACACCAACTATACACGCAAGCTTGGTACAACAATTGGACCCCACAAGACTTACTCCCCGACTCACCACAGAGGCAAAGCAGGGGAGAACTGGCTTGTGGAGAACAGGTGGCTCGTGGATGCCACCTGCTGGTTAGTTAGAGAAAGTGTACTCCACGAAGGTGTAGATCTGATAAATTAGAGATAAGGACTTCAATTGGTCTACAAATCCTAAAAGAACCCTATCAAGTTCAGCAAATGCCAAGAGGTCAGAAACAACAGAAAATTATAAAGCATATGAAAAAACAGACAATATGGATAACCCAAGCCCAAGCACCCAAATCAAAAGATCAGAAGAGACACAGCACCTAGAGCAACTAATCAAAGAACTAAAGATGAACAATGAGATACAAAGGATATCAAGAAGACCCTAGAAGGGCATAAAGAAGACACTGCAAGACTAAATAAAAAAATAGATGATCTTATGGAAATTAAAGAAACTGTTGACCAAATTAAAAAGATTCTGGACACTCATAGTACAAGACTAGAGGAAGCTGAACAACGAATCAGTGACCTGGAAGATGACAGAATGGAAAATGAAAACACAAAAGAAAGTATGGGGAAAAAAATCAAAAAAATCAAAGTGGACCTCAGGGATATGATAGATAATATAAAATGTACAAGTATAAGACTCATTGGTGTTCCAGAAGGGGAAGAAAAGGGTAAAGGTCTAGGAGGAGTATTCAAACAAATTGTTGGGGAAAACTTCCCACATCTTCTAAACACCATAAATACACAAATCATAAATGCCCAGCGAACTCCAAATAGAATAATCCAAATAAACACACTCCGAGACATATTCTGATCACACTGTCAAACATGGAAGAGAAGGAGCAAATTCTGAAACCAGCAAGAGAAAAGCAATTCACCACATACAAAGGAAACAGGATAAGACTAAGTAATGACTACTCAGCAGCCACCATGGAGGCAAGAAGGCAGTGGCATGATATATTTAAAATTCTGAGTGAGATAAATTTCCAACCAAGAATACTTTATCCAGCAAAGCTCTCCTTCAAATTTGAGGAAGAGCTTAAATTTTTCACAGACAGACAAATGCTGAGAGAATTTGCTAACAAGAGACCTGCCCTACTGGAGATACTAAAGGAGCCCTACAGACAGAGAAACAAAGAAAGGACAGAGAGACTTGGAGAAAGGTTCAATACTAAAGAGATTCGGTATGGGTGCATTAAAGGATATTAATAGAGAGAGGGGAAAACTACATATGACAAACATAAACCAAAGGATAAGATGGCTGATTCAAGAAATGCCTTCACGGTTATAACATTGAATGTAAATGGATTAAACTCCCCAATTAAAAGATATAGATTCACAGAATGGATTAAAAACAGTGAACCATCAATATGTTGCATATAAAAGACTCATCTTAGACACAGGGACACAAAGAAATTGAAAGTGAAAGGATGGAAAAAAACATTTCATGCCAGCTACAGCCAAAAGAAAGCAGGTGTAGCAATATTAATCTCAGATAAAATAGACTTCAAATGCAGGGATGTTTTGAGAGACAAAGAAGTCCACTACATACTAATAAAAGGGGCAATTCAACAAGAAGAAATAACAATCATAAATCTCTATGCACCCAATCAAGATGCCACAAAATACATGAGAGAAACACTGGAAAAACTAAAGGAAGCAATTGATGTTTCCACAATAATTGTGGGAGACTTCAACACATCACTCTCTCCTATAGATAGATCAACCAGACAGAAGACCAATAAGGAAATTGAAAACCTAAACAATCTAATAAATGAATTAGATTTAACAGACATATACATAACATTACATCCCAAATCACCAGGATACACATACTTTTCCAGTGCTCACAGAACTTTCTCCAGAATAGATCATATGCTGGGACATAAAAGAAGCCTCAATAAATTTAAAAAAATTGAAATTATTTAAAGCACATTCTCTGACCACAATGGAATACAGTTAGAAGTCAATAACCATCAGAGACTTAGAAAATTCACAAATACCTGGAGGTTAAACAACACACTCCTAAACAATCAGTGGGTTAAAGAAGAAATAGCAAGAGAAATTGCTAAATATATAGAGATGAATGAAAATGAGAGCACAACATACCAAAACCTATGGGATGCAGCAAAAGCAGTACTGAGGGGGAAATTTGTAGCACTAAACGCATATATTAAAAAGGAAGAAAGAGCCAAAATCAAAGAACTAATGGATCAACTGAAGAAGCTAGAAAATGAACAGCAAACCAATCCTAAACCAAGTAGAAGAAAAGAAATAACAAGGATTAAAGCAGAAATAAATGACATACAGAACAAAAAAACAATAGAGAGGATAAATATCACCAAAGGTTGGTTCTTTGAGAAGAGCAACAAGATTGACAAGCCCCTGGCTAGACTGACAAAAACAAAAAGAGAGAAGACCCATATAAACAAAATAATTAATGAAAAAGGTGACATAACTGCAGATCCCGAAGAAATTAAAAACATTATGAGAGGATACTATGAACAACTGTATGACAGCAAACTGGACAATGTAGAGGAAATGGACAATTTCCTGGAAACATATGAACAACCTAGACTGACCAGAGAAGAAATAGAAGACCTCAACCAACCCATCACAAGCAAAGAGATCCAATCAGTCATCAAAAATCTTCCCACAAATAAATGCCCAGGGCCAGATGGCTTCACAGGGGAATTCTACCAAGCTTTCCAGAAAGAACTGACACCAATCTTACTCAAACTCTTTCAAAACATCGAAGAAAATGGGACACTACCTAACTCATTTTATGAAGCTAACATCAATCTAATACCAAAACCAGGCAAAGATGCTACAAAAAAGGAAAACTACCGGCCAATCTCCCTAATGAATATAGATGCAAAAATCCTCAACAAAATACTTGCAAATCGAATCCAAAGACACATTAAAAAAATCATACACCATGACCAAGTGGGGTTTATTCCAGGCATGCAAGGATGGTTCAACATAAGAAAATCAATCAGTGTATTACAACACATTAACAAGTCAAAAGAGAAAATAAATTGATCATCTCAATAGATACTGAAAAAGCATTTGACAAAATCCATCATCTGTTTTTGATAAAAGCACTTCAAAAGGTAGGAATTGAAGGAAACTTCCTCCATATGATAAAGAGCATATATGAAAAACCCACAGCCAGCATAGTACTCAATGTTGAGAGACTGAAAGCCTCCCCCTAAGATCAGGAACAAGACAAGGATGCCCGCTGTCACCACTGTTATTCAACATTGTGCTGGAAGTGCTAGCCAGGGCAATCCGGCAAGACAAAGAAATAAAAGCATCCAAATTCGAAAAGAAGAAGTAATACTGTCATTGTTTGCAGATGATATGATCTTATATCTGGAAAACCCTGAGAAATTGACGACACAGCTACTAGAGCTAATAAACAAATTTAGCAAAGTAGCGGGATACAAGATTAATGCACATAAGTCAGTAATGTTTCTGTATGCTAGAAATGAACAAACTGAAGAGACACTCAAGAAAAAGATACCATTTTCAATAGCAACTAAAAAAATCAAGTACCTAGGAATAAACTTAACCAAAGATGTAAAAGACCTATACAAAGAAAACTACATAACTCTACTAAAAGAAATAGAAGAGGACCTTAAAAGATGGAAAAATATTCCATGTTCATGGATAGGAAGGCTAAATGTCATTAAGATGTCAATTCTACCCAAACTCATCTACAGATTCAATGCAATCCCAATCAAAATTCCAACAACCTAATTTGCAGAGTTGGAAAAGCTAGTTACCAAATTTATTTGGAAAGGGAAGATGCCTTGAATTGCTAAAGACACTCTAAAAAAGAAAAACGAAGTGGGAGGACTTACACTCCCTGACTTGGAACCTTATTATAAAGCCACAGTTGTCAAAACAGCATGGTACTGGCACAAAAATAGACAAATAGATCAATGGAATGGAATTGAGAATTTGGAGATACACCCCCAGATCTATGGCCGACTGATCTTTGATAAGGCTACCAAAGTCACTGAACTGGGTCATAATGGTCTTTTCAACAAATGGGGTTGGGAGAGTTGGATATCCATATTCAAAAGAATGAAAGAGGACCCCTACCTCACACCCTATACAAAATTAACTCAAAATGGACAAAAGATCTCAATATAAAAGAAAGTACCATAAAACTCCTAGAAGATAATGTAGGAAAACATCTTCAAGACCTTGTATTAGGCGGACACTTCCTCGACTTTACACCCAAAGCACAAGCAACAAAAGAAAAAATAGATAAATGGGAACTCCTCAAGCTCAGAAGTTTCTGCACCTCAAAGGAATTTGTCAAAAAGGTCAAGAGGCAGCCAACTCAATGCGAAAAAATTTTTGGAAACCATGTATCTGACAAAAGACTGATATCTTGCATATATAAAGAAATCCTACAACTCAATGACAATAGTACAGACAGCCCAATTATAAAATGGGCAAAAGATACGAAAAGACAGTTCTCTGAAGAGGAAATACAAATGGCCAAGAAACACATGAAAAAATGTTCAGCTTCACTAGCTATTAGAGAACTGCAAATTAAGACCACAATGAGATACCATCTCACACCAATTAGAATGGCTGCCATTAAACAAACAGGAAACTACAAACACTGGAGGGGATGTGGAGAAATTGGAACTCTTATTCATTGTTGGTGGGACTGTATAATGGTTCAGCCACTCTGGAAGTCAGTCTGGCAGTTCCTTAGAAAACTAGATATAGAGTTACCATTTGATCCAGCGATTGCACTTCTCTGTATATACCCAGAAGATCGGAAAGCAGTGACACGAACAGACATCTGCACGCCAATGTTCATAGCAGCATTATTAACAATGGTCAAGAGATGGAAACAACCCAAATGTCCTTCAGCAGATGAGTGGATAGATAAAATGTGGTACATACACATGATGGAATACTACATGGCAGTAAGAAGGAACGATCTCGTAAAACATATGACAACATGGATTAACCTTGAAGACATAATGCTGAGCGAAATAAGCCAGGCACAAAAAGAGAAATACTATATGCTACCACTAATGTGAACTTTGAAAAATGTAAAACAAATGGTTTATAATGTACAATGTAGGGGATCTAGCAATAGAGAGCAATTAAGGAAGGGGGAACAATAATCCAAGAAGAACAGATAAGCTATCATGGGTAAATTTAACATTCTGAGAATGCCCAGGAATGACTACAGTCTGTTAATTTCTGATGGATATAGTAGGAACAAGTTCACAGAAATGTTGCTACATTAGGTAACTTTCTTGGGGTAGAGTAGGAACATGTTGGAAGTAAAGTAGTTATCTTAGGTTAGTTGTCTTTTTCTTACTCCCTTGTTATGGTGTCTTTGAAATGTTCTTTTATTGTATTTTTTAAATTTTTTTTTATTCTTTTATTTTTCATACAGTTGATTTAAAAAAAAAGTTAAAAAAAAAAAAAAAAACAAGGAAAAAAATATGTAGAGCCCCCTTGAGGAGCCTGTGGAGAATGCAGGGGTATTGGCCTACCCCACCTCGATGGTTGCTAACATGCCCACAGATATAGGGGACTGGTGGTTTGATGGGTTGAGCCCTGTACCACAGGATTTACCCTTGGGAAGACTGTTGCTACAAAGGAGAAGCTAGGCCTCCCTATAATTGTGCCTAAGAGCCTCCTCCCGAATGCCTCTTTGTTGCTCAGATGTGGCCCTCTCTCTCTAGCTAAGCCAACTTGGCAGGTGAAATCACTGTCCTCCCCGCTACGTGGGATCAAACACCCAAGAGAGTGAATCTCCCTGGCAACGTGGAATATGACTCCCGGGGAGGAATGTAGACCCGGCATCGTGGGATGGAGAACATCTTCTTGACCAAAAGGGGGATGGGAAAGGAAATGAAATAAGCTTCAGTGACAGAGAGATTCCAAAAGGAGCTGAGAGGTCACTCTGGTGGGCACTCTTATGCACAATTTAGACAACCCTTTTTAGGTTCTAAAGAATTGGGGTAGCTGGTGGTAGATATCTGAAACTATCAAACTACAACCCAGAACCCATGAATCTCGAAGACAATTGTATAAAAATGTAGCTTATGAGGGGTGACAGTGGGATTGGGAAAGCCATAAGGACCACACTCCCCTTTGTCTAGTTTATGGATGGATGAGTGAAAAAATAGGGGAAGGAAACAAACAAACAAACAGACAAAAGTACCCAGTGTTCTTTTTTATTTTAATTGCTCTTTTTCACTTTAATTATTATTATTGTTATTTTTGTGTATGTGCTAATGAAGGTGTCAGGGATTGATTCAGGTGATGAATGTACAACTATGTAATGGTACTGTGAGCAATCAAATGTACGATTTGTTTTGTATGACTGTGTGGTATGTGAATATATATCAATAAAATGAAGATTAAAAAAAAAAGAACCAACCTGAATGGTCAGGGCCACACCTCCATGGAAATAATCTAATCAAAGATACAACCCACAGTTGGGTGGGTAATATCTCCCTGGAAATATCCATTCAAGAGATCAGACCCTAATCAAAAAGATTAACCAATCTGCCCCACAAGATTGGATCAAAGAAAATGGCTTTTTCTTGGTGACATAAGATATCCAAACTGGAAAGCTGTACTTAGTGAGGTTATCCATGTGAATGTCCTGGTTCTCAGGAAATACACATTGATGTATTAATTGGTAAAGGAGCCTATGTATTCAAACTACCGTCAAATGTTTAGAAGATTAGATAGATAAGTAGGTAGGTAGGTAGGTAGGAAGGAAGGAAGGAAGAAAGGAAGAAAGAAAGAAAACTAACAGATTTGTCAAAATGTTAAAATTTGGTAAATCTCGGTCAGTATCTGGGTTGGGGGTATATTGGAGTTCTCTGTACTATTTTTATATCATGTTTCCAAAACTTACTTTCAGGTAAGTTAGAAGTTATTTCAAACTAAGCTGTTAAGGAATAAACAGTTGCCTTCATGAAATGTGGGAAAAAATGTCAAACACCAGAAATGAACATATAAGGTTAAATTATGCACATTAGAAATAATGCATAAATTTTGCTTCTCTCCATTATCAAATGTATCCTATATGTTTAATGGACTAGAAAATTAAATGATACACACTTTAACTAAGGCAAATAGAATATATAAACACATACAGGATTATATTTTGTATATGCAGATTATATATATATACACATATATATTTTAATAGTTTACAGAAATAATTAACATTAAGTTGAAATACACTGATATAGAAACATTCATCAAAAACATATTTCAAAATATTTTAAATATAATATAGTCTTAAAATTTAAGTCTTAAAAAATAACCCTTACCTGTATTAGAATCAGATGCAAATAACTGAAAAATATTACTTATAATTCTGTGTGTGAGAAAAGTATTTTGATATTTAGTGTTTCTATTGATGCTGTCTTTTCCTTCAGGGGTGATACCAGCAAGATTTTTACCTTCTTTACTTTTAGAGAGGAAAGAAAGCAGTAAGTCCTTACACTAAACCTCAGTTTGTTTCCATCTTCCCATGATCCCAGGTACTTACTGAGAAATATCTCAATGTAAGCTAAACCACCCAAATATGTCAATAAGTAGTGGTTAATGTTTAATTTGTTGCTAAATTTACTCATGAAACTTACATTTCATTTTTATGGCCATCCTAATTTGTGACATATTCTTATGTAGATAATTCATATGAATGATACAGTTAAGCAACAGTTATATCAGGAAACATATGTAAAAGTGAAGTTTTTCTCATTTTTCAGGAATACTAGTGAGGTTCTGTTATCTAGTGAGGTCTTGTTATCCTACCAGATATTTTGTTAACAATTTAATCAGATGCAATTATGATTTGTTCCAGACATGGAAATTTATTTCTGGGTCTTACTGGCACACAATTCCTATTATTACTTGTAAATTTATATCTTACAGGTAGAGATGTTTTCCAATTTTGAAAAAAAGTAAAAACAAACATTAAAAATGAAATAATACAATTACATAATGCCCTAAATATTTTTTAAGGCTTATAATATTTGTTTCTTGTAAATATGACAGTCAAAGGAATGGCCTTTTCAGTAAAACCATATAACCTAAAATGTAGTTGTTACTGCACCTCAGGAAACCAGTAATATTTTTCACTTTACATAGATCTGCCTGTACTATTTCTGTTGTAAATTTAGATATCTATAACATGAAGGCTTCAGATATTTGAGAAGAATTTAAAAAATTTTTCCAAAATTAGAGGTTGCATACCTTGCAATGTGGCCCTACAATATGAGCACTTGGAAGGTGCCAAGATTTACATACGATTCTGAGGTTCTAATGTTTACACAGCTTATTTCTTAAATGTTGCTCTAATATATTCTCATCTCTGTACCAGTTGAAACACAAATCACGCAAAAGGCTCAAATACCTGTTTATAAGGATTTGGTTTTCTTCATTGTGGGAGAAGAAAGGAGGGTACACTGAATTGGAATACTACATTTTAAACTTCCCTTGCAATGATAAGTATAATGAAATGAGTTCCCTGTGTTTCTTTAATTAAGAACAAGGGATTTAATTGTGCTTGCTGCAAAGTTGTTTGAAAATAGAATTGCTATACATTATTTCCTGTCCATTCAAGGTGGCACGTGTGTGCTGGTTAGTATCAAATACCCAAGTTCCTTATATAAAAATGTAAGAACATGTCAATTGGTTGTGCACAGAGGGACCAATCAGCCCATAGAATCTTTTCACATGATTTTGGCTTGACCAAAAGGAGACTGGTTCAGGATTACTCTACAAACATTACCTATGTTTGTTGATCCTAATAGTGTTGTTGTCAGGTGCATAGTTCACAGTTTCCCAAAGGCTGTTGTAGAGCCACCATCCTCTAGGTCCATGCATTAAATGATTCACATCATAAGGAAATGGAATGACTTGAAAAAACACAATGGAATTCCATGGAATACCACCTGAAATGAAGATGGTCTATAGATCTTAGAACATTATAATTTGCCTCTCCTTGTTTGTTCATCCTATCTAATCCAGATATGGAAAACCAACAGAAGTTTAGTAAAGGAAAAAAAGTCCTGATCCTTTACACTTGAATAGAAAATATTAAAATGATCTCTTATATATCATCTCAATAACTTCTTATCAGATGAAGAGGATAATCATGAACTTAGAGTGAAACCAGGACCCTCAACTCTTACATGACCTATCTGAAAGTTCTTTCCTAATAAACAAAGAATATGACTAGTTCTAACCCTGGCAAGTAAGTCTATGTTTCCTGTCATCCTTAGTAATATTTTCCTCTTTTTTAAAATTTAATGCACTGAGGAACAGAATTAGTCTCCTGATGCTGAGGCTTGTGGTTTCCTAAGGTTTCCATGAACTCGTTTTTAATTCTGTTTGTAATATCAATATTCCTTGGAAAATTTGATCCAGAGTATGTGTGAAAATTGTTAATAAGTGTAGTAGGTTTAAGTGTCCTTGAAAATGATTTTTCAAAACCCTATCCTGCAATACCTGTGAATGTTTCCCCATTTGCTGATAGTGTCCATGTAGGTATAATTAAGGTAAGGGTCAAATGAGGTCATTCTGGAATAGGGTGGGACATGAGTCCAATGAGAGTGTCCTTTTAAGTGACAAAAAGGAGATGACAGATACACAGAGAGGACAAAGCCCTGTGTAGACAGAGGCAGAAATATGAGGGCAGCCACCAGTCAAGGAACCCAAAGGATTTCCAGCAGCCTCCTGAAGGCAGGAGAGAGGCTTGGGATAGATTCTCCTCAGAACCTCCAGGAGGAACTAACCATGCTGACTCCTTAATTTCAGACTTGTGGTCTCCAGACATGTGAGAGTATAAATTTGTATTTTACCAGCAGTCTGTGGTAATTTGTTATGGTAGACCATGGAAACTAATTCAATGAGGCAAAAGTGTATGCTCCCTAGGAAAATGAAAGTTTAGGGATAGTTAACTTGTCTATCCAAGATATGCAAATATTTATACACATTTTTAGGCTGCAATACAGATAGCAATTTATGTATTGGACCCAAGTAAAATTGAAATAAATGTAAGAGTTGATATGGGATAAAATTAGGATAGACAATGAAGGATTATATTTTAAAAATTGTTAGACATTACACTAAACTCTGAAAAAAAAAAAGTAAAGAAGTAACGTATCTGAGAAGAGACAGTAAGGAACAAGCTATTCTTCCCTGAAAATGTTCAGTTCAGCATGCAATGGTTAAAATAATTTAAACAAACATCAGGCCTGGGAGGTAAATGGTGCTCTCTCTCATCTAATAGCTGGAAATTTCTTATCACACACATAAGGAGAATGAAAATACAGCTTCACTTTCCAAATGGTTTGCAAAGTATTTCTTTTAGAGTTAATTTTTGTAATTTCCAAACACTTTATTTAACTGAGTACTATATCATTTATATATTTATTTCACTTTATAAATTTATGTCACACATTTGTTAGGTATGACAAATGACTTCATTCAATAAAGTCAGATAATATAGTTTATAAGTTATCTCCATACTTGATTTGTTTTGGTTTCCTTTGACACATTATCAGATTTACTATTTGGTGAATTATAACTATATCTAATCTGATATCCAACAAATATATTTGCAATATACATTTATTAAAATTTGTAGTTACTAAAAATGCTTACACATTGTAAAAAAGTTAAATTGAAAGTGTAATGTAAAAAGTAAAATTATTTTATCTGATTGACTACTCAGGCTTTGAAAATAATTTTTGAGTAATGAAATATGTAAACTCTACTTAGATCATCTCTTCTTCACCCTACTGGTTGATGGAGGAATTCTCACGCTAGGGTTACAGGTTTGGCAGAACACATGACACCCAACACTGGACAGGTGAGAGTGACAGCAGTTTATTAGTCACATGTACTCAGTCTGTGGGTGTAGGACACACACACCATGCAGGAATACACAGGGGTGACACTGGGGGATAGAGTGGACAGCCAGGGGCTGGAGGAGCTCAGCTTTGTTGTAACAAGAGCACGGGACAGCCCTTGCTTCCCTGGGAGGATGACTGCCTTGACTGGGTAATTCTGTGGACTTTCAGTGACACGAACCTCGCTATTCAGAGACA
Organism: Choloepus didactylus; assembly: GCF_015220235.1. Lineage (NCBI taxonomy): Eukaryota > Metazoa > Chordata > Mammalia > Pilosa > Megalonychidae > Choloepus > Choloepus didactylus. The sequence continues at coordinate 20,841,500 of NC_051317.1, read as the reverse complement.
AGCACACTGACTGGTTCTCAGGATAAGGAAAGTTGTTTCTCTAGGGGACCATGTGTGCTGGAGCAGAAAGGAAAAGGGAACTTGCATTTTGACCCTGTGAGGCCTTCCCAATTTTGCCATATGTCAAGACACCATATAATATTGAACATTATCGGGTCTCAAACTACAGCAGTGTATACTCTGTAAGTTTGAATCTCACTCAGTAACACTGGAATAAACCTGAAATTCATCTTTATAATTTTTCCAAATAAAACTTTCTTAAAATTAACTTCCTCACTGACTCCTTTACCTGTTTGTTTTTAAGACTGTAGATGACAGGATTCAGGAATGGAGGAACTATGGTATAAAATGCAGAGGTATTCATGCCTTGAGTGGTTTCTGAGTTTACTGAAGGCTTTAGGGTCATATAGCTCCCAGAGCTGAGGGAGACATTCACCACGAGGATGTGAGGGACACAGGTGGGAAAGGCCTTTCCTCGCTCTCTTCTGGTAGGAAATTTCAGTGCAGTTAAAAATATATGAATATGAGACATTGTAATTAAGAGAAAGGAGCCTCCAGCCAACACCATGACAGAGACAAGGATTACAATCTCATTGATGAAGGTGTCAGAGCATGAAAGCCTCAGCAGAGAGGGGGCATCACAGAAGAACTGACGGACCATGTTGGACTGACAGAAGGACAGCCGGAATGTGCTCCCAGTGTGGCATCCTGAGTAGGCCACACCACTCAGTACCAAGACCAGTGTCATCTGGACACAGACCCGAGGGCTCATTATTCTAGGGTAATGGAGGGGCTGGCAGATGGCCACATAGCGGTCCCAGGCCATCATGGTGAGGAACATCACCTCCACATATGCACAGTAAAGCCACTGAAATGGCCCTGTTATCAGAGAGAGAGTTGACACAGGCATTGGGGACAGTGACAGAAATGTAGCACATGTCTAAGATGGACAGATTCCTGAGGAAAAAGTACATGGGTGTGTGAAGGTTCTGGTCGATGGTAGTGGCAGTAACAATGAGAAGATTCCCTAAGAGGGTGGCCAAGTACATCACTAGGAATAACACGGCATAAAGGAACCTCAGCTTCCACCTGTCGGAAAAACCCTCCAAGAGAAACTCAGTCACCACAGTGGAATTGGTCATTTTCTAGAAATTCTGACTGACCTGGGAAGCAAAAGGGATAAAGCCATGAAATTCAATAAGAATATAAATGATTTAACTTTAAATCCTTGAAGTCATTCCTTTCTGTATTACACAACTGTCCCTTTTTTCATGTGTATGATTAGTCCACTATTTGTTCTTCAAAAACACAACCAACTTAGATGTTAGGTATGACAAATCCTTAGGATGCAATTTCCAAATGAAGAACAAAATGTGGTGAAGTTTTAAATAAAAGAAGTACTAAATAGAAATGAAAGATACATAAATGGCTTTATAGAGAAGACTGAATATTCCACAATTCCAGAAATTTTCAAAGGGACCATTCAAATTGCTTTCCTCTGAGAATAAGGGAGTCAGTTGGAAGGGTAAAGGAGTTATATTTTTCATATTGTGGCTTTTCAACTTTTAATGTAAATGTACACTGTATCTCTCCAAAAATTAACAACATACAATTGCAATATGGGACACAGAGCCATGGACACATGCCATCTGGGCCTGTCCTTCAGGGATGGCACCCCCTGCTGCTGCCCACTTTCTGCCCAGGCCCAAAATTGCTCCATGGGCCAAAAGTAGATGTAGGTGCATCCTGCTTGGAGTGGCTGGATCCTCGGAATGACCTGGTATTCCTGGGGCCAGAGGGAAGGAGCAGATGGAGAGGAGGCCTGGGTGGCCTTGCTGGGCATGCCAGGGGCTGCTGCTGGGGTCTGGGTCTTTGCTCGTGGTGGGTCCTCTCCTACCCTGCCATCTCATCCAAGACCCCCAGTTCTCAGCACAGGATTCTCACAGCCCCTTCTGAAAAAGGTCCTAGATGTCACCTCCTTCCCAATACCCTGTGGCAGATCTACCTCATCTCCATGAATTGAATCTCTACAAATGCTGAAAGCAAATGGTGTGATGGAATGTCCAGCCCTGGTGGGTTTCTGACATCCAGCCCCCTCCTACCCACACCCCACCCTGCAATGGTGCTCCCAGCTCTTCACCTTCAATGTTATTTCTTAATTGATTAATCTCCCCTGAAAGACAGACAGCCCATTTCCATCAGAAGAGGCCCCCCAGGCCCTGGCCAGCCCCCATCACCCCTCTACTCCTGTTGAACACTCTATAATCTGTCAGCATCAAATGGCTGATCTCTACCATCTTTCTATCTCCTGATAAACTGTGTTCTCAGCTGTAACTCTCAAAGTTTGCATATAAATGTTAGTTCATATTAGCGAGACCATACAGTACTGATCTGTTTCAAGCTAATTTCACTCAACATAACATCCTCAAGCTTCATCCATATTGCTATATGCTCTGTGACTTTATTCTCTCTTACAGCTGCATAATATTCCATCATATGTATATACCAAAGTTCATTTATCTACTCTGTTGATGGACATTTGGGCTGTTTCCATATCTTCACAATTGTGAATAATGACACCATAAACATTGGTTTACAAATGTCCATTCATGCCCTAGCTTTCAGTTCCTCTGAGTATATACCTAGTAAGTGGAATGTGGATCATATGGCAATTCTATATGCAGCTTCCTAAGAAAAGGTCGCACCATTCTACATTCCCATCAACAGTGTATATATATGCCACTTTCTCCACATCCTCTCCAGTATTTATAATTTTCTGTTTTTTTTTTTTTTTAATAATGGTCATTCTAGTAGGTGTGAGATGATATGTCATTGTTTTGATTTGCATTTCCCTAAGAGCCAGTAAAGTTGAGCATCTTTTCACATGTTTTTGAGTCATTTGTATGTCCTCTTCATAAAAGTGTCTGTCTATGTTTTTTGCACATTTTTTATTGGGTGTTTGTCTTTTTGTTATTGAGTTGTAGGATCTCTTTATATATTCTGGATATTAAACCCTTATTTGATATGTGGCTTCCAAGTACTGTCTCCCATTGTGTAGGCAGACTTTTACTTTTCTGACAAAGAACTCTGATGCACAAAAGTGTTTAATTTTGAGGAGGTACCATTTACATTTTTCTTTTTCATTGCTCACACATTGGGTGTAAATTCTATGAAGCTATCTCCTATCAGAAGATCTTTAAGACATTTCTCTACATTTTCTTCTAAAAGTTTTATTGTCTTAGCTCTAATGTTTAGGTCTTTGATCCATTTCAAGTTAATTTTTGTATAAGTATTGAGATAAGACTCCTCTTTCATTCTTTTGGATATGGATATACAGTTCTCCAAACACAATTATTGATGAGGCTGCTCTGTCCCAGTTGTGTTTGTTTGACTGCCTAATCACAGATCAACTGTCCATAAATGAGAGGGTGTATTTTTGAACACTCAATTCAATTCCATTGGTCGGTATATCTCTCTTTATGCCAGTATCATGCTGTTTTGATATCTGTAGTTTTGTAATATGCTTTAAAGTCAGTGTGCCGGTTTGAGTGTATTGTGTCCCCCAAATGCCATTATCTTTGTAGTCTTGTGTGGGGCAGAAGTTTTGGTGCTGGTTGGATTTGCTTGGAGTGTGCCCCACCCAGCTGTGGGAGATAATTCTGATGAGATGTTCCCATGGAGGCTTGGCCCCACCCATTCGGGGTGGGCCTTGATCGGTGGAGCTATATAAATGAGCTGACTCAAAGAGGAAAGAGAGTGCAGCTGGGAGTGATGTTTTGAAGAGAAGCAAGCTTGCTAGAAAGGAACGTCCTGGGAGAAAGCCGTTTTGAGGCCGGAGCTTTGGAGCAGATGCCAGCTGCCTTCCTAGCTGACAGAGGTTTTCCGGAGGCCATTGGCCGTCCTCCGGTGAGGGTACCCGATTGCTGATGTGTTGCCTTGGATGCTTTGTGGCCTTAGGACTGTAATTGTTTAGTGAAATAAATCCCCGTTTTATAAAAGCCAATCCATCTCTGGTGTTTTGCATTCTGCAGCATTAGCAAACTAAGACAGATTTTGGTACTAGAGAAGTGGGGTGCTTTTGCTGCTGAGTCTGCAAATACCAAACATGTTGGAACGGCTTTTTAAGTGGATAAGGGGAAGATTCTGGAAGAATTGTGAGGAGCGTGATAGAAAAGGCCAAAACTGCTTTAAAGAGACTGTTTGTGGAAATATGGACTCTAAAGATACTTCTGATGAGGACTTGAGCAGAAATGATGAATGTGTTGTTGCAAACTGGAAGAAAGGTGATCCTTGTTTTAAAGTGGCACAAAATTTGGCAAAAGTGAGTCCTGGTGTCAGATGGAAGGAAGAATTTAAAAGTGACAACCTGGAATACTTAGCTGAGGAGATCTCCAGACTATCTGTGGAGGATATACCCTGGCTTCTCCTTGCAGCTTATAGTAAAATGCGAGTGGAGAGAGATAAACTTAGAACTGAACTCTTGGGTTCAAAGAAACCAGAAGCTGATGGCTTAGAAAATTACGAGCTTCCAGGGGGTGGAATCCCAGAGGCTACAGCCCAACGTGAGGATGTAACCAAACACAAAACCCAGCCGCCATTTCAGTACAAGCCAAGATTGGAGATGGAATTATCCAGAAAGGATTTGTGGAAAGTCCTATTGTCTGATGGCTTTGACCCCTGTGTGCTTCATGCAAAGCCAACAGAATTTTTGCGAGATCTTTATAGACAGAGCCATTGCCGGTCTGGACTGGAGGAGACAGACAAGGAAAAAATTAAAGGAAAAATTTCTTCAAAGACAGAGCCGTGGAGGTTGAGGTCTGGAGTCAGGAGGTCTAGGGCTGAGAGAGCAGAGCAGCCCACACGCAGGGAAAGGGTGAGTTTGCCCTGGAGGTCGAGGGCGGGCCTTCCACCTCGTTGCTCAGGAAATGTCCTGCCACCCCAAGCCCCAAAGAGGGTGGAGCACATTCCCAGGGAATTGGGGAGAGCCTGGCTGCCACCACGCTGTTCTGAAGGGGTTGAGCGTGTGCCCCGGAGATGGAAGGGAATCCGGGAGCTGCCCCGATGTTTGAGGAGGGTGGGGCCGAGAAGGTGGTCTCCCCAATGTGTGGATATATTGGAGCACTCACCTAAGTGTTTGGAGAGGAAAGGGCTGCCGAAAAGGCCCTTAGGAAGGGTTAGGCTCCCGCTCTCTCAAGCCCCAAGGATGCAACATTGTTCTGTAAATGACTCTCGGACTTTGAAATCTAATGGACTTTGTCCTGTGGGTTTTAGGAACTGTTTTGCTCCTGTTAACCCTGTTTTCCTTACTGTTTCTCCTTATGGCAATGGAAATGTTTATCCTATGAATGTCTCTCCTTTGTATATTGGAAGCACATAACTTGTTCTAGGTTCACAGATCCACAGCTAAAGGAAAATTATGCCTTAGGACTGACCACGTCTAAATTGATTTTGATGGGATTTTGTACTTAACTTTTGTTACTGAAATGATTTAAGTTTTTGTGATATTGTGATGAAATGAATGTATATTGTATTTGGAAAGATAATGTCATTTTGGGTTCCAGGGGGTGGAATGTGCCGGTTTGAGTGTATTGTGTCCCCCAAATGCCATTATCTTTGTAGTCTTGTGTGGGGCAGAAGTTTTGGTGCTGGTTGGATTTGCTTGGAGTGTGCCCCACCCAGCTGTGGGAGATAATTCTGATGAGATGTTCCCATGGAGGCTTGGCCCCACCCATTCGGGGTGGGCCTTGATCGGTGGAGCTATATAAATGAGCTGACTCAAAGAGGAAAGAGAGTGCAGCTGGGAGTGATGTTTTGAAGAGAAGCAAGCTTGCTAGAAAGGAACGTCCTGGGAGAAAGCCGTTTTGAGGCCGGAGCTTTGGAGCAGATGCCAGCTGCCTTCCTAGCTGACAGAGGTTTTCCGGAGGCCATTGGCCGTCCTCCGGTGAGGGTACCCGATTGCTGATGTGTTGCCTTGGATGCTTTGTGGCCTTAGGACTGTAATTGTTTAGTGAAATAAATCCCCGTTTTATAAAAGCCAATCCATCTCTGGTGTTTTGCATTCTGCAGCATTAGCAAACTAAGACAGTCAGGTAGTGTGATACCTTCCACTTCATTCCTGTTTCTCAAGATATATTTGGCTATTTGGGGGCCTCTGCCCTTCCAAATAAATTTGGTTATTGTTTTCTATTTCTGCAAAGTAAGTTGGTGGGATTTTAATTGGTATTGCATGGAAGCTTTAAATCAATTTAGGCAGACTTGACAATTTAACTATATTTATGTTTGGTCTTCCCAGCCATGATTTTTGTGTGTTGATCTTGTAGCCTGCCACTTCGTTGTATTCATTGATTAGCTGTAGTAGCTTTGCTGTAAATATTTCAGGATTTTCTCCATAGAGGTTCATGTTATGTGCAAAACAGTCAAAGGTTTACTTCTTTCTCTAACATTTGGATGCCTTTTTTCTTGCGTAAAATATCTAGTTAGAAATTCCAGCACAGTGGTGAGTAGCAGTGGTGACACTGGGCATCCTTGTCTGGTTCCTGATCTTAGAGGGAATGTGTTTAGTCTTTCCCAATGAGTATTTTAGCTGTAGGTTTTTCATATATTGCCTTTTTCATATTGAGAAAGTTACATTGTATTCCAATCTATTTGTGTGTTTTCTTCAAGAAAGGATGTTGAACTTTGTCAGTGGCTTTTATGCATCAATTGTGATGGTCATGTAATTCTTCTGCTTTGACTTATTGATGTGCTATATTACATTAATTGATTTTCTTGTGTTGAACCAGCCTTGCATACTTGGAATATATCCAACCTGATGATGTTGTATAATTCTTTTAATGTGCTGCTGGATTCAGTTTGCAAGTAAGAAGGAATGAGGTCCTTAAGCATGTGACAACATGGATGAACATTGAGGACATAATGCTGAATGAAATAAGTCAGACAGAAAAGGATAGATATTGTATATTATCACTAATATGAACTCCCTGGATAATATAAAATCAGTCCATTAAAATGTAGACTATAGGAGAACTAGAACTAGACAGAAACTAGAGAAGAGAAAATGATTACCTAACTTGTACAGACCTTTTAATGAGATTGAACTTAAAGGTATGGAAATAGGGGTGATGATAGTTCATTAATGGGATTATACATTTCAATGCCATATTGATGGTGAACATGATAGAAAAGGGTTGCTTAAAGGCATCTTTCACAGATTAGGACTATAAGTAGAAATGAGTTCTTGCATTATCTACTTCTAAGGTATGACACTGATACAAAGAGTTAACAACAGAGTTGTATTTGGGAAAAAATCTACAAGTTGTATATCTATGAATTCTATGTAATAGGAATATCTTACTGGTACTATACTAATATTAGAGATAAATAATTGGGAAGTGATAAGAGATTTGGAGAGTTTGTGGAGATGGGCTGAGAGCAAGCTTCACCAGCTAAATCTTGACTGACAGGTGGCCCTGCAATACAGGTGTGGAAAAATCCATTCAAAGCAACTATGGTCCTTTTGATCAAAGACTAATTTACAGGAATTTTAGGAAGCTGAATAACTCTTATAACTTAAGGACAGAGGCATTAGCAGGGTTGTAAGAGAGACAATCATATTATAAATGACTTTTAATCTCTTTTCATATTGTAGAAGATGATGTAATACATGGAATTGCTAAACCAAAACAGAGTTAAAATGATCATTACACAGCAAACACACATGAAACCAGTTATGTAATGGCCACCCAAAATAAGAATTAAATATTGCCAGCACTCCCCCACCATCTTGTGGCTCTTCCCAATTACCACATACTGCTCACAATGAAGATAATCCTTACTCTGAATTTTATAACTTTTATTTTGAACATACACACAAGAAAGTTATAAAATTATAACAGTTTCCATGTATCACTCACCCACCTCCCCCTGACATTAGCCTTTTGCATATCCATAATATAATTATCTGAACCAGGAAATAAACATTTCATGTGGACTGTATCTGTTTCAGAATCCCATCCCAGGATCTCCAAAATACCTTTAGTTATTATTTCTGCTTAGTCTTCTTCAGTCTGTAACAGTTCCCAAGTTGGATCTTGACACCTTTGAAGAGTACCCATCTGTTACTATTGCCAAATGAATTAGATGATAATCATTTCCTTGGTTTTTAATTGCATTACCAGAAAAATATATAGCCATAAATATTATAACTTAATTTGTACTGTTTGCCTAAAGTGATATTTAAAGTAGTGCCATACGTACTCTTAAGTGTTTATATAGAATTTTGAGAGGAGTCTGATTTCTGCAGTGAGAGGAACTCATATTAGTGCATGTGTCCACACATATACATATGTACTCACAACAATAACTGCTACAAAAGGGATTCTGTCCACAGTCCAAAATACAAGTACTCAGTGATAGATAAAATGACCTCTGAACTCCAAGTTGGAGACTAGTAGACAACCTAAGTAAAACTAATCTTGTAACATGCTGACAAATGATGGTATCACAAATATCAGTAGCTTTCATATCCTTCAAGACAAATGGAAAAAAACAGATTAAAAGATTTTTTAAAAATCCACCAAAATGTATTATTTTATATAATCTATTACTATCTGTCCCTTGAGCAATTCAAAATGATCTCCAGAGTTCCTACCATTGAGGAGCATGAGACTGACAATGAATGGAGCTTAATCTGACTTACTTGAGAACCAGAGTTGTTGACAAGATCCAATGAGACGGTTGCCACCCATGCTTGCTCACCAGGAGAGCAGTGAAGGGTGAGCCAGAATGCAATCTTACTTGGAAGGATATTATCTTTTTGTATGTATGTTGTATTTCACAATAAGGAAATAACTGAAACTATAGAAGTGTAACCCATAATATTCTTTGAAATTTACTCTCTAATTACTTGTTAAATTGCATCTGGAAAGTTATCACCGCTATGTATATATTTTGTATTCTACAAAAAAAATATGGAAAAAAGGTCTGTGAGGTATAAAGGCACACCATGTGACTCAGTGAGGTCTGATCACATACTCAGATGAGCAGATACATGTGAAGAAGATGTACTGAATCACCACTTAGATAACAATGTTAGAAGTCAGGATCTTGGTTACTTTTTGTGATTGAAAGAGACATGAGAGACTTTTTTGATTGGTGGTAATTGTCACTTTCTTGGCACTGATAGAAAACAAATGAGTGTGCTTACTTTGTGTTAATTTATTGATATGTATGACCAACATTTGTGGACTGTATGTATTTTATATTTCAGTTAAAATTTCATATAAAATACATACATATTTTGATATTTGATAGCTAAGTAAATACTCTTGCATAATTAAAAATCTTAATCAACTGTGTATGTGTGTGTCAACAGAAAAACAGTAAGTATCATGTCTGGGTCCATTGGGTGAAAACCAGTGTGGGTGAGGGGTAAAATGATCAAGAAGCAGAGTTAGAGAAGACAGCGTAAGTTATTCCCTAGAACCTATTCTCTCTCTCTTCTTAAATTGTATATAGGCTAATATTTTCTGATTCCATGAATGTTCAAATTACAAAAATTAATCTGTTGTCCCCTGCAAAACATTTGGCTCTGTGACACTGTTCTTTGTTACTTTCTAATTCCACCTTTCTGGGAATATGTAACATGTTAGAAGGAGTTCAAACAGCTGTCATTCACCATTTAGATGAATCCTTGTTCTGCAAATGGCAAAGAAGGGAGACAGAGGAGCTTAATATTAATTGATAATCTGAACCAATTCAGGGGAAGCAATTGATAAGAGGTGACTGTGCAAGTCTCAGCCCTTCAGTAAGTCGTAAAAACCTAAGGAAACCCTTATCTTTACAAATGTTGGGAATCAATGGATTTTAAACCACTTACTGAGACATAGTTACTGTGATATTTGTATTCTAACAGGAATAGAAAATATTTTTGAATCCCTGAAGCTACTTTTTAATAACCAGTCTAGGCATTGGTTGAGGTGAGTGTTTTATGAAAGCATTCGAAACAGTTGATTTAAGTGACTGCAACTTTTTTCACATAGAACATTTTTTATGAGGTTTATAGGAAATTCTAAAGGAGGCCATTTACACATGAAAGTCCAGATTAGTTAGTTCTGTGCCCCAATTTCTTTTCCTGCATTTGGAAATATGTACAAAAGAAAAGCATGTTGGTATGTTTAATCTCAGCAGATATCACATTGCAATGATACACTTAACAGACACTGTAATCATTGTCATAGTCAATTTGATTTTGTAGGTACACATTTGATGGAGTATATGTCCATATACAAGAACTTTTTAAACACATAGAAAGCTTCTTTCAAGGGTCAATATTGCAAGAAACACATGACAGAGCTACAAAAATAGAAAATAACAACTAACCTGGAGTTTCTTACATTGTTGAAAAGTATAAATCATTTAATTACATTAAAAAAATAAATACAGAGAGCACACTAGTTGTAGATGATAAAATCAATATATGATAAATTGCACTTTCTAGATCATTCAACAAAAACAATTAATATAATTTATTGAACATCAGGTATTATACAAGGGGCTAGAATATGGAACAGTGGGAAAAAAACAGCTCTTTTCTTCACATGGCTTAAAATATTGTAGGGTTATATATAAATATAATATGAATGGTAATAGATTATTTCTTCAAGCAGAGGAAAATTAATACAAGACCTGGGCTTTAGATCTTAGAGGGATGGAAGAGCAAAAAGGAAGCTGAGATAACTCACAGTTAATAAAGCAAATAACTTCCTGTCTTCAGGCTCAGGGAATCAATGGGAAGAAATGTGGTAACTAGAACTCTTCTTTTCTCTCTCCTTTCATTCTCTTTCCGCTTCTTATTGGCAGAATTTTATAGGAAACCAGCTGGTAATGGGATTAGTGTAATGAAGTTTGTGAACACAGTCCCAGCTTCAAATAGCAGAATAAACAGAGGTAGATGTCAAGCTGAGATTCCATAGATAAATTACTGGCACAAATATGACTACCCAAATGTGTTCCCTTCCACTCCCCTCCATGCTACTCACATACATACATATTCTGATGGTTTGAAGCTGGTGGTACCCCAGATGAGATCATGTTATTAAAGCTAATCCTTTCCTGGTGAGTGTAGACCTCTTGTGGGTGGGAATTTAGATTAGGTGATTTCAGTTGAGGCATGCCCCAGGTAGGTCTTAATCCTCTTACTAGAGTGCTATATAAGAGGTGAATTTCAGATAGAAGCACACAGAGAAGCTGAGAGGGAAAAGCCAGAGAAGTTAAGAAAAAAGAAACCATGGAAACAGAGAGAAAGCCACTGAAGTTAGAAGCAAAAAAAGCCAGGAGGGAAGGGAGAGATCAGCAGATATCACCATGTATTTAAAGGATTGGGGTAGTCAGTTCTCAGGGAGAAAGCATTGCTTGTTGAAGCCTTGATTTGGAAATTTTCATGACCTCAAAACTGTAAACTTTTAAGTTATTAAATCCCCATTGTGAAAGTCAACCCATTTCTGGTATATTGCCTTTCATCAGCTTTAGCAAACTAAAATACACACACACATCTCCTCCCATTATCACAATAAAATTATAGCTATAGCATTTTGTTAAAAATTTTGATCATGTTTGCATTATTAAGGTGCTATAAATAGTCACAACTCAGTCAATAGTAACAGTTTAATTAAATTTCCTTTAAGAAGCAATTTTTTTTATTGTTGTTTTCCTGGAATTAAACATGTATTAGGTTTATTTGTTCTTTAAATATTGTTTGTCAACCATAAGAATAAGTTTCCATTCAATAATTATCCTCTCAGTATTGCAAATACTTCAGGAATCCTTTCCATTTTTTCTTCATAAGCCACCCTCCTGCAGCCTCTGTCCTCCTGCTCCCATCCAGACTGTTTGCCTTCTGGCTCAGCTGCAGAAAATTCCTCCTGGGATGTGCCTTCACTGTCATCTCTCCTTTTTCCTGCCTTGGATGCCCTGTTACCTGGATTCCATGCCTTCCTCTTTCTTGGTTTACTTTTTCATTTATCTGGAACATATCCTTCAATAGATTCTTAAATGACATATTTTGGAGGAAAATTATGAGATTTTGCCTGTTGGAAAAGAAATTTATTTTATCCTCTCAAATGGTAGATGTCTGGTTAATTGTAGACTTCTAGGCTGAAAATCATTTTCCCTAATGATAAAGGAGGCATTGCTCCATTGTCTCCTAAATTTCAGTATGGCTGCTGGGAACCTGGATGCTATTTCAATTGTAAACATTTTGTGTGTAAACTCCTCCCATTCTGGAAGTTTCTAAACTCTTCTTTCATACCTGTTGTTTTAAAATTTTCTGATGATATATTTTGATATGGATTCCTTTCATTAGTTGTGGTGAGCACATGAGGGGCCTTTCAATCTTGTAACTCAAGTCTTTTAATTACAGAATATTTTCCTGAAAGATTTCTTTAATATTTACAGGTCTTCCTTTTTCTCTTTCTTTTTCTTCTTCAAATCCTATCGCTTGGAACTTGGCTTTCCTAGACTGAAATTCAAACTTTATTACCCTTTCTACCCTTACCCTCATTTTGATATTTTGTTTTACTTTATGGTTTCTACTTTTTTTAAAAAAAAAATTCCTCTAATGTCCTTTTATAGCATACTGTGCTAGTTTAATATCTGTTCTTAGGTTCTTGTCTCTCTGAAGAGATGAATTACAGTTCTGTTGTTTTTAAGGAATCCTTTTGTTCCTTACATTCTATGTCTTCCCCTATTTTCTTCTGTGAATTTGTTTTGGATTTTGTCTCTTTGTTTAGGTGTTGTCTTGTATTTTAGAAAATTTCCTCAAAATCTGAGGATGCTTGACTTTCTGGTGATGGAAGGACTATAGTCATAAGCATCTCTAGTGACTAGTAGGCATCACAGAACTATAACCTTATAGGTTCAATCATTTGAGGACCCCAGATTATTGGCATCCTTAGGTATTCCTTTGGGATGGTCTCCTTCCTTGCACTGGAGACTGTCTTGGGGGTGGGAGGATAAGACTGGCTGCCAGGACTCTAAGAGCCAAAGTAGGGGAATAGGACTAAGGGGTGGGGTCTCAGAATTCAATGTGTATGACTTCCCATTCTGACCAAGGCTACCTTTACTTCCCTTAAGCTTGACTAAACTTTAGACAGTTTTTTTCCCTCTCTCCTGGTCCCTGACCTCTATCTCACCCCAGCCCTTACATTACCTAGGTGCCAAGGTGCTCTTAACTGGGTATTTCCTTACCTACCTCTTCCCTTCTCCGGGCCCTTTGGACTCCTAGAAGTCTCTAAATACCTCAAATCCAAGTGGTCCTGAATGTAAACTCAATAAATGACTCACTCATTCCGGTGGTCAACTCCCCTTCCTATATTGCAGTAATTTTACACTAACACACCTCCAACCCTTAAAAAGCTTGTCACCCTTTGTTTCATTGGGGTTGACTTCTACTCTTTCATCTCTACCATCTTAGCTATGAATAAAGGCATTCTTGCCTGTTGTGCACTGCATTGCAGTCTTTATCTTTATCAAACTCCACTGCTATCCTAAATTTCCCAGGTCTAGGGGCTTTCTTGAGTTCAGCATCTCCTGAAAGTAAAGTTCTATTGTTGTGACTGGTAGGGAGACGCAGTTGCCTAGCTGCAAGAAGTGAATAAGAATATCTGGGGTCTAAGCTTTTCTATTCAGACTTTCAGCCAAGAGACACAGAAAAAGACACACACTTATCTTCCCCTTCAGTGGGCAAGCTAGTAGTCCAATTTGTAGCATTTCCTGCAGTTCTTTTCCCCTGAAGTTTTCTTAGACATCTCCAAAAGCACCCTATCCATACACCTGCTTTGGAAAAGGAACTACAACTGAACCCCAGTTGCACAAGTAAGCATAACCTCTTCCCTCCAATCTCTAAAAGACATCAATAGCTGATTCACTATTATATGCCCCAGGGAAAGGTATTACACAGTTCACTGATACCCACTTCTGTTCCACTTTTGGAAACATATGGAAGACTGCAAAATTCTGCCCACTTAAAGTTAGAAATGGCTCTCAGTCTTGCTTCAACACAAGAAATGTAAGAGGAAGTGGCATTTGTAACTTCCAAGAAAGAAGCGTTTAGTTTTCAGGTTTGCTTGGCTCTCCAGTCCTGTCTTCCCCTGACATAACACATGTATCCTAAAGGACAAAGATGCTTGAACACCAAACTCATAAGTAGAAGATGTCTGCCTCAAAGAATCACAGGTGTCTGGATTCGACTTTGTATGTGCAAGAAACAAAGCATTAAAGTAATGAGGATCTGTAGCTGTTACTACAGTACAGTTACTACAGTCCTTACTTATCCTGATTAATACATCTTTTCAAACTGTATGAGGGTTTCATATAAAGTCATGTTATTTCTATACTTTTTGCAATCAGTGTTAATCCCACATCTATGCTTTAACCAACTCTTTGTAATGACATCTGCTAATTACCCCCAAAGTCTATGATAAATCGGAGAATGAATATGACTTACAATCTTGTAAGTATGTGATACGTTTGATACTTCTCACCACAAGGATCTACAAAAATTTCAGTAAATCTTAATTTAAATGTCCAACTTTATTTATTGAGTTGAGTTACTATAACCCCTTAATATCTAGATTCTGTTTGCAACATCTCACTTGGATTTAGGTAGAGTTGGGTTTCTACAATTTCACATTGAAGGAAATAACACAGAGAATCCATAAGTTACTTAGGTTTTTTAATAAATATTTTATATGAAAATTAATATGAACTTAATTTTATATGACAGAAAAAAGTCTAAATAATTAGCATACATATAATTATATGGAGATTATATTAATTTAGATTACATTTAGAGACCTATCTGTCTCAAGGAGATTATATTAAATTTGGATTACATTTAGAGATCTGTCTCACCTCTTATTGGTTCAAATACCTCAGAAGCACATCATGTTAGTGACTTAATATTCTGAAAATTCCAGATGAAAGGAGATTACAGCACAAAACAAATACCAATGGCATCTCTTGTTTTTACCCCTGTTTTCATTCCCAAAGACAAATTAAAGGAAAAATCACATATATGGAAAGAACTTAGGGAAAATCCAGGGAAATTTCACTCCTTTCAAACATTTATTTAAAAATCTAGGACAGGCACAACTTGTAAAACTAAATGTAGGGGTGGGGCAAGATTGCAGAGTGGTGAGGTGCAGAATTTCATCTCTCTCCTAGAGCAGCTGGCAATTACCCAATAACTATGTGAAACAGTGTTTTCGGGGTCTCCAGTAACCAGTCACACATCGGATGCAAGTTTGGAATTGGAGGAAAAGCTGAGATTGCAGCAAACATTGTAATTTCCTCGGACCAGGGGTCTGGCGCCCATCCCCACCCAGACCTCACAGACTCTCTTGCTGCCAGCTCCCTGAAAGGGGAGAAAAAAAAAAATAAAAAAAACAGCAATCTGCTAAGGGCAAGAAGTAGGGCTCAACACAGCCTCAATTGCAGAATTAATTAACAAATTAATTAACTAACTTTGGGAGCTGGGGTGCTAAAGAAGGGCTGGGCTCCGAGAAGTGGGGGCACTTAAAAGTGGGCACCCATTCCCAGGCTCCAAAAAAGCCATTTTTTCCCCCTACATTTTGTCCCTTCCAGCTTCTCACTGTTCCCTTATCTTTTTGCATTTCAATAGCCCCTGGCAGGGGTGGAATTAAAGCTGTTGGAGAGTAACTATCAGACAATAGCCCAAAGTACATCTTTAAATGCTTTATTCTGACTGACAAAACTTGCAGGCTGAGGAAAGACTTTTAAAAGGGAGTCCTTTTTTTTTTTTTCTTGTTTCTCTTTTCTATTTTTTTTAAATCTAAAAGTAACTTATGTGGTTGTTTTCTATCAGAAAGCCCAGGTTGAGGGACTAGGCTGGGCTTGGGGGGAGACAGAGTACCTACACCATCTTTGAGTTCCATATTCACTTTTGAAGGTTTTCACCCCTGTCTTTAACTGGCAACTCAGGCTGACCAAGGAATCTAGCTGGAGATGCCCCAAAGAGGAGAGAGAAGAAGGGAATAGTGCCCCTGAGAGACAATTGGAGTTCTGAGGATTGGGAGAGTGGAGGGAGGTCCAGCTTAACTGGCACTCCTTCTGGGAACTCAGACCCCAGGGGCTGGAATTCAGATTCTGGCTTCAGTCAGCCATGCCCCCGCCAGGATCAGAGTCACCAGGAGAACTCTAGTCTCCATACCTCCTTACACTGGTGGGGGAGCTGCAGTCTTGCAAGTGCCACCTGCTGAACAGGAGGAGAAAAGCACCAATTCTAAAGGCCTCATAGGAGGGTCTCATTCTCTGGAAAACTCCACACCCTCCCAATGAGACCTAGGCCTCACTAGACTGGGAAAATCTGACTAGGGTTGACCATATCTGAGGAGACCCACTCACAAAAAGGCTACATAGAGGCAGAGAAAGAAACAGAAAAAACAACAGGGGTAAAATTCTGATCAACTAAATAGAACCTAAGTTAGAGGTCTAGAATAAGTTGAACTGAATAACAGAGGCCAGAGAACAAAGCCAACCAACAAGAAAACTCCTAGGTAAAAGATAGAAAACAAGCTCCAAAATAAACTAATCAAGAAAATCAGATGCCTAGACAACTTAAGATAACAAGCCATACCAGGAAACACAAAAATATGGACCAGACAAAGGAATAAACTGATTGCTCAACTGAGATACCGGAGTTGAGGCAACTAATGCTAAATAAATTCAATGAAATGAAGGAAGATATAGCAAAAGAGCTGAGGATATGAAGAAGACACTGGATGACCATAAAGAAGAGCTCATAAACTTGAAAAAAAAAATGGCAGAACTCACGGGAATGAAGGCCACAATGGAGGAGATGAAAAACAAAATGGAGGGACAAAACAGTAGATTTGAACAGGCAGAAGAAAGGATCAATGAACTGGAAGACAAGTCATTCAAATTCATACACACGAAAGAACAGATGGTGAAAAAAATGGAAAAATATGAGCAGGGTCTTAGGGAGCTGAGTGACAACATGAAATGCACAAATATACATGTTATGGGTGTCCCAGAAGGAGAAGAGAGGGGGAAAGGGGCAGAAAGAGTAATAGAAGACATATTCACTGAAAATTTCTCAACTCTTATAAAAGACAGAAAATTAGACATTCAAGAAATACAACATACCCCAAAAAGAATAGATCCCAATAGATCTACTCCAAGACACTTACTGGTCAGATTGTCCAATGTCAAAGACGAAGAGAGGATTCTGAAAGCAGCAAGAGAAAAGCGATCCATCACATACAAGGGAAGGTTGATAAGACTATGTACGGATTTCTCTGCAGAAACCATGGAGGCAAGAAGACAGTGGCATGATATATTTAAGATACTGAAAGAGAAAAACTGCCAACCAAGAATTCTACATCCAGCAAAACTTTCCTTCAAAAATGAGGGAGAGATTAAAACATTTTCAGACAAACAGACACTGAGAGAGTTTGTGAATAAGAGACCAGCACTACAAGAAATACTAAAGGGAGTGCTACAGGCTGATAGGAAAAGACAGGAGAAAGAGTTGGAGAAGAGTGCAGAAATGAAGATTATCAGGAAAGGTAAAAGGAGAGAGAGGAAAAAATAAGATATGACATATAAATTCCAAAAGACAAAATGGTAGTAGAAAGTACTGCCCTTACAGTAATAACACTAAATGTAAATGGATTGAACTCCCCAATAAAAAGACACAGACTGGCAAAACAGATTAAAAAAGAGGATCCATCTATATGTTGTCTACAAGAAACTCACTTTAGACACAAGGACAAAAATAGACTGAAAGTGAAAGGTCCGAAAAAGATATGTCATGCAAACAACAACCAGAAAAAAGCAGGAGTAGCTATATTAATTTCAGACAAATTAGACTTCAAAAGTAAAACAATTAAAAGAGACAAAGAAGGACACTCTATATTAATAAAAGGGTCAATTCATCAAGAAAACATAACAATCATAAATATTTATGCAGCAAGCCAGAATGCCCCAAAATTCATGAGGCAAACACTGGAATCACTGAAAGGAGAAATAGATACCTCTACAATAATAGTTGGAGACTTCAATACACCACTCTCATCAATGGATAGAACATCTAGACAGAGGATCACTAAAGAAGCAGAGATGTTGAATTGTCTGATAAACAAACAAGACCTTACAGACATTTATAGAACACTACATCCAACAACAGCAGGATACACTTTTTTCTCAAGTGCTCATGGAACATTCTCTAGGATAGACCACATGTTGGGTCACAAAGCAAGTCTCAACAAATTTAAAAATATTGATATTATACAAAACAATTTCTCAGACCACAATGGAATGAAGTTGGAAATAAATAAAAGGTAGAAGGTTGTAAAATTCACAAACATATGGAGGCTAAACAACACCCTCTTAGAAAACCAGCAGGTAAAGGAAGAAATTACAAGAGAAATTAGTAAATACCTCGAGGCAAATGACAATGAAAACACAACCTATCAAAACTTATGGGATGCAGCAAAGGCGGTTCTGAGAGGGAAATTTGTTGCCCTAAATGCCTATATTAAAAGAGAAGAGACAGCAAATATTGAAGAGTTAACTGTTCACCTGGAGGAATTAGAGAAAGAACAGCAAACTAACCCCAAAGCAAGCAGAAGGGAAGAAATAACAAAGATTAGAGCAGAAATAAATGCAATTGAGAACAGAAAATCAATAGAAAGAATCAACAAAACCAGAAGTTGGTTCTTTGAGAAAATCAATAAAATTGATGGACCACTGGTTAGGCTAACAAAAAAAAAAAAAAAAAAAAAAAAGAGAGAGCAGATGCAAATAAATGCAATCAGAAATGGGAAAGGAAATATAACTACTGACCCTGCAGAAATTAAGGAGATAAGGAGAAGACACTATGAGCAACTATATGCTAATAAACTAGACAACTTAGACAAAATCGACAACTTCCTAGAAAAGCATAAACAACCAACATTAACTCAAGAAGAAACAGATGACCTCAACAAACCAATCACAAGTAAAGAGTTTGAGTCAGTCATCAAATAGCTGCCAAAAAGGAAAAGCCCAGGACCAGATGGTTTCACAGGTGAATTTTACCAAGCATTCAAGAAAGAATTAGTACCAATCCTGCTCAAACTCTTCAAAAAAACTGAAGAAGAGGGAAAGCTACCTAACTCTTTCTATGAAGCCAACATCACCCTAATATCAAAACCAAAGATACTACAAAAAAAGAAAATTATAGACCAATTTCTTTAATGAATATAGGTGCAAAAATCCTCAACAAAATACTCGCAAATTGAATCCAGCAACCCATTAAAAGAATTATACACCACAACCAGATGGGATTTATTCCAGGTATGCAAGGCTGATTCAACACAAGAAGATCAACTAATGTAATACACCACATAAGTAAATCAAAGCAGAAGAACCACATGATCATATCAATTGATGCAGAAAAGACATCTGACAAAATTCAACATCCTTTCCTGATGAAAACACTTCAAAAGATAGGAATAGAAGGGAACTTTTTCAATATGATAAAGGCAATATATGAAAAACCCACAGCTAACATCATACTCAATGGGGAGAGACTGAAAGCTTTTCCTCTAAGATCAGGAACAAGTCAGGGATGCCCACTATCACCATTGTTATTCAACATTGTGCTGGAAGTGCTAGCCAGGGCAATCCGGCAAGACAAAGAAATAAAAGGTATCCAAATTGGAGAGGAAGAAGTAAAACTTTCACTATTTGCAGATGACATGATTCTATATGTAGAGGAAATCCAGAAAAATCTACAGCAAAGCTACTAGAACTAGTCAATGAATACAGCAAAGTAGCAGGCTACAAGATCAACAAGCAAAAATCTGTAGTGTTCCTATACACAAGTAATGTGCAACAAGAGGAGGAAATCAAGAAAAAAAATCCCATTTACAGTAGCAACCAAAAGAATCAAGTATTTAGGAATAAACTTAACCAAGGACACAAAAGACCTTTACATAGAAAACTATAAGAAACTGCTAAAAGGAATTGAACAAGACCTAAAAAAATGGAAGAACATACCATGTTCATGGATTGGAAGCACAAATATAGTTAAGATGGCAATTTTAACTAAACGGATTTACAGATTCAATGCAATACCAATTCAAATCCCAACAACTTACTTTACAGAAATAGGAAAACCAATAACTAAATTTATTTGGAAGGGTAAGGTGCCCCGAATAGCCAAAAATATCTTGAGAAAGAGGAACGAAGTGGGAGGTCTCACGCTACCTGACTTTGAAGCATATAACAAAGCTACAGTGCTCAAAACAGCATGGTACTGGCATAAGGAGAGATATACTGATCAATGGAATTGAATTGAGTGTTCAGAAGTAAACCCTCACATCTATGGACAACTGATCTTTGATAAGGCAGTGAAGCCGAAGCAACTGGGAAAGAGCAGCCTGTTCAATAAATGGTGTTTGGAGAACTGGATATCCATTTCCAAAAGAATGAAAGAGGATGCCTATCTCACACCTTATACAAAAATTAACTCAAAATGGATCAAAGACCTAAACATTAGCATCAAGACCATGAAACTCTTAGAAGAAAATGTCGGGCAATATCTTAAAGATCTTGTGATAGGAGGTGGTTTCTTAGACTTCACACTCAAGGCATGAGCAACCAAAGAACAAATAGACAAATGGGATCTCTTCAAAATTAAACACTTTTGTACATCAAAGGACTTTGTTAGAAAAGTAAAAAGGCAACCTACACAATGGGAGATGATATTTGGAAACCATATATCAGATAAGGGTTTAATATCATAAATATATAAAGGAATCCTGCATCTCAATAACAGAAAGACAAACAATCCAATTAAAAAATGGGCAAAAGACATGGACAGACATTTTTCTGAAGAGGAAATACAAATGGCTCAAAAATATATGAAAAAATGCTCAACTTCACTGGCTATTAAGGAAATGCAAATCAAAACCATAATGAGATATCATCTCACCCCTACCAGAATGGCCATTATACAAAAAACAGAAAATGACAAGTGCTGGAGAGGATGTGGAGAAAGAGGCACACTTATTCATTGTTGGTGGGAATGTAGAATGGTGCAACCACTCAGGAAGACAGTGTTGAGTTTCCTCAGGAAGCTAAATATAGATTTGCTGTATGACCCAGCTATTCCATTGCTAGGTGTATACTCAGAGGAACTGAAACTTAAGACACAAACAGACATTTGTAAAGCTATGTTTATTGCAGCATTATTCACAATTGCCAAGAGATGGAAACAGCCCAAACGTCCATCAACAGACGAGTGGATAAACAAACTGTGGTATATACACATGACGGAATATTATGCAGCTGTAAGCCAGAACAGAGACATGGATCATATAATAATGTGGATGAACCTTGAGGACATTATGTTGAGTGAAGTTAGCCAGAAACAAAAGGACAGATTCTGTATGGTCTCACTAATATGAACAGACATTAATGAACAAACTTTGTGAGTTAAAAGCTGACAACACAGGCGACCAGGAGATAGAAAGAGGGCAGAGATCAGCCATTTGATGCTGAAAGACTACACAATGTTTAGGATTGATTGCATAGATCCAGAAATAGCATAATATTGTGATGGTAGCACAGTACTGTAAGTACACTGAACAAAGATGACTGTGAGTAAAGCTGAAAGAGGTGGGATAGGAGAATGTATGACACCAGAGGTAAAGACAGATGGTAAAACCTGGGACTGTATAACTTGGCAAAAACTGGAGTGGCCAATGACTGTTGCTAAATATACAAATATAAAAAGGTTTTTGCATATGGGAAAGCAAATGAATGTCAACCATGTAGAGAGTTGAAAAAGGGATGATATTCAGGAAAAAACATAATCAAAGCAAACTGGAGTCTATGGTCAACAGTAACATTGTAATATACTTCCATTAAATGTAACAAAGGCAATATGCCAATGCTGAATATATATGAGATGGGGATATCCGGGAGGAACATGGGATTCTTGGTAGTGGTGTTGTTTGCTGTCCTTACTATTGTATTGTATGACGTTATTTTTCTTTTTATCTTTTTTTATGGTTATTGCTAAAAAATGTTTTTTCTTGTAGTAATTAATATGTTCAAGTGCTGATTGTGGTGATAAATGTACAACTTTATGATGATACCATGAACAACTGTACACAGTGGATAAATGTATGGTATGTGAATATAACTCTGTAAAATTGTAAGAAAATATATATATAGGAGTAAAAGTGTTGGAGAAAACACGGTGAGAGGGATGTACCTATCTACTGTTGATGAGCAGGTAGAATGGTGCAGACTTTCTGAAGGTCAGTGTGGTTGTTCCACAAAAAGTTAAGTATGTGGGGACCATAAAGTCCTGCAACCTCATTATGGGGTATGTCATTTGAAGATCAGAGGGCAGAGACATTAATGGACATTTGCAAACTGGTGTTCATGGAGGTAGTAATCAGGATTTGCAAAGGGTGGAGGTGACCTAAGGGTACATTGACCGAAGAACGGAATCATGTACTGTGGTGTATGCATACAGTGGAACATTGAGCAACTACGAAAAGGAGTGAAGCTGTGAGACACACAATGAGGTGAATGGATCCTGTACACAGTATTTGAGTGAAGTACACCAGAAATAAAGGCAAACACTTTAATGCCTCAACAATAAGGACTAACTACAAATGTGTAAACTCAGAATTGAATCTTAGAACATAGCCTCATGTGTACATAATTATTGTAATAGTCTCTAGATTGTAAGCTCTTACAGTGGTTAACTCTATTCCTGAATTGCAATGCCTATCTCTAAACTTTGAGATGCTGATCCCTTAGTGTATAACCTGATTGGTCTCTGGAACAATGCATATCTCTGAGACACCTGAAACTCAGAGCTAGAGCTCAGCAGATATGAATGTCAGTATTAGTGCATATGGTCACTGTTAAAAAAAAAAAGCTGAAAAAGAGCCCAGACTTCAATTAGTGATATGAATGAAGCAAGTCCGGTTAAGACTAGGGCAAACCAGGCCAAAAGGTAAAGGTCAAAACTGACTGTGTTTTAAAACTTCAACTTCCATATGAGACCAAGGGAAGAGATGTCTATTTGGTACAGGATCTATATTTTCTAAACAGTACAACTCTACAGTCAGTTTGTTCAAACACCACAATTACATGGAACTTTGAATAGGAAGTGAGATACGGTAGGTTAGTATAGGCTAGAGTGAAATAATGACACATCCCAAAGTAATTTGGGCAGATAATAAAAAATATATTTACAGCCTCCTCCCCCACCCAGCCCTGAGGAGCTGGGGGAAGATGCAGAGGTGTTGGACTTCCTCACCTGGACTGGTGTTGGTGTTGTCACAAGCATTGGGGCTGGCAGTTTGATGTGCTGAGCCCTCGGTCATGGGACTTGCCCTTATGGGGCTCGTTGCTGTGGAGGAGAGGCTAAACTTACGTATAATTATGCCTAAGAGTCTCCCCCAGAGTACCTCTTTGTTGCTCAGATGTGGCCCTCCCTCTCTCTAACTGAGCCACCTAGACAGGTGATCTCACTGCCCTCCCCACTACGTGGGACCCGACTGCCAGGGGTGTAAATCTCCCTGGCAATGCAGGATATGACTCCTGGGGATGAACGTGGACCTGGCATTGTGGGACTGAGAGTATCTTCTTGACCAAAAGGGGGATGCAAAATGAGATGAAATAGTTTCAGTGGCTGAGAGATTTCAAATGGAGTCGAGAGGTCACTCTGGTGGACATTCTTATGCACTATATAGATAACACCTCTTAGGTTTTAATGTATTGGAATAGCTAGAAGTAAATACTTGAAACTACCAAACTCCAACCCAGCAGTCCGGACTCCTGAAGACTATTACATAGTAATGTAGATTACAAGGGGTGACAGTGTGATTGTGAAAACCTTGTGGATCACACCCCCTTTATCTAGTGTATGGATGGATGAGTAGAAAAATGGGCATAAAAACTAAATGACAAATAGGGTGGGATAGGGTGATGGTTTCGGTGTTCTTTTTTCACTTTTATTTTTTATTCTGATTCTGATTCTTTCTGATGTAAGAAAAATGTTCAGAAATAGATTGTGGTGATGAACGCATAACTATATGAGCATACTATGAACAGTTGATTGTATACCATGGATGATTGTATGGTATGTGCATATATTTCAATAAAACTGAATTAAAAAAAACTAGGGCAAATTTAAACTCAAATAATACATAATTCATAATTTATCTGTTTGCTACTTCTAGAATGCATCGCCCGAGTGCTTATGTTACTGAAGAAATCATTTATGTTCCTCAAACTAACTCTGTAGCTAGTATTTCCCCCTAAACAAATAAATTTTGAGGGTTTATTACACACCTAAAATTGTGGTGATATATTTTTACATATTTTAACAAGATGACATGTAAAATAATAGGAGAAAAATAAGTAAGCCATCAGTGATAACATTTTTGAACTAATCACACGTTTGTATTTGCATTTGAAAGACAGTATATCCTTGAACTGTTTAGATTTCATGACTTCCAAGTCCCTTTCTGGTCCCAAAGGTCACTTATCTACTTTCCAGTTTCCTGATCCCATTCCTTAGCAATCTTTGCAGAGTTTCTTTTACCTCTTTGTTCCTCAGGGTATAGATAAGAGGGTTCAACAGTGGTGTGACCACAGTGTAGAAGGAGGAGAAGGACTTACCATATTTTGAAGCAAAGTTGCTCTTAGGGTCTATGTAAACCATTGCCACTGTTCCATAAAACATGAAGACCACAAGAAGGTGAGAGGAGCAGGTGGCAATGGCTTTCTGCCTTTCCTCCTCTGACTTGATTCTCCCAATGAGTTGAGCTATGTAGTCATAGGAAGTTAGAAGCAACCCCACTGGCACGATGCTGAAAAGGACAGCAGTGATGGGCATCTGCTGCTCAATAGAGGAAGTGTCTCCACAGGCCAGGCGTATGAGGGCAGGCACCACACAGAGAAAGTCATCCGCACGGTGGTGGGCATAGAAGGGAAGCTGGAGTGTGAGGAGTGTTTGGATGACAGATTCTACCAGTCCAGAGAGCCAGGCCATGATTACCAGCTTCCAATAGAAAAGGGGCTGCATGATGATGGTATGGCGTAGTGGCTTGCAGACAGCTTTGTAGTGATCAAAGGCCATCACCACCAGCAAGATACTCTCTGTGGCACCAAGACAGAGGAACACACAGAGCTGGATGACACAGCCTGTGTAGGTTATGGTCTTGTCTGGTCTCCACAAGTTTGACAACATCTGAGGCATGCTGGTTGTGGTAAAGCAGAGTTCCAGGAAGGAAAGATTGCTAAGAAAGAAGTACATGGGGCTGTAGAGATGAAGGTCAATGCAAGAGACCAAGATAATGGTCAAGTTTCCTAGGGTGATCATGGTGTAGATGATGATGACAATCCAGAAGAGAACCATTTCTAGCTGGGGCCATTCAGAGAAGCCAAGAAGGATGAAGTCAACTGGGAAACTCTTGTTCATTCCTGTTGCCATTGGCATTAGGTTTCAGATATAATTGCAAATAAAATTTTGTAAATTGATTTTGTATAAAAGCTATATTGCCATTTCTTTGGAGAAGGAAAACATTAATTTTCCAGGAAGTCTTTGGGCACTGGACATATGGACATTTCCCTTACCTTAAGATAATATGATATAATCCATCTTTCATAAGGCCATATTGTTTACATCAAAAGGGCACTGGTAAGATTCACCCCTTGTAGTCCATTTCTAAAATACAACTCCAGTGAGAACCTCACAATTACCTTAGATCACTTGTATGTTCTTCCCAGACTTATTGTCAGCCATGTACTTATTAGATACTCTAAAATATTTATAACAAAATGCTGAATGCAAATTTTACCTTTCAATTATTATATCCCCAAGAGTAATAGAGAATTATTAGGCATTGTTTGTTGATGTAACTAGGAAAACATGAAATAGATTATCCTGAAAACAAGGTCCTTCTGCTCCCACTGGCTTGCAAAATAGACTCTAAACAGTGAGGCTTGGACAGAATATTATTTTTTGAGTCTCAGAGGAAATACCTTGGCATAGGAAACATATTAGCTTTCAAATGATGCAAACTTGGGTTGGATACCCATTTCTTTCACCTTAAAAAATAATATAATTTGCTTTACATGTACAACTTAGAAATGTAGAGATACTATGTTCATCTGCAAAACAGTTCTGATAACTTCTACCTCAGAGGATTCAGGTATGGAATAAAGGGTATACTTTTTAACATTCAATACTAAGCACTACTAAACCTAATAGAACAAAAAACACTATTTTTTGCTCCACAAATGTCCATTATTTCTATCCTCAATAATCAATTGGGTATAACTGTAAAAAAATTGGTGCAAGAGCCATAATTTCTAAAAAATGAAAACAAAAAAGGTGACACAAGTATGAAATCCGTAATTATTTAAAGCTGTGTTTCATGGGCTGAGGGAAAAAATGACCCAGATTTATTAGCTGAATACTTATTTTGGGCATTGGATTTCTGGAATATTTTCATGGAATAGTAATTTTCTGTCTTTAGGAATTGTCAAGTCATTTGAGGAAATGAGAAGCATGATAAGTACAAAATATGCAGCTAGGTGAAGTAAATTGACCCGTGGATTGTAAAAAGTTAAATTGTGAAAGTAGTCAAACAGTGCAAGAATTTGAGGAATATTACTTAATAATATCTCAGATCCATATCAATTTTGTAGGTATTTATTTAGTGCCTGTTGTGTGCCAGGCATTACGCCATTATGTGTGCATATGTTGTGAATAAGAAAGAAGAAATCCCTGCATTTTTAGAGTTTGTGTGTCTGTAGAAGGGAGAAACAGCAAGTAAAAAAAATCTTCAAATCATTAAAAAAATCGTCCAATCACGTAAATCATAAGAATCCAACTATTTCAGATGGTATATTCCTCAAGGGGAAAAAGCAACAACAAGATAACAATGCAGGATGCAAGAACCAGAGGAGAATCATTTCATACATAAGGAAAAGGAAGAACAAAAAGTCTCTTGCTGTAACAGTGTGTCAGCAATAAATTGCTGGCATGAGGGGGGAGGTCAAATGCACTCTGTGCACTACATGGGATGAACTCAGCTTCTGTTTTCTAACTGCCCATCCTTATTCCTCTAAACTCATTTCATTTTTTTTTTTTTTAACTCTACAAGTCTCGCGGAATTATACAACATTCATTCTGTCTCCATCAGACTGTACAGCTTCAGTTTTCTCTCTTGCTACAGACGCATTTACTTCATTTACTTGCCTTCTGCCTGCTCGGAGTGCAATACTGCATTAAATTGTGGAGTCTGGGCAAACATTTTCAAGTTGTCAGCTTGCGATTTTAATTTTAAAATGTCATGGGTTCCGAAAAGAAGTGGCTGTCGCTAGAGCCAGAACTCCATCGTCGCCGCCTCCAGAGCCGGGTCCCTTAGAGTCGCCGCCCGACCGCCCCCAGCCGCGGCCATCCGAGACCTTCAGGCAGCGCCGCCTTCCGGCAAGGAGAAGATGGAGGACTTATCCCAAATCCCGGTGAGGAAAGAAAGACGAAAGGGAGAGAAGTAGTTTCCTGTGCTGGATAAAACAAAGTTCCGTTACGAGATCAACTCAGTGTGAGTGATCTAATCAAAATATTAGAAGGCGCTTGCAGCTGAATGTTAGTCTTTCTTCCTAGTGGTAAAGGGCACAGCCTGGCAGCATGTCCACAAGGATTTCTGAAGTCTATGAAAGCTAGAAGGATGAAGATGAATTCCTGTACATGGTATGTGCTTCTCAGGAGACATTTGGAATGAAATTATTGGTGTAAGGCTGGCAGATGCAACTATTCTAGAATAGATAACCCTTACGCTAAGGCAAAACAAAATAATAAAAAAGGATGTTACCAACTCAGACAGTAGTGTTCCCATCTAGAGTTTAGGAAGTTGCTTTTGTATTTCAAGCAGAAAAACTGATCCCCAAATGAGCACATTCAGCTTTGGAAAATTATTTAACCTAAGCCATGCTGTTCTCAAATTTAGGAAGTTTCAAAATAAAATACTTTACAATTTAAGTTGCCAATAAAAATACATATATCATGGGTTCAGGTTTTCCTTACACAAAGGAAAAATAAATCGAGGCCAGTGGCAATGTGTGGTAATTTGTTGTTAAAATTAGACAATTATTTTTTAAAGATTTATCTTTTTCACTCTATAAATGTATTTCGTGAGCACTATAGGTAAATTAAGACATATATGAAACAAAAAGAAGAAATGAAAGTTACCTTAATCCCATCATCAAATATAATGTCTACTATACATGTTAGGTTTCCTAATTTCAATGTATTTTGATTAATAAATAAGGTGTGTGTATATATATATATATATATATATATATATATATATATATATATATATACATACACAATTGTAAATATAGAATATACTATATGTTACATATCAAAGATATATAAGATATTGAATAAGAGTCAGGTCTGTAAATTTACCTAAATATTAAATTTGTTTAAATGCTAATATTTATTTAAATGTCCTCATGTGCTAAAATACTTTAAAAAAGATCCCTCTTTTGAATATGAAGTTTCATAACATTCCGTCTTAGTAAAACTTCTATAACAATTTTCCTGTTATTTTGAATGCAGGCTTCCAATATTTTTGCTAATCTAAATCAATGCTGTAAAGAATAGCTATGTAAAAAAACTCAAATATCTATCTGTGAGTACATTTTTCATTAAAAAATATACCTTTTTGATTCATGTGTTCAGGCTGCTATCCATCAAGGATCTACCATAATCATCTACCACAGATGGGGTATCTGGGATGATCTTTACTTTATCTGTAACAACACTGATAAGCATTCATTTATCTTCTCTAAAATTCAGTAAGTTAAAGAGAAGAACCCCTTGTGGCCTTAATTTGCACTTTTATCATTTCTCTGTTCTTTTGTATAACTGGTCTTCTGCAAATTCTTCATTGAAATGTGTCCTCCTACTAAGTTTCTTTATTTTATTGATATGTTTATCTTCTTCTAATTTGCAAGAGATTGTTAAATATTACTGACTTTTACCCTTTGATTTTTAAGTGGCCCACAGTAATACCCCATTAAAAAAAAAATCTCTTACTGTGGTTTATGTCTTTTTCTTCAGAAAGTATTTTTTCCTTTATTCAAACCCTAATTTATTTTCCATAGTATTTTCTTCATTGTGTTAGTTCCTAATTTAGGTACATCTTTACTCATAGTTTTTCTAGTTTCTCTTTCCAATATAATTCATTTTCTACATCAAAACATTTAATCAATTTGAACATTTTTAGTGTAATTACAAGATCTAAAATTTGTTCCTAACTAGTTAGTAAATTTTGAAAGTATTTTACTGAGTAATCCTTTTTCAGTTCAATGACCTGCAGTGCAATTTTGCTTCTAGTATTTTCCAACAGTAACCATTCTGCTAGAATCATGTCGAAAGACATGTATTCCTTTCTCATGATTATGGCCAAAATTAACCCAATCTCTCTCTCTTTTTCTTAATTCTATTTTTATCACATTATTGCACTAGAAACTTCCAGTGTTTTCATTAGGTTTTTATTTAATAAATTAATGTCAATTTTTAGTTCTAAATGGGTCACTGTAAAGCTTACCTTCCTTCTGACTGGGTGATATAAAATGTCCACATATATGGAATAATTAAAATCTAGGGTCATTTTTAAACAAATAGTTTTTTAAATAATATACCTTCATGCCTTTCAATATGCATGATTTTAAAAATTCACTGCTGTGACGTGAGAAATTAAATAGTGCATAGTAAACTTTTTTGCAGCAAAACAGTCATAAAAATCAGTTATTAGAATATGTGGGTGTGAGTGTGTGTTTTAACATACAAAGTCTACAATTTACAGCAAAGCACCTTGAGACTACACATCTAAAAATATATCCTGCTGCATGTTCTACAGAACGTAGCACAAATTCCTTTCAAATTCAGGGAAATTGTATGCCTTCTGAATTTATGAAATTCTGATCCTTTCTAGCTTCAATTTTTAAACTTTCCACTTCACAACTGGAAGCAGCTTACCTGGGATGGGAATCAGCTCAGAGGCAGAGCTGGGCAAACTCTGAGCCTGCCTGCCTGGGTTTCACTTGCCCAGTGATTCCTTTTCTCTGTCCCAGATTTGGTGTGTCACCTCAGGCTCCTCCACCCAGCCTGACTTCCCAGTTAAATACACGGTATTGTGTAGACAGTAGGTGGTGGGTCAAAAGGCTGCAACCAGGGTTTTGTCTCCATTTAGGGAAAGAGAATAAGGAGCACAGGGAAAATGGGATTCTCAGGAGATCCCTCGGGACTTATAAACTCGGAAATATTTATTTACTTGCTGGCCCAAAGTTTTGTAAAAATATGGGGACTGAAAGAATGTTTCTCTTATTTTTAGTTAATTAATTGAGCTATTACTTTTTTGTTCAATTGACACTTTTAAATAGTTTCCCAATTAATACAATTAAATGATTTATTGGTTTTACATGCTAAAATAGCTTTAGTTATTTGTTCACTCCACAGATTTTCATTGATCGTCTGCTGTGTTCCCATCCCTATGCTAGTCATTGGAGATAGGGTAGGGATAAAAGAAAATCTGAAAAAATTAAGACAGAAACATTATTTTTCTGTCTGTAATAAGTTGCATATAATATTACTTAACTAAAAATAGATGGCATTAAAGATATCAAAGCAATGTTTACAAAAGAGAAATTTTTTTAAATGAGATTTTTGTCCATTAAGGATAAAATAGAAGATAAAAACAACTATGTTTTCCCTCCTCAAGCATGCTATAATAAATAACCATATACAGGACTGTAAAACATTTCATTAATTGCTGTACTATGAAAACCTGTGCATCATATATAAAGGGTTTTAAGGGGATTAAATACAATTGCAAACCAATTTTTGATTGAAAGTCATTGGTAGAAATAGGAACATATTTCTTTAAAATATAAAATATTTCACTTTAGCTAAAAGCATACATCAAAAGTAAAAAGGAAGAATGAAATATAAGAAAAGATAGCCAATGCACAATAGAATTGTTATTCCACAATATATTAAAAAAACATGATGAAAAATTGTTTTCCTTAAAATGCAAATGTGATAAAATATATTTCTCTGAAAAGAATTCAAATATACTTGCGTTGACAAAGTAGTAAATCTAAGACAAAAACAGTGTAATAATGAGCCAATGAAGTGCACATAATTAATAGAGCAGAAAATAATATAAGAATTAAAGTATCATAAGAAAGAAAAAAGTAAGACTAGAAACAGCCACAAATTGTTAGGAATTGAAAAAAAAGGCTTAAAATATCCTGAGGAAAATAAAACAAGAAATGTTAAATGATGAAAAAATATGTGATAGATTTGGAAACCACCAAATTTTGCCAGACAAAATTATGATTTATACTTACTATGACAAAATAAAACCACAATAATAAAATAAATGCTGAATAACTACAGGACAACAAGCATAAATTGAGAATTCCATAGAAATCCAGGCAAAATCATGAGGTCACTTATTTGGAGGTTAACTATCAGTCTGAACTCTGAATTTTCATTAAGAACATTGAATGACAGGAAAAATAGAGCAATATTTACCCATGTTTTCGTGTAATGCATTCTAAAAATTTTATTCATTCTGCAAGTTTTAATGAAGAGGAAAAGGAAATTCATATGTGTGATGTTTTGGGAAAACTATCACCCATAAATATTTCATAATAAAACTGAAGACACACCTCAGCCTTCCAAGTAGTGAATAGAACAGTTATGTTAGAGAGGTTTATTATGAGAGTTAGGTTCATTAAATAAGAACATGAGGAAATAATCTCTACATATGACTCAGTAAATGAAATTATGACCAAAGATCAAATATAAATGTCCTGAACCATGTGAATGTGTAAATAATAATACTGTAGCAAAGGAGATTCCAGAAGTTGGAGAGAGATCTGGAAATTTTAAATAATGACTACTCCTTGCACCAGTATATACAAGCTTTCTTTTCTTTTTTATCTCCACAAAACCAATGCCTTTCTTAGGAAGCAATTCATTCACAATTTAAAGCTAATGAATCTGTTAACAGAAATAAAAGTATACATGTATGGTTACAGTAATTATTTATAGGATTTTTTAAGGTTTTAAGATGAATAATAAAACAACAAATAAATCCTATGGAATGCAAGCAAGGTGATAAAACGTGTAAAGGACTAATTTTCTTTTTCTTAAGGTATAGTAAAGAAATTTTTAATAAAAATTAAAGAAGTAAATATTTAAGTATATTACTAGAACTATAAAAGTAATCAAAAGACTAAAATGTCATCATCTCAAACACATAAAAACATACAATATCATAATTAATTCTAAATAGAAAGAGATAAGTAAAACCAAGAAAGTTAAAAAGAAATTAAAAGCAGCATAGCAAACATAAGATGTCACAGAAGAAATGAAACATATTTATATGTATAATGGAAATGGACTAAATACACCTATTGAAAAGGAAAAGATGTTACAGTGCATTGGATCCAAACTCCACTATAACTGAGATTTCACACGTGATTTAAGTTTTAATAATTAGATGCATTTCAGGAGATTTGTACAGTGGATGCTCTCTTTTACCTTGGCTTTTTCTTTTTTTTTTTGTTAGCATAGAGAAATTTTATTTTTCCTACAGTGGGATTACATTGTTCATAGAATTGAGAGTCAGGATATGAGGAGCAAAATAACAAGAATAATAAAATTACAACTTCTTATTGAGATTTCTTTAAACTTGTCAGTTATTTTGAGTAAAATCTATGTTTATGATGTTTAGATTTCCATCCTTCTTTAAGTCCATTTGTAGACTGTGATAATGCTTCATTACAGATATCACACATTTTGTGGACATTTTTTTTTAATTCAGTTTTATTGAGATATATTTAAATACCATACAGACATCCATAGTGTACAATCAGCTGTTCACAGTGCCATCGTATAGTTGTGCATTCATCACCCCAATCTATTTTTTTTTGCCTTTTTTTATTGTGAAATAAATTCAAAGTTACAGGAAAAGTTGCAAAAACAATACTAACCCCATACACAGAACCCCATCATACCCTGACCCCCATCCCCCTATAGCCCAATCCACCAACTTTAACATGCTGTCACATTGCTATTTCTTTCCCTCCCTCCCTCCTTATCTATCATCCATCATCTATTGCTCTGTCTTCTCACCATATGAGAGCTAGCTGCACACATCCTTGAACAAACACTGCAATTCACATACACACTTCCCATGAACAAGAGCATTCTTTTATGCAATCCCATTAAGCACAGCTAAGAAGTATGAGAGATTCAACAATTATACAAAGCTTACATTCTATATTTCCTTTTCCTTATGTTTCAACTGTGTCCCTTTGAGCCTCCTGTCCTCCATCCTCCAATCCCATCCAGGTTCATCCTTGGCATTCAATTGTCATCTATTTAGACGGTCTTTTTTTTCCCAATTGTGGAAACATATATATAGCTTAAATCTTCCCATTCCACCCCCTCCCTAGCATTCCATTAGTGGGATTAATCACATTTAGAATGTTGTAATGCTCTTTCCCACCAGCCATTACCAGAAATTTCTGTTCTCCTCAAACAGCAACCCTACACTCATTTCTAAACTCCCCATTGCCCCTTCCCCCATTTCTCTTAACCCATACTCTACTTTTCACACTTTACTGGGAGACCATGAATCTTTCAAATTTCCCTTCTTCTGTGTCTTCGATTGCCAGGCTGCTGTGACAATTAACTTACATTGAGTTGGCTTAAATAACAAGAATTTATTGGTGCATGGTTTTAAAGGCCAAAAGTCCCAGATCAAGGTATCAGTCAGGCCATACTCTCCTCCAGGGTCAGGAGGGCTCTGGAGGTGGCCGTCCTCCATCTCACGGCAACGTCCATGGTCTCCTCCCATGACGATCTCAGACTTCTGGCCTGTACATGTTCTGGCTTCTCTGTGTCCAAATTTTCTCTTTTTATAATATCCTTAATATTGTGGATTAAGGCCCACCCTGATTCCCTGTGGCCATGCATAAATAGGGTCTTAGAAGGGCCTAATCACAATGAGTCTATACCCTGATGGTAATGCATTCTCAAAGGGTCCTATTTGCAACTGATTCACACACAGAGAATGTGGATTAAGGTTAAGAACATGTCTTTGGTTGGGATACAGAATACAGTCCACATGACCAGTTTCTACCATCAGTAAAATAAAGGAATTAACCTGATAATTTAAAGGGTCGTCTTAGCCTTATGAGTCTGCTATCAGTATGGCTCTAGATACAACTCTAAGTGAGTTTACGAGGAACATCATAATGGATGTGTTTGACAGAAAAATGTCAGCTATATGGAGACCATGGACCAGTTCTAGTCCTACAGGGGTGAGTGAATCTGTCTTCATGACTACATAGAGGGGCTCACCATGCAGACACAGCCAGGTGGGACAGAAGGCGAATGATTAGTGTGATGGTAGCCTGATATGGCCATGTCTCAGTTCCTCCACCTAGTGACTTCAGAAGATTGACTTACCTGCCATTGACCACAAATTCTCCACCTATAAGGGTCAAATAATAGTTTCTCAGCCTTCTTTTCAAGGCTCTTGAATGAAATAATATATTGTAAGCACTTACTAAAGTATCGACAGTAAATGAAGTACTAAATATACTACATGCACTTAATAGAAACTAGTCATCAATGAAAGAAGTTATTTGCTCTTCATTCCCAGCACTGTCTGGAGTGAGACCTATTCCAGACTGTTGAAATTCTAAAGTTGTAGAATCATCTTGGAAAGCAATCTCACAATGTGTATTGGGAACCTTAAAAACTTTGCCAAGCTTTGACCCAGGAATCTGAATTCCAGAGATTGATTTTAATGAAATAACACTAGAAAGCTGTCCATGGAAAAGTTAAATTTACATCTACAGAATTTTAAAGCCAGATAAATGCAGAATTATACCAGATTGATTAAGTAAATTAAGGTGTTATTGATTAGATTATGATAGTCATTGTTAATATTAACAAAAGATAAGAAATGCTTCTTTGTATTTTGAAGAAGAAAATTAAGATGCAACATTGTTTGTCAAATATACATGTACTCTGGGTAAAATATATGAACATGAAACCTGGAAGTATTTGTCTTTGGGTGATGGGATTGTTCTTGTTTATTGAATTTTCTGTTATCTACAATTATCATGTATATATATTAATTCAGGAAAACAATTTTCTTTGAAAACAAATCTGAAATGGCCAATTGTCATCAGTTGCACAAGGGTATGAATGGTCAGTGGTGTATGATAACTAGGAAAACGGTTACTTATATTATTTTATCTGTTCCTTTTATGAACATTGCATGTGTCTACTTAATTAAGACACTGTGCACACAAGTTGACTGATTTTATTTTTATTTTAGATTTTTTAAAAGAAAGCCAGTGAGAGATTAAAAATCAGAAGACAAGATGAAGTACATTAAGATTTAAGACATATAATCACAGTTTTAAGCAATGTTTTCCTAGGAGTGTGAAAGAACTGGAAAAGAGAGAGTGTGAATTGAGTGTTCCAAACAACAGCATTGTCTGTTAAAAAAAAAATCCAAAAGTATCACAGTGTGAGTTAAGAAATAAAGGAGAAAAGGAATGAGACAAAATTGTCTCATTAAAAAAAAAAATCTAGTGCTATTTCTACCAGTTACTTCAATTAAGTCTTTTGATAATGTCACGGGGTTGTAGTTTGAGGTGTGGTGTCCTTGTTATTTTTGCACTTCAAGGAGGTTTCCCTCATTTCACCCACACTTATCCTTGCCAGATTTCCATTAAGGAGAAAATAATGGAAAAAAAAAAAAAAAAGATAGCAAAGGGAAAAAAATGCCTATACTTTGACATTTTAAATATATCTAGAAGATGTGTTAAATTGCAGGGACTTCTTAAGGACACCAAGATGCCTGGGACTCAGACATTTTAATTCAGGCCAACCTTACCTGCAGTGTGCAAAATCTGAACCATTCACAGGGCTCAAGCTGATTTAACTGTGTTGAGTTTATAGCTTACATCTATCATTTTAACTCCTTCATGTGTGAGAATGGAAGGCAATGAGGTGTAATGGTTTGGAATCAAGGCAACTCATATCCAAAAGCCCAGCTCTGCCATGTAATACTGTCTAACTTGGAAAAAGTTGCTTAACCTTCCTGGGTCTCAGTTCCTCATGCACTAAGTGGGGTGACTAGTTAACACAATGTCCAGCAGATTACATGGGCACACATGGAACTAAGCCTGGAACTGAACGGGTTCTCAATACATGAAAGCTATTCTCAATATGTATGATGATGCTTAAGAAAATAAATGTGACCAGATTTGTGCTTGAAAGAATTTAACCTAGCATTAGGTCTTTAATGAGAGATTATTTGCTGGGAGATGAGAGGCCATTTTCATGTCCTACAGGTGAGCTAATAAATGCCAGTGGGGAGTTAATATTTACAGGATGCATTTGGGAAGGTATTACAAGAAAGAAATGAGCTTAGGAAGGAATTGGTCAGGTGTCAGGTAGAAATGGAATGGAATAGAGTGATTCCAGAGATTCAGCTTTGCAGTGATGGAAAAACAGATATCCATTACCCTAAAAAATAGGAAATAAAATTGAAGCAACTTCTTGACATAGATCAGATAAGTGTGGCATCCATACCTGTTGCTAAACACCTGTCAAGTGATAAAAAATGTTGCAAGGGGGAAATTCAGGTTAAGGATATGTCACACAAAATCTTTTCATTGGATTAGCTGACACAGGCAAGGATCAATAAGAGTATAATGTTCAATAAAAATTCTGTAGATTCATGGTAACCCTTTTCAAATGGATAGAAGAGTGGAAGGAGGGATGGAGCAAGAAAGCAAACAAAACAGATCACAGAATACTATCTTTCAAAGAATTGTGGTACTAGTAAAAACTGAATAGCTCAAAAAGCACAACAGAATATGGAACTAATTGGATTTCAATAGACAAGAAGCCTACTAAATTTTTTCAGTGAGTTTTATTGCCAAGATACTGGGAGCTTGGGCCAAATTATAAACACTCTGACATTTAAAACAACTCTTGGGCCTCTTACTTCCTGATGAAACTTATCCAAGGAGGATTTAATCCTCAACAGCTACTTCAGATGTGTCCAAGGAGAATAATTCCAGAGAATAAGAACATTCCAGAGAGTAGAAGTAAATGCCTTGGTGAGCAATGAACTGGGGTCATTCTGGGGGAACAGACCAGATTTCATCAAAAAATGTTCCCTAATTCAGAACAGTAGACCCTTAGAGTTTTTAGCCAAGATTTTCAGTTTCTGTGGCCCTAAGTGCTTAGGCTATCTTGTTCTTCCCCTTTATGAATGGGATGGGAAGTTTATTGTGGTTGTCCTGTCCTTGTTCCATATTATAATTTGAGTATGTGGGTGGGTGAAGATGACTTGTCTTTGTGTTTCATAGATCTCTAGTCTAAGACAAGGTGTGTTTGGGTCCAATGTAGAAACCACAGAACATCACCTTGAGATCCTAGATTTTGATACAAATATCCTGGAGGGATGTGACTTCTGGTTATTTCACTCAATGAGTAGTAGGGGATGTGTACTATAGAGGACTGGAAGAGTGGTTTGTCTCAAAGACAACTGTGCTCACTCACATATATGTTTCTCAGAATTCCCCAGCCCCCTTGCAATTAGCCAGGGCCATGTGACTTGTCCTAGACACTAGAAGTGTTGGAGGAAACAACAGAGCACCCAAAACCCAATATCCCTGACTTTATAGACTGGGAAAGTTGTGGTTCCAGATGGTACAATACAGTGGATCTTCTATTAGCCTGGATTACCACTTCCCCCATTGTGAACCTGACAGCAACCTGATAACCTTGTCAACATATAACAAAGCAAAAAATTCAACACTGTGGATTTTCATTTTGCTGCATAAGCTTAGTCTATCCTGATTCTTACAGACATTAACTGGTGCATGGGTTAATAAATTGGGGGGCAGTGTTCTCTTTTGCCTTAGTCTTTTTCACTTTAATTATTGTTCTGGTTATTTTTGTGTGTGTGGTAATGACGGTGTCAGGAACTGATTTTGGTGATGAATGTACAACTAAGTATGGTACTGTGAACAATCAAATGTACGATTTGTCTTGTATGACTGCGTGGTATGTGAATATATCTCAATAAAATGAATATTAAAAAAAAAAGAAATTGGGGGAAGGCTAACAGGGTGTTGCCTTAAGAAACTTTTTTCTCTTGCTGTTATTTTCCTGAAGAGAAACTCTGGTACCCCAGGGTGATGAAACGCTGTCTCTATATTGAGATTAGACATAAATTACCTGGTTTCAGAGGCCAATAAAGCAAAAATACAAGTCATCTGTCATATACTTACTCAAGCCACAAAAATGTAACCAGGAATAGTAAAGTTGCAAGGAATTCTTTAAAGATTTTGCTAGAAACTTGAACATATCCTTATCTTCTTCCTTCCTGGTAAATTACAGGATGTGAGAATGTGTTTCTCCGCCATTTAAAGCCAATACCTACACTTCTGCACTTATCTGTTTCACTTTCTCAGGAACTTTGATATGCAGATTAAACTTTTTCTTTGAACCTTTCCTTCAGCTTTTAAATGTGCTCAAATCTTTATAATCTTAAACATATATTACCTTGACCTCATTTCTCTATTGAATTACCATATTCTTTCTCTTCCCCTTCAAGAACATACCAAAAAGGATGATACTGACTGTGTTTTAAAACTTCAACTTATGTGTGAGACCAAGGGAAGAGATGTTTATTTGGTGCAGGACCTATATTTTCTGTACTACACTAAGTAAGTAACCATGTACAGTCAGTTTATTCAAACAGCATAATTACATGGAACTTTGAATAAGAAGTGAGATCTTGCAGGTTTGTACAGGCTAGTGTGAAATTGTGATACATCCCAAAGTAATTTGGTCAGAGTATGAGGATATATTTGAGAAAACCCTGGGGAACTGGGGAAGAATGTGGAAATGTTGGACTTCCCCACATGGTTGTTACTGGTGTTCTTGCAAATGTTGAGGACTGATGGTTTGGTAGGATGAGCCCTCAATCTTGGGACATCCTTGTGAAGCTTATTGCTGCAAAGGAGAGGCTGAGTATACTTATGATTGTGCATAAGAGTTTGCCCCAGAGAACCTCTTTGTTGGTCAGATGTGGCCTCTCTCTCTCTCTAACCCCATGTGGCAGGTGAACTCACTGCCCTCCCCCTATGTGGGACTTGACTCCTGGGGATGAGCCTGGACATGGAACCATGGGATTGAGAAAATCTTCTTGACCAAAAGGGGGAAATTAAATGAAACAAAACAAAGTCTCAGTGGCTGAGAGATTTCAAATGCAGTTGAGAGGTCACTCTGGAGGGTATTCTTAATGCACTATATAGATATCCCTCCTTAGTTTTTAGTGTATTGGAATAGCTAGAAGTAAATACTTGAATCTGTCGAGCTGCAACCCAAAATTCTTGATGATGATTGTATAACTATGTAACTTACATGTGTAACTGTGTGATTGGGAAAACCTTGTGGCTCACACTCCCTTTGTCCAGTATATGGACAGATAAGTAGAAAAATGGGGACAAAAGCTAAATGAAAAACAGGGTGGGATGGGGGGGATGAAATGTTTTGAGTGTTCTTTTTTACTTTTATTTATTTATTTGTTTGTTTATTTATTGGAGTAAGAAAAATATTCAAAAGTTGATTCTGATGACGAATGTACAACTACATGACGGTACTGTGAATAGCTGATTGTACACTGTGGATGATTGCAGGGTATGCAAATATACATCAATAAAACTGTATTATAAAATAAAGAAGAAGAACATACCCAGAAATTTCCGAGATTTACTGTCTAGATTTTTTTACTTTCCACTCATATGCAAACTCAGGATAAGCCATCAAACTGGCTCCAGCTTGGTCACCAAGGACTCAGTGATGGTAAAGGCATTTAATAAAGCTAATCCTCTACCCACTTGGCCTCTCACAAGCATTTGATACTCAACTATTTTCTCCTTCTTGAAGCTCTCTTTCCTCTTGGCTTCTATGGCTATTCATTTCCTTCTGCTTTGTTGATAGTGCCTTCCTGGCCTTTTTATCAAATCCATCCCCTTTTACTGAGTCTTTAAAGTTTGGAGTTACTCAAGTCTCAATTTTAGCTTGTTTTATGTTTTTACTATATACTTTTTACTCCCAAGGTTTCAATTATAATGAAAATTATATCCTAAGCCAAGATACCTCCTCTGAGCTCCAGATCAGCATATCCCACTGCCTTCTCAACACTTCTACTCAGATGCCCTAGAGACAACTTCTTTTATAATCTTCTCTTCCAAATACAATGCCTTTTATGCTTTTCTCTTCACTTTTATCTAACTTCAATTTACCTTTCACATGTCCAAATTATATATATATGTCCCCAATCACCTTGATTATACTATCCTCCCTCCACTTTTCTTTTGTAGCACTTGACACTTTTTTAATTAAAATGTATTTTTTTATTAAATTCAGTTTTATTGAAGTACATTCACACACCATACAATCATCCATGATATACAATCCACTGTCCACAGTATAACATAGTTATGCGTTCATCACCACAATATATCTCTGAACATTTTCCTTACATCAGAAAGAACCAGAACAAGAATAAAAAATAAAAGTGAAAAAATAACACCCAAATCATCCCCCCATCCCACCCCATTTTTCCTTTAGTTTTTATCTCCATTCCTACACTCATCCATATACTAGATAAAGGGGGT
This sequence comes from Choloepus didactylus, assembly GCF_015220235.1. Lineage (NCBI taxonomy): Eukaryota > Metazoa > Chordata > Mammalia > Pilosa > Megalonychidae > Choloepus > Choloepus didactylus. Next base: position 20,800,622 of record NC_051317.1, on the reverse strand, counting down.
GTGATCCACAAGGTCTTCACAATCACACTGTCACCCCTTGTAATCTACATTATTATATAATTGTCTTCAGGAGTCCAGACCGCTGGGTTGGAGTTTGGTAGTTTCAGGTATTTACTTCTAGCTATTCCAATACATTAAAGCCTAAGAGGTATTATCTATATAGTGCATAAGAATGTCCACCAGAGTGACCTCTCGACTCCATTTGGAATCTCTCAGCCACTGAAACTATTTCATCTCATTTTGCATCCCCCTTTTGGTCAAGAAGATACTCTCAGTCCCAAGATGCTGGGTTCACATTCATCCCCGGGAGTCATACTCTGCGTTGCCAGGGAGATTTACACCCCTGAGAGTCAGGTCCCACGTAGGGGGGAGGGCAGCGAGTTCACCTGTCGAGATGGCTCAGTTAGAGAGAGAGAGGGCCACATCTGAGCAACAAAGAGGTACTCGGGGAGACTCTTAGGCACCATTACATACAACTTTAGACTCTCCTTTGTTGTAATGAGCTTCATAAGGACAAGTCCCATGCTCGAGGGCTCAGCACATCAAACCGCCAGTCCCAATGTTTGTGACAACATCAACACCAGTCCAGGTGAGGATGTCCAACACATCCGCACCTTCCCCCAGATCCTCAGGGCTGGGGAGGGGGAGACTGTAAATATATTTTTTATTATCTGCCCAAATTACTCTAGGATGTGTCACTATTTCACTCCAGCCTATACTAACCTACCATATCTCACTTCCTATTCAAAGTTCCATGCAATTGTGGTGTTTGAACAAATCGACTGTAGAGTTGTACCGTTTAGAAAATTTAGATCCTGTACCAAATAGATATCTATTCCCTTGGTCTCATATGAAAGTTGAAGTTTTAAAACACAATCAGGTTCAACCTTTATCCTTTGGCCTGGCTTGCCCTGGTCTTAACCAGACCTGCTTCATTCATATCACTAATTGAAGTCTGGGCTCTTTTTTAGCTTTTTTTTTTTTTTTTTTGACAGTGGTTGTATGCACTAATACTGACATTCATATCTCCCGAGCTCTAGCTCTGAGTTTCAGGTGTCTCAGAGATATGCATTGTTCCAGAGACCAATCAAGTTATACGCTAGGGGATCAGCATCTCAAAGTTTAGAGATAGGCCTTACAATTCAGGGATAGAGTTACCTGCTGTAAGAGCTTGCAATCTAGGGACTATTACAATAATTGTGTCCGTATTTGGCTATGTTCTAAGATTCAATTCTGAGTTTACACATTGTAGTTAGTCCATATTGGTGAGGCATCATCCCTCCCACCATGTTTTCTCCAACACTTTTACTCCTATATATATATTTTCCTACAATTTTATAGAGTTATATTCAGATACCATACATTTATCCATAGTGAACAATCAGTTGTTCATGGTATCATCATAAAGGTGTACATTTATCACCACAATCAGCACTTGAACATACTGATTACTACAAGAAAAATTGTTTTGTTTTGTTTTTTAGCAATAAGAAAAAATGATAAAAAGAAAAATAACATGTCATACAATACAATATACTACTAAGGACAGCAAATAACACCACTACCAAGAATCCCATATTCCTCCCCTATATCCCCCTCTCATATACATTTAGCATTGGCATATTGCTTTTGTTACGTTTAATGGAGGTATATTACAATGTTACTGTTGACCATAGACTCCAGTTTGCTTTGATTATGTTTTTTCCTGAATACCATCCCTTTTTCAAATTTCTACATGGTTGACATTCATTTGCTTTCCCACATGCAAAAACCTTTTTATATTTGTATATTTAGTAACAGTCATTGGCCACTCCAGTTTTTGCCATGTTATACAGTCCCAGTCTTTATCATCTATCTTTACCTCTTGTGTCATACATTCTCCTATCCCACCTCTTTCAGCTTTACTCACAGACATCTTTGTTCAGTGTACTTACAACACCGTGCTACCATCACACAGTATTATCCTGTCTATTTCTGGATCTATGCAATCAATCCCAAACATTCTGTAGTCCTTCAGCATCAAATGGCTGATCTCTGCCATCTTTCTATCTCCTGGTCGCCTGTGTTGTCAGCTTTTAACTCACAGTTTGTTCATTAATGTCTGTTCATATTAGTGAGACCATACAGAATCTGTGCTTTTGTTTCTGGCTAACTTAACATAATGTCCTCAAGGTTCATCCACATTATTACACGATCCATGTCTTTGCTCTGTCTTACAGCTGCATAATATTCCATCATGTGTCTATACCACAGTTTGTTTATCCACTCGTACTTTGATGGACATTTGGGCTATTTCCATCTCTTGGCAATTGTGAATAATGCTGCAATAAACATTGGTTTACAAATGTCTGTTTGTGTCTTAAGTTTCAGTTCCTCTGAGTATATACCCAGCAATGGAATAGCTGGGTCATATGGCAAATCTATATTTAGCTTCCTGAGGAACCTCCATACTGTCTTCCAGAGTGGTTGCACCATTCTACATTCCACCAACAATGAATAAGTGTGCCTCTTTCTCCACATCCTCTCCAGCACTTATCATTTTCTGTTTTTTGGATAATGGCCATTCTGGTAGGTGTGAGATGATATCTCATTGTGGTTTTGATTTGCATTTCCTTAATAGCCAGTGAAGTTGAGCATTTTTTCATATGCTTTTGAGCCATTTGTATTTCCTCTTCAGAAAAATGTCTGTTCATGTCTTTTGCCCATTTTTTAATTGGATTGTTTGTCTTTCTGAAATTGAGATGCAGGATTCCTTTATATATTCGGGATATTAAACCCTTATCTGATATGTGGTTTCCAAATGTCATCTCCCATTGTGTAGGTTGCCTTTTTACTTTTCTGACAAAGTCCTTTGATGTACAAAAGTGTTTAATTTTGAGGAGATCCCATTTGTCTATTTGTTCTTTGGTTGCTCGTGCCTTGGGTGTGAGGTCTAAGAAACCACCTCCTTTCACAAGATCTTTAAGATATTGCCCTATATCTTCTTCTAAGAGTTTTATGGTCTTGATGCTAATGTTTAGGTCTTTGATCCACTATGAGTTAATTTTGGTATAAGGTGTGAGATGGACATCCTCTTTCATTCTTTTGGAAATGGATATCCAGTTCTCCAAACACCATTTATTGAACAGGCTGCTCTTTCCCAGTTGCTTCGGCTTCACTGCCTTATCAAAGGTCAGTTGTCCATAGATGTAAGGGTCTACTTCTGAACACTCAATTCGATTCCATTGATCATTATATCTGTCCTTATGCCAGTACCATGCTGTTTTGAGCACTGTAGCTTTGTAATATGCTTCAAAGTCAGGTAGTGTGAGACCTCCCACTTCATTCCTCTTTCTCAAGATATTTTTGGCTATTCAGGGCACCTTACCCTTCCAAATAAATTTAGTTATTGGTTTTTCTATTTCTGTAAAGTAAGTTGTTGGGATTTGAATTGGTGTTGCATTGAATCTGTAAATCAGTTTAGGTAAAATTGCCATCTTAACTATATTTATTCTTCCAATCCATGAACATGGTATGTTCTTCCATTTTTTCAGGTCTTGTTCAATTTCTTTTAGCAGTTTCTTATAGTTTTCTATGTAAAGGTCTTTTATGTCCTTGGTTAAGTTTACTCCTAAATACTTGATTCTTTTGGTTGCTATTGTAAATGGGATTTTTTTCTTGATTTCCTCCTCTTGTTACACATTACTTGTGTATAGCAACACTACAGATTTTTGCGTGTTGATCTTGTAGCCTACTACTTTGCTGTATTCATTGACTAGTTCTAGTAACTTTGCTGTAGATTTTTCTGGATTTCCTACATATAGAATCATGTCATCTGCAAATAGTGAAAGTTTTACTTCTTCCTCTCCAATTTGGATACCTTTTATTTCTTTGTCTTGCCTAATTGCTCTAGCTAGAACTTCCAGCACAATGTTGAATAACAATGGTGATAGTGGGCATCCCTGTCTTGTTCCTGATCTTAGAGGAAAAGCTTTCAGTCTCTCCCCATTGAGTGTGATGTTAGCTGTGGGTTTTTCATACATTGCCTTTATCATATTGAAAAAGTTCCCTTCTATTCCTATCCTTTGAAGTGTTTTTATCAGGAAAGGATGTTGAATTTTGTCAAATGCCTTTTCTGCATCAATCGAGATGATCATGTGGTTCTTCTGCTTTGATTTATTAATGTGGTGCATTACATTAATTGATTTTCTTGTGTTCAACCAGCCTTGCATACCTGGAATAAATCCCACCTGGTCGTGGTGTATAATTCTTTTAATGTGCTGCTGGATTCGATTTGCGAGTATTTTGTTGAGGATTTTTGCGTCTATATTCATTAAAGAAATTGGTCTATAATTTTCTTTTTTTTGTAGTTATCTTTGCCTGGTTTTGGTATTAGGGTGATGATGGCTTCATAGAAAGAGTTAGGTAGCTTTCCCTCTTCTTCAATTTTTTTGAAGAGATTGAGCAGGATTGGTACTAATTCGTTCTTGAATGCTTGGTAGAATTCACATGTGAAACCATCTGGTCCTGGGCTTTTCCTTTTTGGGAGCTTTTTGATGACTGACTCAATCTCTTTCCTTGTGATTGGTTTGTTGAGGTCATCTATTTCTTCTTTAGTTAATGTTGGTTGTTTATGCTATTCTAGGAAGTTGTCCATTTCATCTTAGTTGTCTAGTTTATTAGCATATAGTTGCTCATAGTATCTTCTCATTAACTCCTTAATTTCTGCAGGGTCGGTAGTTATATTTCCTTTCCCATTTCTGATTGCATTTATTTGCATCTGCTCTCTCTCTTTTTTTGTTAGCCTAGCCAGTGGTCCATCGATTTTATTGATTTTCTCAAAGAACCAACTTCTGGTTTTGTTGATTCTCTCTATTGTTTTCCTGTTCTCAATTGCATTTATTGCTGCTCTAATCTTTGTTATTTCTTCCCTTCTGCTCCAGGTCAGCAGTTAACTCTTCAATTTTTGCTCTCTCCTCTTTTAATATAGGCATTTAGGGCAATAAATTTCCCTCTCAGCACCGCCTTTGCTGCATCCCATAAGTTTTGATAAGTTGTGTTTTCATTGTCATTTGCCTCAAGGTATTTACTAATTTCTCTTGTAATTTCTTCCTTTACCCACTGGTTTTCTACGAGGATGTTAGCCTCCATATGTTTGTGAATTTTATGGCCTTCTGCCTTTTATTTATTTCCAACTTCATTCCATTGTGGTCTGAGAAAGTGTTTTGTATAATATCAATATTTTTAAATTTGTTGAGACTTCCTTTGTGACCCAACATGTGGTCTATCCTAGAGAATGTCCCATGAGCACTTGAGAAAAAGTGTATCCTGCTGTTGTTGGATGTAGTGTTCTATAAATGCCTGTCAAGTCTAGTTCATTTATCATACAATTGAACATCTCTGTTTCTTTAGTGATCCTCTGTCTAGATGTTCTATCCATTGATGAGAGTGGTGTATTGAAGTCTCCAACTATTATTGTAGAGGTATCTATTTCTCCTTTCAGTGATCGCAGTGTTTGCCTCATGGATTTTGGGGCATTGTGGTTTGGTGCATAAATATTTATGACTGTTATGTTTTCTTGATGAATTGACCCTTTTATTAATATATAGTGTCCTTCTTTGTCTCTTTTAATTGTTTTGCTTTTGAAGTCTAACTTGTCTGATATTAATATAGCTACTCCGGCTTTTTTCTGGTTGTTGTTTGTATGAAATATCTTTTTCCAACCTTTCACTTTCAGTCTATGTTTGTCCTTGTGTCTAAAGTGAGTTTCTTGTAGACAGCATATAGATGGGTCCTGTTTTTTAATCCATTCTGCCAGTCTGTGTCTTTTTATTGGGGAGTTTAATCCATTTACATTTAGTGTTATTACTGTAAGGGCAGTACTTTCTACTACCATTTTGTTTTTTGGAATTTATATGTCATATCTTATTTTTTCCTCTCTCTCCTTTTACCTTTCCTGATAATCTTCATTTCTGCACTCTTCTCCAACTCTCTCTCCTGTCTTTTCCTATCAGCCTGTAGCACTCCCTTTAGTATTTCTTGTAGTGCTGGTCTCTTATTCACAAACTCTCTCAGTGTCTGTTTGTCTGAAAATGTTTTAATCTCTCCCTCATTTTTGAAGGAAAGTTTTGCTGGATATAGAATTCTTGGTTGGCAGTTTTTCTCTTTCAGTATCTTAAATATATCATGCCACTGTCTTCTTGCCTCCATGGTTTCTGCAGAGAAATCTGTACATAGTCTTATTGACCTTCCCTTGTATGTGATGGATTGCTTTTCTCTTGCTGCTTTCAGAATCCTCTCTCTGTCTTTGACATTGGACAATCTGACCAGTAAGTGTCTTGGAGTAGGTCTATTGGGATCTATTCTACTTGGGGTACGTTGTACTTCTTGAATCTCTAATTTTCTGTCTTTCATAAGAGTTGGGAAATTTTCAGTGAATATGTCTTCTATTACTTTTTCTGCCCCTTTCCCCTCTCTTCTCCTTCTGGGATACCCATAACACGTATATTTGTGCGTTTCATGTTGTCAATCAGCTCCCTAAGACCCTGCTCATATTTTTCCATTTTTTTCACCATCTGTTCTTTTGTGTGTATGAATTCGAATGACCTGTCTTCCAGTTCACTGATCCTTTCTTCTGCCTGTTCAAATCTACTGTTGTGTCCCTCCATTGTGTTTTTCATCTCCTCCATTGTGGCCTTCATTCCCATGAGTTCTGCCATTTGTTTTTTTAAGTTTATGAATTCTTCTTTATGGTCAGCCAGTGTCTTCTTTATATCCTTCAGCTCTTTTGCTATATCTTCCTTCATTTCATTGAATTTATTTAGCATTAGTTGCCTCCACCCCTGTGTCTCAGCTGAGCTATTAGTTTGTTCCTTTGGCTGGTCCATGTTTTCGTGTTTCCTGGTATGGCTTGTTATCTTAAGTTGTCTAGGCATCTGATTTTCTTGATTAGTTTATTTTGGAGCTTGTTTTCTGTCTTTTACCTAGTGGTTTTCTTGTTGGTTGGCTTTGTTCTCTGGCCTCTGTTGTTCAGTTCAACTTATTCTAGACCTCTAACTTAGGTTCTATTTAGGTGATCAGAATTTTTCCCCTCTTGTTTTTTCTGTTTCTTGCTCTGCCTCTATGTAACCTTTTTGTGAGTGGGTCTCCTCAGATATGGTCGACCCTAGTCAGATTTTCCCAGTCTAGTGAGGCCCAGGTCTCATTTGGAGGGTATGGAGTTTTCCAGAGAATAGACCCTCCTATGAGGCCTTTAGAATTGGTGCTGTTCCTCTCCTGTCCAGCAGGTGGCACTGGCCAGACCGCAGCTCCCCCACCAGTGTAAGGAGGTATGGAGCCTTTAGTTCTCCTGGTGACTCTGATCCCGTCAGGGGCATGGCTGACTGAAGCCGGAATCTGAATTCCAGCCCCTGGGGTCTGAATTCCCAGAAGGATGACTGCCAGTTGAGCTGGACCTCCCTCCACTCTCCCAATCCTCAGAACTCCAGTTGTCTCTCAGGGGCACTATTCCCTTCTCCCCTCTCCTCTTTGGGGCCTCTCCAGGTAGATTCCTTGGTCAGCCTGAGTTGCCAATTAAAGATGGGCTGGAGGCCTTCAGTAGTGAATATGGAACTCAAAGACACTGTGGGTACTCTGTCTCCCCCGAAGCCCAGCCTAGTCCCTCAACCTGGGCTTTCCGATAGAAAATAACCACATATATTACTTTTAGATTAAAAAAAAAAGTAGAAAAGAAATCAAGAAAAAGAAAAAAGGAAAAAAAAAAAAAAAAGAAAAAAAAAAAAAGAGTCTCTTTTAAAAGTCTTTCCCCAGCCTGGAAGTTTTGTCAGTGTCAGAATAGAGCATTTAAAGATATGCTTTGGACTACTGTCTGATAATTACTCTCCAACCGCTTTAGTTCCACCCCTGCCGGGGGCTATTGAAATGCAAAAAGATAAGGGATCAGTGAGAAGCCAGAAGGGACAAAATGTAGGGGAAAAAAAAATGGCTTTTTTGGAGTCTGGGAATGGGTGCCCGCTTTCACATGCCCCCACTTCTCGGAGCCCAGCCCTTCTTTAGCACCCCAGCTCCCAAAGTCAGCTAATTAATTTGTTAATTAATTCTGCAGTTGAGGCTGTGTTGAGCCTCCCTTCTTGCCCTCAGCAGATTGCTGTTTTTTTTGGTTTTTTTTTCCCCCCTTTCAGGGAGCCGGCAGGAAGACACTCTGTGAGGTCTGGCTGGGGAGGGGCGCCAGACCCCTGGTCCGGGGAACTTACAATGTTCGCTGCGATCTCAGCTTTTCCTCCAATTCCAAACCTGTGTCCAATGTGTGACTGGCCACTGGAGACCCCGGAAACACCGCCCCACACAGTTCCTGGGTAACTGCCAGCCGCTCCAGGGGAGAGACGAAACTCTGCTCACCACTCTGCCATGTTGCCCCGCCTCCCAAATGATACATTTTTGAACCATATCAGTCCATTTCTTAAGATTATATGAACAATAAACATGTTGAATGTTTATTTTATTTATTCAATCACCAGTTAATTTAACAAGAAAGCACCATGACTGTAATATGTCCATAATGCTATGCTAGGTATAACAGGGAACTAAACGCAAACTGGAAACATGAGTTGGAATTCTCAATCTTAAAAATATTTACAATCCATATAGTTTTTATGTGAGCAATTTGGCTATAAAATCTCTATCTCCATTGATTGCCAGATTCAAATAAGCTAACCTGGCTGGTGAATGTCCATTTTTTGTGTTCTTAGTCAATTAAAGATTTTAACCTTGATAGAATATAGTGATTTTGGATAATCTAGGCTCCAGTGAACCACAGACAAATAGTTGAACATCATTGTAGAAACTCAACATGATATTGATGGAAGAGGACAGGGCCTACATGAATGACAGAGTGGCTAGAAAGGAGATTCTGGGAATGGGTGGTTTCTGTCAAAAATGTATGCTCCTGATAAATAAAGAATGTAGAAGTGGTATCCAGTCTTCGGAGATGGCCCCCAGTAAACATGACTCAGTATTCACACTCTTGTGTAATCCTCTTCCCCTTGAATTTGGACCATTTCAAAAATTTATTTTTGAGCAATAGGAGGAGGCAGACATTATATATACTGCATGACTTCAGACTTAGGTCATAAACACTTTGCAGTTTTTGTCTGGGTTTTCAGAGAACTCATTCCAAGCACAACTGACTACCATGCAGGAAATCTTACTACTATGGGACCACCTTGCTGTGACTGGGAGGCTCTGAGGTGGAGAGAAAGTGGAGAAGGAACATTGAACATAAGACATGTGAGTGAGGAAACCCATGGAAGTGGATCCTGCAGCCCTAGCTGTCCCCAGCTGATATCACACAGATCAGAGATAAACCAGCCAGCAGAGCCCTTCCTAAATTCATGAACCATAAAATTGTGAGGAAAAAAAATGGCTGTTTTCAATCAGTTTGGGGAAAATTAGTGATACTTGAATGCAAATCAGGAAAAACTGATGAACATACATCATTTTTTTGGCTGATGTGGTCAGGAAAGTACAAATTGAGAAGCACGATAGGAGCTGGACCCTTTACGGTGGTTAGGATCTGATTAAGCACAAATGTGATATTAAATTATGAAGAGGGTTCCAGAGAATGAATTGGTAGGATCAGAAAAGAAAATATGAGCAAAGCCACTGGCCCCAGGAAACTTATAATCTTAGAGATGGAGATGAATATGCTAATTAATAAAAGTCTCACAGGCATAGTAATAGCAATCTGGTTAGAATAAAATGAAACACAAGGGAGAGAGGTGTTATATTGAGGGTGAGGGGTAGCAAGAAAGATTTCTTAAAGGAGGTGCCAAGATGATCTAAACCAATCAGAGTGCAGGTGTATGTGTGTGCGTGAATAATCAAAGCTCACTGAGATATTAATGAGAGGGTCAGCCTGGCTAGAAGAGTTCATCAGTGCTGGAAATAATATGAAAAAAAAAATATATCTCAGAAGGCAAAGAAACAGCCTCAAATAAAAATCTCTTGAGTATTTGGGTCCCTCTGAGCCCTTTTAGATCATGTACTCTTTTCTGTTCACCACGGGAAACACCTGGGGTGCTTTAAACATGTCTTGGAACTTATAATGAACAGACTCTCTGAAATCTACCCTAAGGACCAAAATACATTTCTAGGAAGGCAAGGAAATTTGTCAGTCATTTCTGACTAGGTAAACCTGATGGGCGGATACAGTAATTCATAAGAGGAGCTGGAAGGTAGAATTGCGGATCCGTGTGAACCACATCACCTACTATAGAGTGTCCCTAGACACAAAGGGACAATTAAACATTGTACGTATTTCTGTTTTTCACAAGAGGAGAGATGTAGAATGTTAGAGATGAATTGCCTGAAATAAAAACCCTGAAATCCTTTTAAGGCTACTCCAGATCAAAACAGTAATGGAAAAAGATCATTCCACTTTTCTGAAGAGGCATTGAAAAGGACCACAAGCAGAGTGAAGCCAAACAAGCATATTCTTTAGATAGTGAATCCATAAAGAAATGATGGCTAAGAATACAGTAAATCCTTCCATTATAATTACAGCACTACTGTAAGGAGTGTATTTTATTTGAAATAGAGCTTCCAGTTAGAAAGATGACCAACTTACCTAATGGTCAATCTCCAACTGATTTTGTTCCTCCTTAACTCCAATTTATTCTCCTTACTGGTGTCAGAGGGATGTTTTGGAATGGAAATGTTATAGCACCACCTCTCATTAGACATTTTGATGGAAACTGCCCAATTCTTACCATGACACACAAAGCCCTCAAAGACAGGGGTTCTGCCTACCATTCTATCTTTCTCTTGCACCAAGGATCCCTCCATCCCCCTAACACACACAGACACCCACACACACAAACATACACACAACCACATTCACAAACTCTTGGGCTCTGCTGTTTTCAACTTCTCATATCTACCCACCTTCCACTGAGCATTTACATAAGATGCTTTCTTCCACAGGGAATTCTTCCACCTCCCTTCATTTAGTAAATTCATTAATCTGAATGTTTTAACTCAAACTTTACTTCCTCTAATGGGTTATACTCTTGCCTGCCAGACTAATACAAATGCCTATACCACATATTTTCATGATGTCACATCTTCTTTATTGAACTTGTTACAGTGGTTGTTTTCCATTGAGACATGATTATTTAAATAATACCCTGGAGGTTACTAGATTATAAGCATGATGACAGCAGGATATCCTGATTTTGTTGGGTCAAAGAACTGAATGATTCACTCAACCCAGGGCCAAGCATAACCAGGGAGCAAACAGCTAGTTTGCTGTTCTGGGTTCACTATTTAACATTCTGGAGATTTTACATGTGTTAAACTTGAATTATGGACTCTGATTTTACTTATTTGTTCCAAAACCCAGTGGGCAGTGTAGGGGGGCATAATCCTCTTTTTTTCATATGATGAAAGAAGCTGAGGCAGAGCAGGGAAAAGTCAGTTTTCCAAGCAAGGAGAGTCAGGTTGATGTAGAACTCACACCTGCGAATCCTAAATGCCTTCTTCAGTACTTTCCTTGGAGTCTAGCTACCATCTTAAATTTTCTTCTTAGTCCCCTTTAGCAACAAAAATGTCAAAATATCTTTCTCTGAGAACTCCATTAGGATTTAGAAGAAAATTATTAAAGAGAACAAAGTGGGAGTCCATGAAATGCACAGGGGTCCAATGAAAGCAACCTGAACTTTGCAATCAGAAAGTCATGGGAGTATTTCAACCCTTATTGGCTGTTTGATGTTATCAAAATTAATTAACTTCCATAAACCCGTTTTGTTTTTTTTTTTTCAAATGATAAAATAGTGTCAATACCTTGCATAGCTTGTAATGGAAATCAGATAAATGTTTATATAAGACCAATTAAAACTGTCAGCACATTGCCAATTCTTAATAGATTTTAGAGTTCCTCTACTATGGTTTAATTATAATGCCGACCAGTTAGATTTCCTGGACCCCATGGTAAGAGATTCATTCTAAAACTGAGGTGAGCATATCAGGTGTCATAAAGATGAGCTGGGCCAGTGGCATTTATACCTGACATTGATAGCAGGATAAACTTACCGTGTTTCATCAACCAAAATTAAGTCAACAAACTCTTACTTGTAAACTAAAGAGGCAGCTTAACATTATATATTTTCTATTGACCTTTGGATAATAGTTTTTTCTGAAACAATTTTTTAGAAGTATTTGGACCGTTATGAATCAATTTTCTAGACTAATCTGCTCCATTATCTAAGTACTCAGAGAAAGAACAGAAACTCCTCCAGTGAGCCACAACTGAAGGAAATTTGCACTTGTCTAAGTCTAAATTCCTTTGAAGACAAATGGAGGAAGTGCAGGGAACTATTAGAGAAAGGATATGACCCATTATTTATCAATCTGTAGGTAATGTGTTTATAATATAAGGTTTACTGGAAATAATACTGGAACATTTCCTGAGTCATCTGTCTATGCTTATTTACTGTTAGTTTCGAACCAATCTGGGGAGTCTAGATTCACATAAGATGAATTCAAAATTATGTAATTTTGGTAGAAACAAGTGGATTTTTCTCCCCAGCACTTGGGTTAAAAATAAATTGAAAATATATTCACTTACTTTTATATGGAAAACAAATATTGGGAGATAAAACAAAATTCATTTTCTCTTTATTATAAACATTTTGAAGAACTATTGGATAATCAAATTTCACTGATTAAGTTTGCTACAGAAGTCAGGAGCATGAAATTTCATCTATTGAAAGCACAGCTTATTATTGTATCCTCCAATTCAAAGAAGTTTATTTAGTCTCTGAACTCTCATTTATTTTTGCCATTCCTTGGAACTCAGCTTTCAATATGCCACTGACTTCCCTTTTCTTCTTGTTTCTTGTAGAATGTAAGGGCCACATAGAAGAAGTAAGGATATGAAATCAGGGAGGCAGGGAACAGAAAAAGAAAGAGAGTCTAAGGATTGAATTAGATCATAGCAAATATTTAATGTGTCCATCCTTACTAAATACACTCCTTTTGCATTTATTACATAAACAACAGTGCATTTTGGAAGGCCAATACACTGCTATAGCAATCCCATGAAATAAATGTTTTCCGTTTTTTGATAGATGGAAATCATATAACTTGGTGTGCTGGTTTGGCTCTGTTATGTACCCCAGAAAAAACTATGTTCTTTTAATCCAATCTTGTAGGGGAAGACCTATTGTGGGTGGAACCTTTTGGTTCAGTGTTTTCATGGAGATGTGACCTTGCCCATTCAAGGTGTGTCTCAACCCCCTTGCCAGAGTCCTCGATGAGAAGATAAATGGCAGAGACATTTTGGAGAGAGCACAGAGAAGCTAAGATATGTAATCCAGAGCTTGCCCCCAAGAGAAGCTAAAAGAGAAGCAAAGACAAAATCCCAGAAACATTTTTGAGAAAGCCACAGAAACCAGAAGCTAAACCCAGGAAAGGACCAGCAGACTCCGGCCATGTGTCTTCCCATGTGACAGAGCAACCCCAGATACCATCGGCCTTTCTTCAGAGAAGGAATATCCTGTTGTTGCCTTGACTGGGACATTTTCATGGCCTAGGAACTGTGTATTTCTGAATAAATACCGCCCCCCCCCCATTGTAAAAGCCAATCCATTTCTGGTATATTGCATTCCAGCAGCTTTACCAGACTGAAACACTTGGTTTTTCTTATACGTATAAAGCTGATATTTGAACCTAGTTCTATAAATCCTATGTATTTGCTGTTTCAATGTTGAGTAAAATATTCAATGAACAATGCCAATAAGAAAATTTAAGTCTTGATAGTCATTAAGTTCACACTGTGAGAAATGCACATTTATCATGATCAGTAATTATAATAAATGCAAAGGAATTAAAATAAGTGATATACTGAAAAAATACTGATTCAGGCAGAGGTTATCAAAGTGGATAAAATAACAAAAAAGTAAAAAAATCCTATGGTTAGAAGATGGGCCTTTACAGAGAAGCTACTACAGATCCATGAACTGTCAATACCCAGTCAACATACGGGAGCTGAAAGAGAGGGATAAATGATGGCCAATTAGTTGGGCAAAGGTTCCACAGCCATGGGATCCACACGAAGCAAAAGGGTATGAGGTTTGCAAGACTTTGCTGTTGATAAAGAGATGGATATTCTAAAACTGGAACCAATATTTGGACTAGGGATTGGATACTGACAGGTGTCCTCAGGTTTATAGGCAGTAACAACCCACATTCAGTTCTTCAGTTCATGTTCTTGGTTCTCCTTTCAAAATATATTTAGAATCTGACAGCTTCTCACCACCTTGACTTTTAGTGCTGCTTTCCCAGTCACTGCATCTATTGCTTGGCTTATTCCATCAATTCCTGCTTCCCACCTCCTCCCCCACGGTCTATTCTCAAAACACCCTAAGAGGTCCTCTTCAATGTAAGTCAGGTCTTGAAACTCTCTTCCTCAAAACCAGTATGCACTCACCTTGGGGTTTCTGTACTGGCATTTCCATCTGCGGTCAGCAACACATCCCTCATGGTTAACCCTCTCACCTGATCAAGGAAGTCTGTACTCTCACCCCCCTGTTTTTGCAAATTCTCTCTTCATTTCCATCACCATCCTCTTCTTTTCTCTACTTTTCTATGGCTTTTATCACTTGTAGCTTACTTTGCAATTTGCATATCTATTACTTTACTCTTATCACCTGTCTGTCATGTCACTGGAATGCACATATCATGAATGCAAGAATCTCAGTTGGTCACGTTAACTGATATGATCCAAGCAGACAGAATCCTGTATCACACAAAATGAGTGTGTCTGTGTGGGGGGGGGGGGCAATCTCTAAAGGTTTATTCAAAATGGGTGTTTTTATATAAATATGTTTAAAATTTAGGTGAAACAGACCCATTCTTAGGAAAAAAAACATAAATCTGATTCAAGAGGAAAAAGACAAAGTAGAAGATCATATGTACATTAAAGATAGGTGTGGCAACTCGTGGCCTGAGCAAAACGGGCCTGCGTACCTTTGGTGCACAGCAGTCTGCATGACCTAGGCAGCTAAATGTTTAACCTATTGTCTTTCTAAGCCAGTAAAGAGAAAAAGGGTAAACTGACCTTAAAATGTAACTTTATGCAAGCAGGCAGGAAGTGAGGGGCTCTTAGTCTCACAAAAAGAGCAAAATGTAATTGTTCAAGTGTTATTTTAGTCCTTCCTGCACCACCCCCCAGGTCAGAATGACCTATTCCTGCATCTATGCTCCCCTCACTCTTAGGAAGGCTTTTGTCTTAAACCCTTATAAAAGGCTTTTTGCCCTTTTTGCATTGCTTGGTCATCTTCCCTGTGAATGCAATCCCTGCCCAGCCTGAGAGAGCCGTCATGATCTCTCCATGCCTTCTCACTCTTTAAGTAAGCCCTGAATAAAGGTTCAGGTATCAGAAAATGCTTGTTGTCTTCTTTGGCCTTTGGACTGGCATGGCCCTCTTGGGCTGTGACAGTAAGTAATCACCAGTGTATCGCCAATAGCAGAAAATCTTTACTAAATGTAAAAGGAATAGAAGATTCCAATCTTACTCATATTCTTTCCAAAATACCCTCAACTTATTTTATAAACTAGTATCATCTTGATACCAAAACCAGAGCAGGATAATATGAGAAAGGAAAAATTTTAGTACAAACTCACTCATTGACATAAATGCAAAAATCTTAAACAGCCAGTTAAGTATCTAATTATGTTGGATGTGTGATTATGGATTCTGAGGGAAATTCCTGCTTCCAGGCAATGAAACCAAGAAACAATGCACTCTTTAGGATATGTCTGTTCTCAGCTAAGTTAGGAGAGTTGTCCAGGGATCATTAACAATGCAAACAATCAAATATATAAGCAAACAAACAAATGAGCACTGACCTGTGGATATATGAATGTTGCAGTAACCAGTAGTTTGATCCTAGGTGTCTCAGAGCTGGGGCAGCAAATCCCAAGACCCAGACAGGTGCAGTAGAAGATAAGGTCATGGCAGCTGGGAGTGTTATAGGGAGCTGGTCTGGATTCGCTGACAGCAGGGGGTGGTTCTGCTCTAGGGCTAGAATCTCCAGACAAAATTGTGGGCATGTTTACATTTGGAATAGCAACTAGCAAGCTAAACTAAGTCTGAAAATCCCACATATAGGGGTGTGCAGTGAAAGTAGCCAAAAGATGGATCAGGTTACAAACTAAAGCTGATCTTTTGCAGAAAGTTTCCAAAAATATATACACAAAGGGACTCCACAGATCAAAACCAAACCTATCCTTACCAACAAAAGTTGCAAAGTTGAAGCAAGAAGTAATATATCTAGGAACCGGAATAGTAAAGTACAGAAGATAAAATAGATAAGTAAGGAAGACTTCAAAATCTACAAACTATAATTACAGAGAAGAACACACAACCAGAAATACTGGCAATAAACAGATAGACTTGGGGAAAAAAACAACATACAAATGGAAAAAAACACCAAGTGGTAGTGAGGATTGAGGGAATTTGAGGCATAATAGTAAATTTCATACACTACTGGTGGAACTGAATATTGATAGAATCTTTTGAAAAGTTTTTATTATGTTAAATTAATATGCATATATCCTGTAACCAGCATTTTCATCCCATGGAATGCCTTAAAAAATGTCTTGCATTCATATACCAGGAGACAGGTTCAGAATTGTTCAAAGCAGCATAGTTCTAACATTTTAAAAATGTTAGAAATCGCCCAAATTACCACCATTAGAATAAAAAATATTTTATGGTGTAAATAATACTAAAAGCAGTGAAAAATAAGCTGCATATTCCAATATAGATAAATAACAGGAACATAAAGCTGCATGAAAAGCAAACAAGTTACACAATATGTACAGTGTGAGTCCATTCAAAACAGGCAAATCTAAACTGTAACACTGGGGATAACTAGCACAAGTCAATGATGGTGTTAGCAAGCAAGCAGGGGGATGTGAAAGGAAGAGGGGCACTAGAAACTTCAGATGTTTGAGTAAAGTTCTAGGTTTTGAAGGTGGTGGTGGTGAACACATGGGCATCTTTTTAATTTGTCTTTGTCTTCTTTTTCTTTACATGTGTATATTCTTCAGTGTGTATGTATGCTATATTTCATCATTTAAAATATTTTAATAAAGAGCCACTTGTGGCCAGATAGTGACAGGAGAATCAAATGTTAGAGAACACATTTTGAGCAAGTGGGCAAAAGTTCACATTCTCCAGGAGCAAAGGAAGTGAGGGAAGAGGTGAGCATGCATGTACATGTACTGTTTGGCCGGCAAGGCCATGTGAACTGGGGAGTAGCAGCACTTCTGGATGGAGAAGCTGCTCTTCAGCCCCAAATAAATAAGCCCACGGAGATCAGGGCCCACTACTATTATGTTTCTCAGCATTTCAAGAGAGCCCAGAAATCTGAATTTTATGATGAAATCTCTGAATTTTTAAAGGTTTCCATTTTTATAAAGCACACTGAGATACCCATGGCCAGGTCTGACTTACAGATGATGAGTTAGCTCCCTGGTGTTTGATCCTTACCCTGCATGAACTAATCCAAGGGGAATCAAGAAATCTAAAATATGAATCAGATCTAATCTTAATATCATGAGAAGAACAAGAGAGGAGCTGGGCTTTGAAACAAATATCCTGATAAAAGTGTGTAGAGGAGATCCCAGAGGAGGGTGAACAGGTGATTTCACCAGCTCAGGTAAGACCTGGTGAGGAACACATGGCCTAGGGCCACGGTGATCCACTGAGGAAGGCAGGTGTGGTAGAAGGTAATTAAACAATACCCAACAAAAGGGATGTAGTTAATGTTAGTACGCATTCCTGTGTTGGAACCTATTTGTAAACAGAACCTTTGAAAGATGTTATTAAATTAAGGAGTGGCCAAATGAATCAGGATGAGACTTAATCCATATTACTGGAGGTCTTAGAAAGAGGACCCAGAAGCCAGAAGTCAGCAGGAAATTGGAACAGAGCAAGAGCGTGCCTTGTGACGGGAAGCAGAGATGCAAACCAAGGAACTCCAAAGATTGCACCAAGCCAGTACCAGAAGACTAGAGACCTTAAGGAGAAAGCATGACCTGGCTGCTGCCTTGATTTTGGACTTCTAGCCTGTGACACCATGAGAAGATATATTCCTGTTGTTAAACCTTATGTCAGCCAGCAACCTAAGACAGTGAGTACTATGAATATTTTGGGGCTGCCATTTGGTAGCATTTAGGCATTGTGCTCCCAAGAGGAGGGCCTCTCAAGATTTTCTGGTGCATTCTCTAGGTCAAGAATTCAGACAGAGTATAGAGAGGAAAACTTTTCTCTCATCCACAGTATCTGCTGCCTCAGCTGGGCCCTTCTGAAAACTCGCTCACTCCCAGGCTGGGAATCAATACTGGAGGTTGGGTGGAGGCCTCGGAGCTTCTCCTCGTGGGCTGTAGGAGCTTCCCCACAGCCTAGTGCTAAGTTCAAGAGGGAATAAGATGGAATTCCCATGGCCCTTTATTGCCTAGACTTGGATGTTGCACACTGTCTGTTCTGTCACATTCTATTCAGCAAGGCAGTCACAAAATTCCATCCAGTTTCAAGGGGAGAGGAAACAGACTTTGCCTCTAGATGGGGAAGAGTAAGGGTCTGGAAGAGCATGTGGGACCAGAATGAGGGTTTCAGATACTTTTAACTGAATTTTTATTGAGATAGTTGTAGATGCATATACAGTTGGGAGAAATAATACAGCGATATCCCACCTGCCCTTTACCCAGCTTTCCCCAATGGCAATGTCTTGCAAAACTACAGTACCATATCACAACCAGGAAACTGATATTGATGTATCCCTCCATCTATCCAGATACCCCCAATCCTTCTTTGCATCAATTTTGGAAAATATACTCTACCACACATGTAGATGATAAAGCTGGTCCAAAGTCCTAGCTGTCTGGTCCAGAAGCTATGTTCTTAACCACTGTGTTATTAAACATCTGATCACTATATTATTGCAAAGTCTTAAAAAGAAAACATGGTGGCAAGCCTGGCATCCAACACTGTTTAGATGAAATAGTTTATTTTTGTATTTCCAATAATAACACTCCAAAAACCTCCAGCCATCCATTACTTCCCTAACCCTTGTTCTCCACAGCTATATCAAATTGATTAATTAGCCTAATAAAGACTATAAAAATACAGGAAATACAAGAACCAGGACAAAGCTATGACCATTTACCACATTCTTTTCATTTGCTGGGCTCTATAACTCATACTCACTGTTCCCATTCTCTAATTGTCACAGAAGCCCCTAATGTTAGGTATTATTACTCATTCTCTTTGAACAGATAAGTAAATCAATATATGGAGGGTTTAAATGATAGGCAGAGGGTTTTAATCTTCTAGGTCACAGCCTGTAGTAGAGCCTAGATTTATCTACAATCAAATCCTATGATTTGAAAATGTGTTTTTCTCTCCAACTGGAAATAAAATATTCAAATAATAAAATGAAGAAAATCTTAGTTTAAAAAGAGCCCACTTTCTTATTTTCCACTCAAGATCCATTTGGCCTATCTGAGTCACCATAGGTCAGAATTACAAGTTGATTTTCATAGTGCAGGTTAGATGGTAATGACCTTTGTATATTAGGTTGCTTTTCAGATGACTCTCTCCATAGTCATGAAATATTGAAGCCATTCTTGAAGGATATTTGAAATTGTGTTGAGCCTCCAGATGTCAGTGTTGAATAATGGCAGATTTATTTTCTTCAAAGAGTTAAAAATATCAGCAAGAAACTTCACTAGTTAAATGGTAGGATGGAGCATTGCCTCTGACTATCAGGGACTTATAATTGAGAAAACTGTAAAGATTATATGCATTTTGTTGTCAGTATGTCAATTAGAGGAGGCTTATATTGAGTAACTTTACAGAAAATCATGACATTTCAGCAGGCTACAATTTCTCCAAGAAAACAAAATTCAACTTTTGTAGCCACTTGAACTTTTCAACAACACTTTTTCTTTGGAAGCACTCTTGTTAAGGAGAAAAAGTTAAAAATTAATCAACCAACAAACGTTCACCAACAACCTGAAGAACTGTGTTATGCAATGCAGGGTACATCAAATACATGGTTCCAGTTCATTGCCATAAATAAAACCATTACATACAAACACACAAATGTAAGCTAGTACATAAATGCATATCATAATTCCTTAAGGATTTCAACTACCATAGGTAATAGATACAAAGAAGTGGTAGTCAGAAAACTTACTTGAGGGTCTTTCCCTCCACCCTTTAAATGTTGTTATGCTTTCAGGTTTTGTCCTTGACCTTACTTTCATTTTACTCCTATTCTCTCCTATGAATGAAATCAAATCAGGGCGGGGCAAGATGGCAGACTGGTGAGCTGTATGTTTTAGTTACTCCTCCAGGAAAGTAGGTAAAAAGCCAGGAACTGCGTGGACTGGACACCACAGAGCAATCTGTCTTTGGGCACACTTCATACAACACTCATGAAAACGTGGAACTGCTGAGATCACCGAAATCTGTAAGTTTTTGCGGCCAGGGGACCCGCGCCCCTCCCTGCCAGGCTCAGTCCCGGGGGAGGAGGGGCTGTCAGCTCCAGGAAGGAGAAGGGAGAATTGCAGTGGCTGCTCTCATCGGAAACTCATTCTACTGATCCAAACTCCAACCATAGATAGACTGAGGCCAGACACCAGAGACTCTGAGAGCAGCCAGCCCAGCAGAGAGGAGACGGGCATAGAAGGAAAACAACACGAGAAGCTCTAAAGTAAAAGCAGAGGATTTTTGGAGTTCTGGTGAACACAGAAAGGGGAAGGGCGGAGATCAGGCCTTGAGGCGCATATGCAAATCCCGAAGCAAGGCTGATCTCTCTGCCCAGGGCACCTTTCCTTAATGGCCCTGGTTGCTTTGTCTATTAGCATTTCAATAACCCATTAGATCTCTGAGGAGGGCCGTTTTTTTTTTTTTTTTTTTTTTAAATCCTTTTTGCTTTTTCTAAAACAATTACTCTAAGAAGCTCAATACAGAAAGCTTCAAAGAATTGAAATTTGGGCACGTCAAGTCAAGAGCAGAAATAAGAGAGCTCTGAGACAAAAGGCAATAATCCAGTGGCTGAGAAAATTCACTAAACAACACAACTTCCCAAGAAAAGGGGGGTGTCCGCTCACAGCCACCATCCTGGTGGACAGGAAACACTCCTGCCCATCGCCAGCCCCATAGCCCAGAGCTGCCCCAGACAACCCAGTGTGACGGAAGTGCTTCAAATAACAGGCACACACCACAAAACTGGGCGTGGACATTAGCCTTCCCTGCAACCTCAGCTGAATGTCCCAGAGCTGGGAAGGGGGAGCAGTGTGAATTAACAGAGCCCCATTCAGCCATCATTTGAGCAGACTGGGAGCCTCCCAACACAGCCCAGCAGCCCAGAACTGCCCTGGGGGGACGGCACTCACCTGTGACATAGCACAGTCATCCCTCAACAGAGGACCCGGGGTGCACAGCCTGGAAGAGGGGCCCACTTGCAAGTCTCAGGAGCCATACGCCAATACCAAAGACTTGTGGGTCAGTGGCAGAGACAAACTGTGGCAGGACTGAACTGAAGGATTAGACTATTGCAGCAGCTTTAAAACTCTAGGATCATCAGGGAGATTTGATTGTTAGGGCCACCCCCCCTCCCCGACTGCCCAGAAACACGCCCCACATACAGGGCAGGCAACACCAACTACACACGCAAGCTTGGGACACCAATTGGGCCCCACAAGACTCACTCCCCCACTCACCAAAAAGGCTAAGCAGGGGAGATCTGGCTTGTGGAGAACAGGTGGCTCGTGGACGCCACCTGCTGGTTAGTTAGAGAAAGTGTACTCCACGAAGCTGTAGATCTGATAAATTAGAGATAAGGACTTCAACTGGTCTACAAACCCTAAAAGAACCCTATCAAGAACAGCAAATGCCACGAGGCCAAAAACAACAGAAAATTATAAAGCATATGAAAAAACCAGACGATATGGATAACCCAAGCCCAAGCACCCAAATCAAAAGACCAGAAGAGACACACCTAGAGCAGCTACTCAAAGAACTAAAGATGAACAATGAGACCCTAGTACGGGATATGAAGGAAATCAAGAAGACCCTAGAAGAGCATAAAGAAGACATTGCAAGACTAAATAAAAAAATGGATGATCTTATGGAAATTAAAGAAACTGTTGACCAAATTAAAAAGATTCTGGACACTCATAGTACAAGACTAGAGGAAGTTGAACAACGAATCAGTGACCTGGAAGATGACAGAATGGAAAATGAAAGCATAAAAGAAAGAATGGGGAAAAAAATTGAAAAACTCGAAATGGACCTCAGGGATATGATAGATAATATGAAGCGTCCGAATATAAGACTCATTGGTGTCCCAGAAGGGGAAGAAAAGGGTAAAGGTCTAGGAAGAGTATTCAAAGAAATTGTTGGGGAAAACTTCCCAAATCTTCTAAACAACATAAATACACAAATCATAAATGCTCAGCGAACTCCAAATAGAATAAATCCAAAAAAAACCCACTCCGAGACATATACTGATCACACTGTCAAACATAGAAGAGAAGGAGCAAGTTCTGAAAGCAGCAAGAGAAAAGCAATTCACCACATACAAAGGAAACAGCATAAGACTAAGTAGTGACTACTCAGCAGCCACCATGGAGGCGAGAAGGCAATGGCACGATATATTTAAAATTCTGAGAGAGAGGAATTTCCAGCCAAGAATACTTTATCCAGCAAAGCTCTCCTTCAAATTTGAGGGAGAGCTTAAATTTTTCACAGACAAAGAAATGCTGAGAGAATTTGCTAACAAGAGACCTGCCCTACTGGAGATACTAAAGGGAGCCCTACAGACAGAGAAACAAAGACAGGACAGAGAGACTTGGAGAAAGGTTCAGTACTAAAGAGATTCGGTATGGGTACAATAAAGGATATTGATAGAGAGAGGGAAAAATATGGCAAACATAATCCAAAGGATAAGATGGCCGATTCAAGAAATGCCTTCACGGTTTTAACGTTGAATGTAAATGGATTAAACTCCCCAATTAAAAGATATAGATTCGCAGAATGGATCAAAAAAAATGAACCATCAATATGTTGCATACAAGAGACTCATCTTAGACACAGGGACACAAAGAAATTGAAAGTGAAAGGATGGAAAAAAATATTTCATGCAAGCTACAGCCAAAAGAAAGCAGGTGTAGCAATATTAATCTCAGATAAAATAGACTTCAAATGCAGGGATGTTTTGAGAGACAAAGAAGGCCACTACATACTAATAAAAGGGGCAATTCAGCAAGAAGAAATAACAATCGTAAATGTCTATGCACCCAATCAAGGTGCCACAAAATACATGAGAGAAACATTGGCAAAACTAAAGGAAGCAATTGATGTTTCCACAATAATTGTGGGAGACTTCAACACACCACTCTCTCCTATAGATAGATCAACCAGACAGAAGACCAATAAGGAAATTGAAAACCTAAACAATCTGATAAATGAATTAGATTTAACAGACATCTACAGGACATTACATCCCAAATCACCAGGATACACATACTTTTCTAGTGCTCACGGAACTTTCTCCAGAATAGATCATATGCTGGGACATAAAACAAGCCTCAATAAATTTAAAAAGATTGAAATCATTCAAAGCACATTCTCTGACCACAATGGAATACAATTAGAAGTCAATAACCATCAGAGACTTAGAAAATTCACAAATACCTGGAGGTTAAACAACACACTCCTAAACAATCAGTGGGTTAAAGAAGAAATAGCAAGAGAAATTGCTAAATATATAGAGACGAATGAAAATGAGAACACAACATACCAAAACCTATGGGATGCAGCAAAAGCAGTGCTAAGGGGGAAATTTATAGCACTAAACGCATATATTAAAAAGGAAGAAAGAGCCAAAATCAAAGAACTAATGGATCAACTGAAGAAGCTAGAAAATGAACAGCAAACCAATCCTAAACCAAGTAGAAGAAAAGAAATAACAAGGATTAAAGCAGAAATAAATGACATAGAGAACAAAAAAACAATAGAAAGGATAAATATCACCAAAAGTTGGTTCTTTGAGAAGATCAACAAGATTGACAAGCCCCTAGCTAGACTGACAAAATCAAAAACAGAGAAGACCCATATAAACAAAATAATGAATGAAAAAGGTGACATAACTGCAGATCCTGAAGAAATTAAAAAAATTATAAGAGGATATTATGAACAACTGTATGGCAACAAACTGGATAATGTAGAAGAAATGGACAATTTCCTGGAAACATATGAACAACCTAGACTGACCAGAGAAGAAATAGAAGACCTCAACCAACCCATCACAAGCAAAGAGATCCAATCAGTCATCAAAAATCTTCCCACAAATAAATGCCCAGGGCCAGATGGCTTCACAGGGGAATTCTACCAAACTTTCCAGAAAGAACTGACACCAATCTTACTCAAACTCTTTCAAAACATTGAAAAAAATGGAACACTACCTAACTCATTTTATGAAGCTAACATCAATCTAATACCAAAACCAGGCAAAGATGCTACAAAAAAGGAAAACTACCGGCCAATCTCCCTAATGAATATAGATGCAAAAATCCTCAACAAAATACTTGCAAATCGAATCCAAAGACACATTAAAAAAATCATACACCATGACCAAGTGGGGTTCATTCCAGGCATGCAAGGATGGTTCAACATCAGAAAAACAATCAATGTATTACAACACATTAAAAACTCGAAAGGGAAAAATCAATTGATCATCTCAATAGATGCTGAAAAAGCATTTGACAAAATCCAACATCCCTTTTTGATAAAAACACTTCAAAAGGAGGAATTGAAGGAAACTTCCTCAACATGATAAAGAGCATATATGAAAAACCCACAGCCAGCATAGTACTCAATGGTGAGAGAGTGAAAGCCTTCCCTCTAAGATCAGGAACAAGACAAGGATGCCCGCTGTCACCACTGTTATTCAACATTGTGCTGGAAGTGCTAGCCAGGGCAATCCGGCAAGACAAAGAAATAAAAGGCATCCAAATTGGAAAAGAAGAAGTAAAACTGTCATTGTTTGCAGATGATATGATCTTATATCTAGAAAACCCTGAGAAATCAACGATACACCTACTAGAGCTAATAAACTAATTTAGCAAAGTAGCGGGATACAAGATTAATGCACATAAGTCAGTAATGTTTCTATATGCTAGAAATGAACAAACTGAAGAGACACTCAAGAAAAAGATACCATTTTCAATAGCAACTAAAAAAATCAAGTACCTAGGAATCAACTTAACCAAAGATGTAAAAGACCTATACAAAGAAAACTACATAACTCTACTAAAAGAAATAGAAGGGGACCTTAAAAGATGGAAAAATATTCCATGTTCATAGATAGGAAGGCTAAATGTCATTAAGATGTCAATTCTACCCAAACTCATCTACAGATTCAATGCAATCCCAATCAAAATTCCAACAACCTACTTTGCAGACTTGGAAAAGCTAGTTATCAAATTTATTTGGAAAGGGAAGATGCCTCGAATTGCTAAAGACACTCTAAAAAAGAAAAACGAAGTGGGAGGACTTACACTCCCTGACTTTGAAGCTTATTATAAAGCCACAGTTGCCAAGACAGCATGGTACTGGCACAAAGATAGACATATAGATCAATGGAATCGAATTGAGAATTCAGAGATAGACCCTCAGATCTATGGCCGACTGATCTTTGATAAGGCCCCCAAAGTCACCGAACTGAGCCATAATGGTCTTTTCAACAAATGGGGCTGGGAGACTTGGATATCCATATCCAAAAGAATGAAAGAGGACCCCTACCTCACCCCCTACACAAAAATTAACTCAAAATGGACCAAAGATCTCAATATAAAAGAAAGTACCATAAAACTCCTAGAAGATAATGTAGGAAAACATCTTCAAGACCTTGTATTAGGAGGCCACTTCCTAGACTTTACACCCAAAGCACAAGCAACAAAAGAGAAAATAGATAAATGGGAACTCCTCAAGCTTAGAAGTTTCTGCACCTCAAAGGAATTTCTCAAAAAGGTAAAGAGGCAGCCAACTCAATGGGAAAAAATTTTTGGAAACCATGTATCTGACAAAAGACTGATATCTTGCATATACAAAGAAATCCTACAACTCAATGACAATAGTACAGACAGCCCAATTATAAAATGGGCAAAAGATATGAAAAGACAGTTCTCTGAAGAGGAAATACAAATGACCAAGAAACACATGAAAAAATGTTCAGCTTCACTAGCTATTAGAGAGATGCAAATTAAGACCACAATGAGATACCATCTAACACCGGTTAGAATGGCTGCCATTAAACAAACAGGAAACTACAAATGCTGGAGGGGATGTGGAGAAATTGGAACTCTTATTCATTGTTGGTGGGACTGTATAATGGTTCAGCCACTCTGGAAGTCAGTCTGGCAGTTCCTTAGAAAACTAGATATAGAGCTACCATTCGATCCAGCGATTGCACTCCTCGGTATATACCCGGAAGATCGGAAAGCAGTGACACGAACAGATATCTGCACGCCAATGTTCATAGCAGCATTATTCACAATTGCCAAGAGATGGAAACAACCCAAATGTCCTTCAACAGATGAGTGGATAAATAAAATGTGGTATATACACACGATGGAATACTACGCGGCAGTAAGAAGGAACGATCTGGTGAAACATATGACAACATGGATGAACCTTGAAGACATAATGCTGAGCGAAATAAGCCAGGCACAAAAAGAGAAATATTATATGCTACCACTAATGTGAACTTTGAAAAATGTAAAACAAATGGTTTATAATGTAGAATGTAGGGGAACTAGCAGTAGAGAGCAATTAAGGAAGGGGAACAATAATCCAGGAAGAACAGATAAGCTATTTAACGTTCTGGGGATGCCCAGAAATGACTATGGTCTGTTAATTTCTGATGGTTGTAGTAGGAACAAGTTCACTGAAATGTTGCTATATTATGTAACTTTCTTGGGGTAAAGTAGGAACATGTTGGAAGTTAAGCAGTTATCTTAGGTTAGTTGTCTTTTTCTTTCTCCCTTGCTATGGTCTCTTTGAAATGCTCTTTTATTGTATGTTTGTTTTCTTTTTAACTTTTTTTTTCATACAGGTGATTTGAAAAAAGAAGGGAAAGTTAAAAAAAAAAAAAAAAAAAAAAAAAAAAAGAAAAAAGACAAACAAGGGGAAAAAAAAAAAAAAAAAAAAAAAGATGTAGTGCCCCCTTGAGGAGCCTGTGGAGAATGCAGGGGTATTCGCCTACCCCACCTCCATGGTTGCTAACATGACCACAGACATAGGGGACTGGTGGTTTGATGGGTTGAGCCCTCTACCATAAGTTTTACCCTTGGGAAGACGGTTGCTGCAAAGGAGAGGCTAGGCCTCCCTGTATTTGTGCCTAAGAGTCTCCTCCTGAATGCCTCTTTGTTGCTCAGATGTGGCCCTCTCTCTCTGGCTAAGCCAACTTGAAAGGTGAAATCACTGCCCTCCCCCCTACGTGGGATCAGACACCCAGGGAAGTGAATCTCCCTGGCAACGTGGAATATGACTCCCAGGGAGGAATGTAGACCTGGCACCGTGGGACGGAGAACATCTTCTTGACCAAAAGGGGGATGTGAAAGGAAATGAAATAAGCTTCAGTGGCAGAGAGATTCCAAAAGGAGCCGAGAGGTCACTCTGGTGGGCACTCTTATGCACACTTTAGACAACCCTTTTTAGGTTCTAAAGAATTGGGGTAGCTGGTGGTGGATACCTGAAACTATCAAACTACAACCCAGAACCCATGAATCTCGAAGACAGTTGTATAAAAATGTAGCTTATGAGGGGTGACAATGGGATTGGGAAAGCCATAAGGACCAAACACCACTTTGTCTAGTTTATGGATGGATGTGTAGAAAAGTAGGGGAGGGAAACAGACAGACAAAGGTACCCAGTGTTCTTTTTTACTTCAATTGCTCTTTTTCACTCTAATTATTATTCTTGTTATTTTTGTGTGTGTGCTAATGAAGGTGTCAGGGATTGATTTAGGTGATGAATGTACAACTATGTAATGGTACTGTAAACAATTGAAAGTACAATTTGTTTTGTATGACTGCGTGGTATGTGAATATATCTCAATAAAATGATGATTTAAAAAAAAAAAAAAAAAAAAAAAAAAAAAGAAATCAAATCAAAGGAAGCCAGCACAATTTTTTCTTATTTTTGTTGGAATAGCGGGAGTGCCCGGCTTAAAACTATTAGCTCAAGTAGAGAAGGGATGGTTTGTCAGTGGAAGCACAGAGCCAGTGGCACACACCATCAGTAACCTTCACCTCCCACATCATTCATCCACTCATCCATGATGGGTGGATTGAGGTCTGCCCTCAAGAATTATGAGGCATCTGTGACCCTGTAGCTACAGCTTCCTGAATACTGCTTCTGCTTTTTCTATATATCCAAATTGGTAAGATTGTGCCTCCTGTCTTTACATATTTAAGATCATAGTCAGTTTCTTTAAATGAAGGACTCATAGGATCTTCATTTTGTGAAGATTTTATTCATGTTGTGAACTTAGTGTGTTTACAAGTTCAGACGTAGAATGTTTCAACAACAAGGAAACAGTACAGTTACTTCAATAACCACTGACATCTATGACTTGGAAATTTGAATCTCCAAACCAGCACTCTATTCTATTCTGTTCTCCATTTAAGTGACTGCATGTATCTAATTCCTTTCTGCATCTGATCTTTGTGGCAGGTAAGTGCCTTATAATACCATGAAAAAAAGGAGTGTTCTTAGCTCACTCTGTGATTTTGATTTAGTCTTTCAGTCCTTTAGCCTGAATCACCTCGTCTGAAATATGATGGGTTTAGACTGTCACGTTCCTATGTGTTCTTCCACTTTTGATATTCAGTAATTCCAGTTCCAAATTACCAGATATTTAAAGATGGTTATATCATATGTTACAGGGCCATCACCATTCTCTCTATCTCAATTAATGATAGAGTAATTAAGTCCTAAAATAATATGAAATCATCAACTCTATGCCTTTGAATAATTCTCATTTAAATACCAACAAAAGGCATGAACTACTGTCAGAGGCATTCTCTGAGATTCTTCCACTCAACTAAGAGCTTCATGTCTCTTTGGGGCTTGACGGTAATCTTTCCAACCATGCCACGGAGGAAAATTGCCAACATCACAGGTTTAGTTTTAGAACATTGTTGAGAAAGCAAGCCTCATTTTAGAAATGAAAATAGATGCGCTGCAAGCTCACCCTCTTAGGAGTTTCATAAATGGATTTGAAAATGATTTTGTCATATTAATAGGCTCTGCTCACTTATGAGAAAGGAAGAATTCAGCTGCCCACAGACATTTCTACTTTACTACAACTCAGTGGGCCATGGTTAGTTTCTTCTGCCTGGTTCATTCATTCAATCATCAGAGAAACAGAGAAGGGGATTTTTTTAAAAGATTTTGTTTTTTTAATTTTAAGCCCTTTAGTGCCTTGTATAGGCATAATTTAATCACTTTATTTTCTTATTTATTATTCATATCCACTCCTGTAAGCTGCTGGAAAATACTATTCTAATTCTTGAAGAGAGCTCCAGGAAATCACAGCTTAGTACAGGAAGCGGCATACACAAAAAGGAAACTAAGGCAGTATTTGTTGAAATACCACATCAGGAATAGTCAAAGAGTCCTTTAGAACAGTGATTTTCAAAAGGGGGCAAAATATGGGGAGAAGCCCCCCTAGAAAGGAGTGTCAGAACAGTGAACAAGAGGATGTTTGCATACTAGGTCCCACTCTTTGCAAGTTAAATTACAAATAATTAGTTATCACTTCATCTTGAAAACCTAACACAACAGTGAAAAAGTATGCAATTATTTCAGTGTTCCCTATCTATAACATATAAAAGCTAACCAAATTGAATACAGTATTTCTATTAATCATTACAAAACTCTCTGAGCTTAAGAATTATTGTTAGATTAGAATCCCCCACCTTGCCATGGGAAAAGCCCAGGGCTGGTCCTGGAGTCCCATTTACAGGTGATGCCACAACAGCCTGGATTCAAAGCTGACCCAGCCCTGCATGGCAGTGGCTCTAGGGCTTAGACAGGTTTGAGAATCACCTGGGAACTTTGCTGAATTTCCATGGTTTTGGCCCCATACTAGGTGGTGATGCTTATTCAGTAGATTGGCTTGGGGCCTCTGATTTTTCATTTCCAGGTCTCCCAGGTGATAGATGCTACTAGTCCTAGGGTCATCTTTCTGTTAACCCTTGTTAAATGTGACCAGCCAACTGGAGGTATGAGTCCTGACTCTAGCATTAACGAGCTGTGTGGCCTCAGGCCCCAGGTGTCTCATCTGTTAAATGGGGTTACTGGGGCTACATATACCTCATAAGTTGTTAGGAGGAATCAGTGTGTCAATACAAGTAAAATCCTTACAAAAGTGCCTACTATGCCTGCACTAAGTGTTAAGCATTACTACCACCATCATGCTCACCATCTCCTCTGCTATCATCTCCACCTCCACCTCCACCATCGTCAACACCACCATCATCACCCCCACCACCACATCACATCCACCTCCACCATCACTCCCACCACCACCATCATCACCTCCACCCTCACCTCCACCATCACCTTCACCATCTCCTCCACTATCACCTCCACCTCCTTTATTACCTCCACCAACATCACATCCACCATCACCTCCATCTCTACTATAGCAAAACTATCATCACCTCCAGTATCAATAGTACATCTACCTCCACCATCCCCTCCACCATCACCACCACCACCACCATCACCACCATCACTATAACCTCTACCTCTATCACCACCATCACTACCAGCAACACCACCACCACCACCACCACCATCACCTCCACCCTCACCTCTACCGTCACCTCCGCTTCCACCATTTCCATCGCCACAACCATCACCAGCACCACCACAAGGCATTTATAACACAAAGAATGCCCTCGCCTTTTGTGGATAGGCAGACAAGACACAGAGAAAAGGATACAGAGCCTGCTATAACATAAATCATCTCTAAATCACTTCTGTTTGCTCAAAACTAAATGTCAAGGGCATTGTAATGACAGAAATGAAATGTAATGACAGAAAAAGAATCTTCACTTGGTGACTCAACCTCAAAAAAATGTAAAGACCAGGTGTCCCCCAAGGACAGGACTGATTCTCCCATCTCCAAACTCAAATTTCCCACACAGGGCCTGGCATGGAATCAGGGCTCAACTGCTGACTGAATGAGCCACAAGCTCTGACTTTGGAAAGTCACTTTACTACTCAGTTTCTGCCTCTACAAAATGGGGAAAATATTTGCATAAAAATAAACAACAACACACAAGCTTCTCCATGCTATCTCCACATTACAGAGGCACAGAAAAGTCAAGTCATTTGTCCTTCAACAAGCAACTAAAGGGTAGAGTCAAAATTGAATTGCCATCCTCTCAATTTCCATGGGTTGGTCCTTATTTTATTCTGCTGATAGAGTCACAAAATGTAGCTGGAGTGTGGAAGTAGAGGCACTTATGTGTTATTTTTTTCTTGGAAATAATGTTGTTTGCTGTAGGAGATATGAAACTTACAACATGTACATCAGTGCTTCTTTCTTGTTTTAAAGAATTTCTGAAACTATCTTCTCTTTCTTCCTACTGCCTAATTGAGGCATTGCATATAAGGAATCCTGCTTCAGAAATTGCCAAAAGGGTCTAAAAAGATAGAAAATTAAAAATTATTCAAAGAGCAGATCATATTGAAAGGCTGGTTATCAGTCTATGTGTTGTTCTATGGGCCTATTTAGAATATACAGTTAGAATATATTTCTTTGTGGAAGTTCTAGGCCTGTCTGAAGAATGGAGGAATGGGCTAAATGAATAATAGCATCCTATGAGTTCTTTCAGTCTAGTATCCTCTGAAATTTAAATCCTGGAAATCCCTTATGTTTTATTACACAGATATAGTCATAAACATTTACACAGATATTCCTTATTAAATAAATTTCTTTTTCTCCCCATATCCAGTAAAACTTCAGTTTTAGTATTCCTCAGTTAATGCAGTTTCATCTCTTTTTTGGTTAAGCATTCACCATATACTATAAAAATTACAGACCTTTCCTCCTTCTGAATCACAAACCCCAAATATCACCCATGAAATCCTATTGAATAATAGAGTCTAGACCCATAAGAAACTTTAACCATGACAGCCCCATCTCATCACTTAAATGACAGCTACCACATCTACCATTATTTGCCCATTTCCAGTGTGCACCACCTCAAGCCAGCTGGTTTACCTATACTCACACTAATACTCACACTAAGTGTCACCTACTTTGGAAAACATTGCCTTTTCTTTGCAAATGAAAAAATTCAGATGCCAAGAATTTGAATAAGAAGGTAGTCTTTAATTTCCAGTGCTGGACTAAACAAAGTGTTCTGACTTCCCAATTTAATGATCTTTCCTGAACATCAGGAATCAACTCACTTAAGGTCCATGAAGGTTATTTCATTCTTTGAAGGCCAGTGAGCTATTTAGCACCAGAGGCACAATTAGAGGGCTACATGTCATCTTTTTACTGCAGTGGAGCACAATTTAATTTCAAGTAGGGGATGTGGATTTTGCATACACCCTCCTTTTAATTCAAAGAAGTAAATAATTCATACTCACAAGTTAGCTGTTTCAGGAGTCAGTAACACTCCTTCCTTTTGAAGAGTTGCTTTCCATTCTATTTTCTAAGGGCTGGTTTCATTTGATGACAGCTCATCAGAGACAATTTACCTTTTCACCTGTAAACTTCTCCTGTCATTTTGTCACAAAGATAGGCCTGTCTAGTCTTCCAGTCTAATTTGTCATTTATCTTAGTGTTCCTGGCTTTTCTGAAATTATTACTTCAACCAAATGCAGCTTTATCTGAGATTCCTTGAACTCTGGGTCAAGGCTGAAGTTAGGTGGTCCCTTGGGGATAAATGGATAACTTTCCAAGGCTTGCAGCTTGGATGCTTTGGAGAGATTTTCACCTAGAGTCAGCAGAATTATTTAAGTTCACAAAGCTAATTTAGTGGCAGGACTGAAACTCTGGACTCAACTGTCAATTCAGGGTTCTTCCCACTAAGTGCCTGGTTCTATGAATTTGTTAGAGGTTGCATTGTGTTGCCCCAAATGACATGTTTAAGCCCTAACACCCAGTTCCATGAACATGACCTTATTTGGAAAAGAGGTATTTGAAGATCTTAATAGTTAAGACAAAGTGTTATAAAGCCTAGTGACTTAATAAGAAGGTAGAACTGGACACAGAGAGACAGAGGGGACAACTCCGTGAGATGATGGAGGCAGAGAATGAAGCTCACAGATTGCTGTCACACCACCAGAAGCTAGGTAGAGGAAGGAAGGACTCTACCCCAAGGAGTCTGTACTTCTAACCTCCGTAACTGTGAGACAAGGAATTTCTTTGTTTGCAACCATCCAGTTTGTGGTACCTTGTTGAAGTAGCCCAAGGAAACTAAGGCAGACCTAAGAAGTTAAACTTTGTTTCCATTATCTCTCTATCCCAATTGTTTGTCTACTCTCAACACATCTAAGGGGACCTAAATAGATGATTTTTTAATATACACTTGCAGGAATAAATGCAGTGAAGGAGTGAATCTGGGCCTGGGGAGCATGGACTGTGAGCATTAGTATTGCAATGAATGGGGAAGCTGCTTTACACCCTCAGTGCCACTAATATCATACCATCCATGTCCTATACATCCATGGAGGCATAGCAGGGCTCTGCCCATGCCCAGCAATGCAACCCCAAGGAGTCTTGTAAATGGCGGGTACCCAACAGCTAACTTATGACTATTTCTTGGAGACACACAAGTTCTTATTTTAGCCTACATTTAATCTTTTAGATATGGATGGATTTATATGCCAAAAATCACTGCTTCTCCTGCATTGTCCTTTTGTTTAAAAGGGGGGAAAAAATGGAAAGGGGAGCCATTGAAATATTTTGAATGTTTCGAATTTTGATTTTGTTTTATGGCCTTTAAAACTGTTCCCATTATCAAAAATATCCAGTTATTCGCTAACTGCCATGCTTAGTCTAGGTATGATGCAAAAGAATCAAAAGTAGATTTAAGATTTAAAATTCTGTGGAATATATGAGGCAGGGCAAGATGGCAGCATAGAAAGGAGTGGAAGCTAAGTAGTCCCCCTGGAACAACTACAAAAAACAAGAAACAACTAGTAAATAATCCAGAATAACTGCGGGGGGACAAACGAGACCATCCACTTATCATACACCAACCTGAATTGGGAGGAATGCCCGAGAACACAGCATAAAATCTGTAAGTAAAACCTGCGGATCCAAGTCATGAGACACCCTCCCCCATAGCCCAAGCTGCAAAGCCTCGTGGTGCCAGAGAGAAGCTCTCTCCCAGCAAGCGAATATAGCTCAGTTGAGCTCCAACTGGGGTTTTAAGTAGCGAGTGTGAACTGCTCACTACAGGTACGCATCCCCAAAAAACAGACAGAGGCTTTGGGTGACGACTGACCTTGGAGAGCCGGAGGGTCACTTTGGACTGGGTCTGAAGGGGACTATCTGTTTCTTTTTTGGCTCAGTGGAGAAAGCCCCAGTCATATTCAGTTTCCAGGGCTGTGACTCGGGGAAGGGTGGAGACAGCACAAGCAGAGAGAGAGACCATTGAAATGCTAATGACCTCCACCTGAGGGGTCTGTCTTCTCTAGGAGGAAAGGGGTGGGGCCCTTTCCATTCAGAACCAGACCCCAGAGCCTGGGGGGAACACGGCCATACCTCCTCATACCAGTCAAGAATTATAGGCTAACAGGCATCACCTGCTGGGCAGAAAAGCACAGTGACCCGAGGCATCAAAGGGTGGAGCAATTTTCTAAGACACACCCCCAGGGAAACCAGATACTGAATATTTCTTCCCTCTGGGACCTGAGCCTGTTCTGGTCTGGGGAAACCTGATTTGGATAATCAAGGAAACCATGCCTAGACAACAGAAAATTACAACCTACACTAAGAAAAACAAAGTTATGGCCCAGTGAAAGGAACAAACGTACACTTCAACTGAGATACAGGAATTTAAACTAATGCTAAATCAAATCAAAAAGTTTAGAGAAGATATTGCAAAAGAGATAGAGGCTGTAAAGGAAACACTGGGCATATATACAGCAGAAATCAAAAGTTCAAAAAAACAACCAGTAGAGTCTATGGAAATGAAAGACACAACACAAGAGATGAAAGACACAATGGAAACATACAACAGCAGATCTCAAGAGGCAGAAGAAAACACTCAGGAACTGGAGAACAAAACACCTGAAACCCTACACGCAAAGGAGCAAATGGAGAAAAGAATGAAAAAATATGAGCAACGTCTGCAGGAACTCAAGGATGAAACGAAGTACAAGAATGTATGTATCATTGGTGTCCCTGAAGGAGAAGAGAAGGGAAAGGGGGCAGAAGTAATAATAGAGGAAATAATTAATGAAAATTTCCCATCTCTTATGAAAGACATAAAATTACAGATCCAAGAAGCGCAGCGTACTCCAAACAGAAGAGATATGAAAAGGCCTACGCCAAGACACTTAATAATCAGATTATCAAATGTCAAAGACAGAGAATCCAGAAAGCAGCAAGAGAAAAGCAATCCATTACATACAAAGGAAGCTTAATAAGACTATGTGCGGATCTCTCAGCAGAAACAATGGAGGCAAGAAGGAAGTGGTGTGATATATTTAAGATACTGAAAGAGAAAAACCACCAACCCAGAATCCTATATCCAGCAAAGCTGTCCTTCAAATATGAGGGAGAGCTCAAAATATTTTCTGACAAACAGACAATGAGAGACTTTGTGAACAAGACACCTGCCCTACAGGAAATACTAAAGGGAGCACTACAGGGTGATAGAAGACAGGAGTGCATGGTTTGGAACACAATTTTGGGAGATGGTAGCACAACAATGTAAGTACACTGAACAAAGATAACTATGAATATGGATGAGAGAGGAAGGTGGGGAGCATGTGAGACACCACAAGAAAGGAGGAAAGATAAAGACTGTGTAACTTGGTGAAATCTAGAGTATTCAACAATTGTGATAAAATGTACAAATATGTTCTTTTACGAGGGAGAGCAAGCAAATGTCAACCTTGCAAGGTGTTAAAAATGGGGAGGCATTGGGGGAGGGATGCAATCAGCATAAACTAGAGACTGTAACTAATAGAATCATTGTATCATGCTTCCTTTAATGTAACAAAGGTGATATACCAAAGTAAATGCAGATGGGGGGGATAGGGGAGGCATGTTAGACACTTGACATTGGTGGTATTGTCTGATTCTTTATTCTACTTTGATTTAAGGTTATTTTTTCCTTTTGCTGCTTCCTAGCTGTCATTTTTTTTTCCTCTTTCTTTTGCCTCTCTACCTTCTTTGACTCTCCCTCCTGCCTTGTGGAAGAAATGTAGATGCCCTTATATAGATAGTGGTGAAGTGGTGAACACATAAATGTATGACCATGCAGAGAACCACCTATTATTTACTTGGGATGGAATGTATGGTGAGTGAACAAAACCATATTAAAAAAAAAAAAAATGGGTTGATTACAAAACCTCGAGGGCAATATGCTGAGTGAAATAAGCCAGACATATAAGGACAATTATGGCAGGGTCTCACTGATAGGAATTAATTATAATATGTAAACTCATAGACATGAAATATAAGGTACCAAGATATAGGATGAGGTTTAAGAATGGGGAGTGGTTGCTTAGTATGAGCAGAATATTCAACTAGGATGAACTTAAATGTTTGGAAATGAACAGGGGTGTTGGTAGCAAGATGTGAGAATAACTAACAGTGCCAAATGGTGTGTGAATGAGGTGGAAAGGGGAAGCTCAGAGTCATATATGTCACCAGAAGGAAAGTTGGAGGTCAAAAGATGGGAATGTATAAAACTGAATCCTATGGTGGGCAATGTCCATGATCAACTGTACAAATACTAGAAATCACTTCCATGAACCAGAACAAATGTATGACAATACAACTAGAAGTTAATAATAGAGGGGCATATAGGGAAGAACTATATACCTATTACAAACTATATACTACAGTTAGTAGTATTTCAACATTTTTTCATAAACAGTAAAAAATCTACTATATCAATACTAGGAGTGAAAAATTGAGGGGGGTTGGTTAGGGATGGGGAGGATTAGAGTTTCCTTTTCTTTTTTTCTTTTTTCATCTTTCACTTTATTTCTTGTCTGGAGTAATGAAAAGTTTCTAAAAATTGAACAAAAATTAAGTGTGATGGATGCACAGCTGTATGAGGGTACCCAGGGGCAAGTGATTGTATACTTTGGATCTTTGGATAATTGCATGGTATCTGAACAATCTCAATAAAAATGAAAAAAAAATTATGCATTACAAAATCCATGGCACATATGGATTCTACCAGTTTCTCTACAAAGCTTTAGAATAACGGGTTGAGAGGAGGTGGTTACATGTTTATTTCCTGATTGTTGCACTTGAAAACTATTTGCAGATATCTCTTCCTGTTCAGATCCAGGAACCATCTAATATTTGTTTTTTTTGTCATGTGTCCCATTTCTGGCTAATTTCCTATCTCCTACCATGAGAAAAGGGAAGCAATACTGTTATTCCTCACAATACCATGGCTCTTCAGAACCTGTTTTTATTGAAACAACATAGATCTTCTTGACCCTGTTGTCCCCTAATACTGTAAATTTAATGCTGGTTACATCAATACTCAGAATCTGCATCATCCACTGTAATAACTATGAACACTGGTTTCCAGGGATGCTCTCAAGGGATGTTACTGTGCTTCACTGAGGATGAGAACAAATGCAAGTCTTTCCCAGACTGTGCATGAAAACATGAATAATTCATTTTTGGTTATGTTTATTTACCATTCTGAGTATTATAGCACAAAAGTAAACCAAGACATTTTCCACTGTTATAATTTCTTGAAATTTGTTTGGCATTAATCACTGCATTTCTAGAATATGACCACTTTCAATGTTGGTTGCACCTGCCATCCCAATATGGCAACCAGGATAGGTGAGAACCCCATGGGCAGAGTGAGAAGACTGGTCCTATCACGCAAAAAGTGTCTGTCATTCATCCAGTATGGCTTAAGACCAACCCATGAAAGCATAACTTCACCACTATGGTTTGAGGCAAAGGAGAACTTCATTAAAAAGCACAATTTGGTGTTATGCAGCAAAGTCCTCAAAAGTTTTCACAGGAAGCAAAGTTCTCAACAGTTTTAACAGGAGATAAGAGTTTGTGGATGATGTCAGGTGATGGCCTGAGTACTAGCGGTATAAGGAGAGTACAAAGTAAATAAAGGAACCCTGCTTCCACCCTTACTGCCCTTGAGGGCTGTGGAGTGGAGGAGGCACCACAGTTGGAACACGGAGAGGTGAAAGCCAACCCAAAGGCCCACATAAATGATCCATCACAAGGGCTGGCAGTGGAATGTCAGTAGCGAAAGTCATGAACTTGTTCTGTGTCTGACATAAATATGTCACCCAGACAAATGTATCAGCATCATTCATTCTGACAGTCAAAACTCACACAACCCACCCCACCCCAACCCCCCCACACCCCCACACCCCCACCGAAAAAAGGACTTGGTCACCAGGCCCCGAGGCAACCTCATAGGCTCCAGCCCCAGAGCTTCTTGAGGCATCTGGTCAATGTCACACATCAGAGTAAGGGAGTTGTTAAAAGTCAGAAAGCACCCCAATGGTAAGGGATTGGAACTGGGACCCATTCAGGCCCAGGTCTGAGCTCAGGGTACCCTTCCTTGATGTCCCAGACCCTAAGGACCCTAATGACCAGAACCCACATGAAACCTGGTCTTAGCCTAGGGCACTACAATCAAATAACACTGCAGGACCTAACCCCAGGCTTCGAAGGGTTCTTAGAAATTTTTGAGGAAGCCTTTCCAAAGTGTGGGGCCTTCTAAGGCATGGGTCTTGAAGCATGGGCCCTGCTTGCCCAGATGTAAAGGCAGAACTCTAAAGCATAGAGCTCCAACCATCACTATTAATATGGTATCTGAAAATAACATCTGCTGGAATGTAACAAATAAAATAGATTTTTAGTAGATGTATTTCAATGACATACTAATAATTCAACAACTTTATTAAATTCATACTAAGCTACAGACCCTGTTTAAGCTATGAGTAAATAAAAGTGCTTACAAAGAACTTAT
The DNA here is from genome assembly GCF_015220235.1 of Choloepus didactylus. Classification (NCBI taxonomy): domain Eukaryota; kingdom Metazoa; phylum Chordata; class Mammalia; order Pilosa; family Megalonychidae; genus Choloepus; species Choloepus didactylus. The sequence goes on along the minus strand of NC_051317.1, from coordinate 20,761,322 downwards.
ATACCACTTAGTGGTGACAGACTTACATAAGCTATGTAAATTCATGCACACACATATACTTAATTCATATAATAGTTACACTTAAACAGGTAAAAATGAAGCTGGGTAAAAGTATAAAACATTTTTTCAGCTAATAGTTTAGATAGCATGGTTAAAGATGGTGTCTCTGAGATGATATTTGAGCAGAAATTTGGATGGAATAAGGGGGATAGCAACATGAATATCTGTGAGAACGTCAAGTTCAAGTCAGATTGTGTGAGGTGGATAAGGGCCATTTTGCTAAGTTTGAGGAACAGCAAAGAAGAATGTGTAGGAGAAACACCCAGAGCAACTGGGAGAGTAGAGAGGATTTGGCTGAAGAAGAGTGAGAAGATGTAGAGCCTAGGGGCAAATAGGATCATTCTTATTTTGTGTTAATTTTGTTGGAAAACATTTAGAGGGTTTTGAGCTCCAGAATACAATAGTACGAAATGTAAAACAAGGAAACAAGGAGAACAGTTAAGAGGCTATTTCAGTATTCTACATGATGAAGTTGCCCAAGTTCATAAGAATCAATCATCTCAGTAGTTTATAATTATTTGCAGATTGTGTTTTATATCTATGTAATATTTATACCAATGCTTCTTAAAAGCTATTAAATATAAGCTCACCATATCCATACTAATCTGCAAAATTTCCCTGCTTAATTTAGATGGAAAATTCATAAGGCAAAAACAAAAACTGAGTTTCTAAAGAGAACATGATCCATTGGTGTTCATAATTTATCCAAGAGAATAAGTTTTCTAATTTAGAAATATTTGACTCTACTGACAGGAAAGTTATTTCTATCTTTGAGTAAATATGTTACCCATTACAGGTTTTCAAGTTGTTGTCAGCCATCAACCATATTTCAAAGTTTGCTATAATGAGGAGATCGTCACAAAACCATTCCAAAATAAAAAGAAATAACATTTTATGTGGTTTTTTTCTTTAAATATTTCCCACAGAAATACCTAATGTGGAGGAACTTAGCCAGTGTAAAATGCAACACACTGATATTGAAAAATCATGCTTTCCACTGTGGATGACATATCTCATTATACTTTGCCAGCACTTAATCAGTTTTATGGAATTACAGTTTGTTTTTCACTAACTGATTTACTTAGTGTATGTTGATTTATGCCATTGAGAATTTGTTTAGTTAATGGAACATTTTAATTTATGACAGAAGGCAGTGTAAAATTGCTTTGAATATCTGGATTGCATTACTATTGACTGCCAGTCAAAATTTGAAATAAGACAAAAAGTGACAGATAAAAGCACTCTTTATTTCAGCTATACCTATTACTGGTAAAGTATAGATCTGAAACAAAAAACACAAGCAACTAATAGCTTTTACAGTTGCCTTCTCTCAACTCTTGACGAGATATTTCAGATCTCACTGCCATATGGTTCTGTCTGTGAAGTCTTTTCAGTGAAGCCTCACAGGGAATGAGTGAGATGTTTCTTCATGTAATGCCATCAGTATACTATTGGCATCTAGATCTGGGTCTCCTTTCATCTGGCCTAGATGGTACAGATCCTTGACTCTTCAAGTGTCTGCCTGAGATAAGAAAAGAGTTGAAAGCAAACTGGCTGATCATCTATCCTGATGATTTCAGAATAACATGTATGGGTCAAAGAATCCATGAGCAAGTAAAGCTTAGGCTTCTCCATTATTAGAGGTTTATATAACCTTTGCCATCAAATTATATCAATTTTTATTTAATACATGACTTATAAATATCCATTTTTATACAGCAACTACTCATCCATATCTTTAAGTGTTTCTTGCAGGCTGTATGACTTTTCTCTTAAAAAAAAAATGTAATAGGATTAGCCTTTCACAGAATCTGAGAATTTTAGGATTCGGTTAAGTTCACATGTATTTAAGAGTTTGGGGGCTAGATATTAAGTGCCTTACCTACCAGATGCCTTTTCATCATACTGATCTGTGTGTTTACTGGATGAATTCAAGGGACTGTGTCAACTGGGTATCTTTGCCCTCTGCTTCCTGTTGGATTTGACAAATAGAAAACACTAACAGAAGGTTGAGAATGAAGGGTCAGGGTATGAGAGAGATGTCAAGATATTCACTTACCCAGCTTTCTGCCTACCAGCCACAGGAAGTTGCAGGAGCTCTGTTCATCAGTTAAGGACCTAGTTCATGTGGTGTAGCTCTCACCCACAGTAGAAACTACAGGGGTCTCTGAGTTCTGGAAAACTATTCACTCCCCTTGATCCTTCAACTCCAGGGTGTTAATGGCTCCCCATTGTTACTAGTCCCAGCATAGTCCATTTCTTGTTAGAGTTCCTGAACTTTGACCACGGTTTTGCAAAGAGTCAGTTCATTATGCTATTTTCAATATCCCTGTTTGCATGCACCATCTGTTTCCTGCCATGTCCTAATGATGCAGCCTCTAGCCTAATGACTTGTTGGATGCTTGACTCTCCATTATAACACCTCTTGAACAAGTGTAGTAACAAAGAACTTGTTACTTCCTAAGACAGCCTATTGTCTCTTTAATCAACCTTTAACAGAATACTATTTATTATTTATGGTAAAATTGTTGTACTTCTTTGTGGAACAGTAGAGAAAATATCCCATGGCTTTCAGAGCAAGGAAAATCAGAACTTTGATTAAAGAGGATTGTGTTCAAATTAATTAAGTTGGATTTTAAATATGGATCCAGCTGGATGTCAGGTGAGACACAGTGGAACACTGATGCCATAATGCATGAGTAAAGATAGTGTGTTACTCATAGATCCCAGAGAGAGAGGTGGGGGGGAGGGGGAGAGAGATGGGGGGAGATTGATTGATTGATTGGTGACATGTGGGGTTGATGGGAAGCACAGATGGTTCAGGTAGCTCAGACAGCTTAGCCAACAGGTGGGAAGCCCACAGGCAGAGCTAGAGGGTCCCCTGGGCTTGTGTCTTTGTTGTGGTCCACTGTAGAAGGTGAGTAGATTTCCCACAGGAGTCAAGAATCGGTTAGTTTAAAGCAAACAGAAGCACAAAAAGGAAAAGGGACTGTGGTCCCAGAGTGGAAAGGATGGTTAACTTATCATTAGAGACCAGATGTGGGTTTTGGGCAAGGCATGTGGGTGAAGGCTGCAGATGTGGGTTTGGACTCTGGGAAAGTTTATGCCCCAGGAAAGGAAAGCTGCTTATTAACTAGGCCAAAAGTCAGCATGGAGGCAAGTGGCTTAACCAAAGTAAGATGGATGCCGAGGCAGCACACAACAAATTTTTGATAGTTATAACAGATTGGAAGTTAAATGGTGACTGAATATATAGAAACCTCTGGAGACACAGAGGTTCATCACTCCCCAGAGCTAAGGGTTAACATTTCAAATCTAATAAAACCAAGATCTGTTTGTTTACTTTCCAAAGGACTGTAAACTAGGGACTTATTTCTTCTGTTCTCAGAGAACATGTTTACATTAAGGAGATATGATTTTCTGCCTCTCTCAGAAGAAGGGGTGGTGGAGGGAACCTCTATAGCGGTTTCTACATAAACTTTGACTTTTCATTTTTGAGTTCCTCTCTTGGGATTCACACCCTGTTATAAATGCATGCCTAGGCACCCTGACTCTCATCACATTATCCTAACAGGAGAGAAGGAAGCCTGGGGAACCAATGCAAGTCACTGCTGTAAGGAGTAATAACAGCTTGTCTGTGATCCAGAAACCTCATGTTTTTTCAGGACAAAATGAATATAGATTTTAAAAACATATCACTGTTTCTCTTTTCTGTCTTCTGATTGGTTTCATAAACTTGAAGAGAAGACTTTATCAGATGACACATTTTAGGCTCTGATTTTGGTGTCCTGAATCTTCTCTTAGGTCAGCCTCCCTTACAACATTTTGCCAGTCTTCAGATATCTTGGATTAAAACCTCCTCCTCAACTTCTTGGTTATTTTCTTACAGAAACTCCAGTTATATCCAGCCTTTAGTGAAATATTATGCGAAGTTTCACCAATGCAGAGTATATTACCTTTACTCTTCTAGTTACTATATAAAAGGATCTATTTTTGAAAATAAATATGTAGGATATCAAGATTATAAGGATAATTATAGTGATCTATAAGCTATCATCACCAGGGGAAAATCAACAGTAATCATTTTCAGTCTTTGGGCAAATAATCTCAAGGTTCATACTCCAAGGAAAAACATCTGTTTGTCCTTGATTGGATTATATCCTCATCCTTAGTGAAGAGATGGGTCACCCTGATTGATATTTCAACCAAATCATTTGCAAAGGGAAAAGAGGATAGAGGCTAACATTTTGGGGATAATCATGAGATGGAGTTAACAATCTTTCTTTTTTTCCTAGAGCATTTGCCAATTCTGAGCATACAAAGAGGGTGAAAATCCTGATGTTTTCTAGACTGTGAAACTTCTAGAGGACAGAGAAACTGTCAGTGATTCAAGAGGTCTCAAATTCTAGTTTCTTTCTCAAGACATTTGCTAGATTCTAAAGCTGCATAGAAGGGAAGTCAAAGAACTAAGGTGAAAGCCACTGAGAAATTGAAGAGAATTTTCAAGGTCTTGCAGTACAAAGGAGACTCTTCAGGGAGGGGCTCTCCAGTGCATACCAGCTCTCAGTTGAAAGGCAAGGAAGCCTGTGCCCAAGAAACAGAGGCAAATTGAAGTGAACTAAGTCTTAGAAAAATTGCAAACCAGACTCAATTGACTTTCAATGTCTCATTGCTTTCAAGTGCACAGCTTTCAGTCTATTTGCTTGACAAGTAAATACTGATCCCTCTGTAAGGAATATATTATCACTTGATGTCTCTATGTTTTTTTTAATACAATGCCATCAAATAAAGCATCACTAGGTAAATAATACTTACTTCTATTACAAAGTAGGTGATATGATTTTATAACCAAACAAATAGCACAAACCAATCATAGAAGCAGATTCAAGGTGAACTAGATATTGGAGTTGCTAACCAAAAACACTGAAACATCTGATTAATACATTAAAGAAAACAGAATTGAAAAATAGTTTAAATGAGAGCAAATTTAATTAGTATTAGGAATCTATGAAAAAGTATTAAATGGAAATTAATTAGAGAAACTAATTAAAATTTAAAATTCAATAGAATTAACAGAAGATTATACACTATAGAAGACAAAGGCATGTATATGTAGACAGATCAAAAGAAACCATCCAAAGTGTAATGGAACATACAGAATAAAGAACAAGACTATAACGGAGCTAGGAAAAAATATTACATGAATGTAGTTACAGTACCAAAGAGTGTGGGAGGAGAGAATGGAACAAAAGAAAGATATGAAGAGATAATGGGTGATAAAATTGATAAAAGACCTTAACCCACATATTCAAGAAGGTCTGTATAGACCAAAACAAAAATAGAAAGTAAACCATGTCTAGATGTTCTAGATTCAAACTGTTCAAATAAAAAGAGAAAATCTTAAATCTGCCAGAGCGCCAAAAGTGCGCACGCACACACACACACACACACACACACACAATTTCATTCAAAGGGGCCATATTAAGATAGACAGCTGATTTTTCAACAGAAATGGCAGGACTAAATAAAGTGGACTGGAGTATTAGGACAGCTGAAAAAATCCAGTCAAGACACCAATACCTAGTGAAAATATACTTTAATGATAGTGGCAAAATAATGTTTTCCATTAAAAAAACAAAAACAAAACCAGAACACAGAGAAAATTTGTCTTCAGCAGACATTTACTAAAAGAAACATTAAAAGCAGAAAGGAAACACAAAAATTCAGAAGGGAATGAAAATCAATGGAAAGAATAAGTAAGTGGGTAAATATGCAATAAGAATTGTCAATAAAATACAGTAACAGCAATATGCTGTGTAAATTAAAATGTAAGTAAGAGTATGTTCAACAACAGAAATGCAAAGACAAGTGGAGGAAGGTGTAATTAAAGAGTTTTATCATTCTAGTATTATTGGATAAGAGATAAAATTAATGACTTGTAGTATTTTTTACTACATGTGTATCATGATTCCCAAGGCAAATAGGTAAACAGTAAAAATAAATATAATGGACATTAAAATATTTATTAATATATAAGAGGGCAAGGACAGAAGGAAAATGGAACTTCACTGGGGGTCAAATCAAAAATATATAATTATATGGCAGATATAAACCAACACTATCATTAATTACATTAAAAGACCTAGTTCAATTAAAAATGTAAATTTGGGTTAAAAAATGAGACAAATGTTTTCTCCACATGAAATGCACCTTAAATATAGGTCACAGAAAGATTGAAAGTAAAAGATACAAAAAGACACACTTTGAAAACATTAAAAAAAAAGCAATTAAAGCTTTACTAATATTAAAGTAGATGCCAAGTAAAGAAGCATTAATAAAGGAAAACATTTTGAAAGTGTAAAGGATCAATCCACTAGAAAAAAATTTAACAGTGTTAAATCTGTCTCTAACCAGTGGCATAGCTTCAGAATACAAAACACAGAAAAGACAGAATTAAACAAAAAGAAGAAAAATCACAATCAGAGAGGCAGATTTAAACACACCATTCACAATAGCTTGTAGGGCAAGCAGGAAAAAAAACATGATTCCAGATCTACAAAGATAATCAGACAATTAAACCAGACTTAATGATATTAAAACATACTATACTCAACAATGACAGGAAACACATTCTTTTATAATATATATGGTACATTCAAAGCTGACAAGAGGATGGGTAATAAAACAAGCCTTAACAGATATACAAAGATTCAGAGTATTTTATCATAGGGTAACCATAAGATAAATCAGTAACACAAAGAACAGGAGATACTATCTAACTCGAGAAACTAAATGAGTGCTAAATAACCCACTAAATCAAAAAAAGAAATCAAAACAGAAATTTTAAAAGTTTGTACTGGATAATCAATATGTGAAAACTTGTAGGATACTTCTAAAACAGTGCTTAGAGGAAAACTCATAGTTTTAATTACACATCTTTGAAAAGAATCTTATTAAGAACATAAGAAATAGCAAATCCAACCTAAGAAAGCAGAATAATAACAAATAGCAGGAATAAAAAACAAAAGGGCAATAAGAGAAAACAACAAAGCGAAAAAAAAGTTGATTCTTTGAAACAACTAATAAAATTGATGAAATTTATAACAGGGCCAGTCATGAAAAAATAAAAACTGAAATTTTGACTAATAGGGAAAAAGGTGTTATCACTAAAGATATTACAGACATTAAAAACTCCATAGAATGATATTATAAATAATTTCACTTCATTAAAGCTGAAAATTTGGAAGAACATTTTTTTTTAAAAATATCATCTACCAAATAGAAATAGAAACCCTAAATAGTTCTATCTATTAAAGAATTTGAATCCATTATTAAATCCTTTCCCCCAAAAAAATTTCATCCCCAGCTGACAATAATACTGAATTTTCCCCAAAAGTTAAGAAAGAAATACCACTAATCTTCTATAAACTCTCCCTGATAGGAGAATGGGAACCCTTAACAATTCATCTTTAGTCCTAATGAGGACATTAAGAAGGGAGAAAATTTAGAGAACTCTTTCTAAATATAGATACAAATAGCCTAATAAACTGGCAACTCAACCCAGTAATATTTATATACATATACATACACAGACACACACACACACACACACACACACACACACACATATCAAACCAAGTGGAAAATAGGCCAGGATTGGTTGAACAATCATCATTTTTTTAAATGATAGACTGATGGATAGATAAGTGAGTAGTTACATGATAAAACAAATATATTCAACAATTGTTAAAATTTTGCTATAAGTGGTGGGAATACAGGTGTTTATAAAATTATTTCAAATTTTCTTCATTTGAATTTTTTAATATGAAACTGCTTCAAATATATAAAGTTGTACCAGTTTATAAATATTATATTCCCCAGAAAAAGCCATATTTTTTAATGCAATCTTGTGGGGGCAGATCAATCGATCTTTTTGATTAGGGTGTGACTTTTGATTGAATGTGTCCATGGAGATTTGGCCCTGCCTATTCAGGATGGGTCTTGATTAATTTAATGGAGTCCTTTAAAAAGAGTCAATACAGACCCAGATGTTTGCTGATACGTAGAGATGCTTAGAGATGCTTGGAGTTGTGGACAGAAGGACATTTGGAGACACTAAGCCAAGGATGCATAGGAGCTAAGAGAGGACAAAATACCCCAAAAACAGCTGAGAGAGACATTTTGGAGATGGCTGTTGAAAGCAGATACTTGGAGACATTTGGAGATGGCTAGTTCCGAATTTGCTGTGGAGAAGCCGAGAGAGACAAGCCCAGAGACATTTGGGAGAAGGCCATTTTAAACCAACCTGGGAACAAAGGCACAGCAGACACCAGCCGGGTGTCTTTCCAGCTGAAAGAGGTGAGCTGGATTCTGGACACCACCAGCCATTCTTAAGTGATGGTGTCCTTTTGTAGATGCCTTAGCTTGGACATTTTTATGGCCTTAGGACTGTAAATCTGTAACCAAATAAACCCCCTTTATAAAAGCCAATACATTTCTGGTATTTTGCATAATGGCAGCATTAGCAAACTGGAACAGTTGTGAACTAAATAATTCAATCACTGTGCTTCATCACTATAAGAGGGAAAGCAAGAAAAGAAAAAACTCAGCTGAACATTGTAAAAGATGCAGAAAAAGCATTTGACAATACCAGACAGCTAATCACCATTAAAAGCTCTTATAAAAGTAACAAAAAAAAGGCAACTCCCTTAATCTGGTCAAGCATATCTGCCAAAAATCAAACTATCTACATGACAAGTTATTAAAAGATTTCCCCCGAGACTGAAAACAAGAGAGTGACATATAGTATAATCACCTCTACTCCACACTGAACAAAGATCCTGGTCAGAGCCATAAGTAATAAAAAGAAATAAAAGGGACAAGAATTTGAAAGGAAAAAATAAAACTAATTTTTTTTTTGCAATGTGATTGTACATATTGAAGTCCAAGGGAATCTACAGAGAAAACTATTAGAATTAATAACTGATATTAGTAAAGTAATGAAATGCATGTGTATTTCCATGTACCAACAATAAACTAAGAATAAAAAATATATTTTTATTTCAATAACATTAAAATCTTCAAATTAATTGCAATATGCACAAGATTCTACAATGTAAACCACTAAGTGACACTGATAGATATTTGTAAAGAACTGAATAAACTGAAGGATGTTCAGGGATCAGAAGACTCAGTATTGTAAAGACACCAATTCTGTCCAATTGATCTATAAATTCAATTAAATCTCAATCAAAATCACTGCAGGTATTATGTATGAGTGTATGTGTGTGTGTGTGTATATGTGTGAGGAAATTGACAAGTTAATTATAAAATTTATATGAAAATGCAAGTGGCCAGGAATACCAAAGGCAAACTTGAAGAATAAAATGTGAGAACTTACACCTACCAGATAGGAAGGCTTATTTTAAAACTATGATAATTATCAGCATGGTAGTGGATCAGCTTCCTCTGAATCAAGTGACATGAGAGAAAGGGAGAAAGGGTGAAAAGTACTCAAAATGGAAGCCACATTCTTTTATAAGCCTAATCTCAAAGTAACATACTACTACTTTTGCTGAAAGTTTTTGGTCACCAACACCAACCCTGATACACTGTGGGAGGGGATTACATAAGGGTGTGAATACTAGAAAGTGGGACTCATTGGGGGTCATCTTGAAGTCATCTACACTAGTGATATTAGCGACATTGTGGTGCTGTGGGGAAGGAAGAGTCCTTTGAGTAGAATGGCCTAGGTCAATTAGATATCCATGAATATCCATGAAAACAAATCTTGGTCATATCTCACACAAAATACCAACAAATAAATGTCAGAAGGCCAATAGATTTACATGCAAAAGGTAAGAAAACAAGGCTTTGAGAGGGAAATTTGGGCTCTGTTCATCACATTGTGGTAGAGAATAATTCTTAAAAGGAAGCAAAAAGTAATAGCATAGTTAGAAAAACATAAAAGCCCCTGTTCATTAAAAGACACCATTATGAGAATGAGATGACATCCCACATTGGGGGGGGGGGGGCTTGGAAGACACATATGGACTTATACTCAGACTACAAAAAAACTCTTACAAATTTTTATGGACAGTGCAGATAACCCCAAAACAGTCTTCACAAAGAAGATATTCAACTGATCAATGAGCATATGAAATGTGCTCAGCTTCATCAGACATCATGGAAATGCAAATTAAAATTACACCAAGACATCACAACCTACCCCAAGTAGAATGACTGAGAGAGAGAGAGAGAGAAATGTTTGGCTAAACAAATGCACCTAAATGTCTAAAATAAAAACTACCACACAGAAGGACAAATATTATATGATCTTACTGTTATGAAATAATTAGAATAAGCAAACTCAGAGTCATAATCTAAAATATATGTTACCAGTGGATGGAGTGGAGATAGACAATAGGGTTTTAAGGCTGAAAATGTACAGACTTCCTATTTGGATCTATGGAAATGTTTTGACAATGGATGGTGGTGATGATAGCAAATGTTCTGAAATATACATCTGAATATGATTAATAGGGGAAATATTGGGTTATATATAGTATATATGATAATAAAATAAAAAAATTTTTTAAGTCCATGAAACTGCACTACACAGTTCTAAGTTAAACCATGGACTACAGTATAGCACAATTATAAAAATGTGCTGTCATCAACTGTAACAAATGTACCACACCAATGCAATGCATTCATAGTAGGGTGGTATATGGTAATCCTCTATTTTATGCATGATTGTCCTGTATACTCCCAACTTCTTTAATTAAAAAAATTAAAGAAAAATAGTTCTAAATGTTGGTGAGAATGTGGAACAGGAGATACACTGCTGATGGGAGTGTAAATTGTTGCAACCAATTTGAAGAACAGTTTTGCCAGTAATATACTATAAAGCTGAACATATGCTAACCTATGCAGTTAACTTACACCTAAATGGGTAAAGAATGCATAGGTCTGATCATTGAAAAATAAGTACATAAACGTCTTTAACAGCATTTTTCTCAATAAACAAAAGCTGAAACAACCCAAATCTTGACCAAAATGGAATGGATAAAGACATTGTGATATATTCACACAATGGAGCCTACAATGAAAGTCACAACTACCCACAACAAAAAAAGCAGGCTCAGCAAATGAAGCCACACACAAAAGGCTGTAGGCTGTATAATTCCACTGACGAGGTAACATTCAAAGACTGCCAAAACCTATCTGTGATATTTAAAGTCAAGGTAGTGATTACTTTTAGTGGGAGCACTGAAAGGAAGGGGGCAGGGTTGGAATTTTCATGGGTGCCTGCAAGTATATCTTTTCCTTCATCTGGGTGCTGGATACATGGGTCTGTCATTTGTCAAAGTTCATCAAGCCAAACACTTGTGATTTTGTACTTTTCTGTGTATATGTTATACTTCATAAGAAAGGAAGGACTTTCACTCCTAGGAAAATGGAGGAATAGGAGGGAGCTGCAGCACCCACTCCCCTCCCAAAATCAGCAAGGAGACATACAGAAACTGCCTGAATCAACTGCTCTTGGACTCTGAAGACCTGGGGAGTTCTGTGCAGTGTCAAGGGAAGTGTGGATGAAGAAACTGAGAATTTGCAGTCAAAGATTGTGAGTAATTCTGACCACAGCTCCTGGTGCCTATCCCCAACCCTCAAGGCAAGCAGCATTGGGCAGTCCAATCCTCCCCTCATGGGTTGCTATAGACTGGGATAGCCATAAGAGTCCTCCACCCCAAGTACAGAGGTTGACACAGCCCAGTATTGATCCAGATATTAGTTGACAAATTTAGATTGCTGGATCCCTATTCTAGCCCACCTGGGCCAGGAATCACCAAACAATTGTTTCTACCCTGTTAGAGGTGGACTCGCAAAGGACCAAAAATAACTTGCCTTTGTAGGACTGAGGGGAATAGGGTGCCAAAGAGCACCATCTTCGGGACAGGTCAGGAAAGTGCACTTTAAGGAAAACATCATAAAAACAAATAGGCTCTCCCGGGGAGGAATGTAGGCCCGGCATCGTGGGATGGAGAACATCTTCTTGACCAGGGGGGGGATGTGAAAGGAAATGAAGTGAGCTTCAGTGGCAGAGAGATTCCAGAACGAGCCGAGAGATCACTCTGGTGGGCACTCTTACGCACACTTTAGACAACCTTTTTTAGGTTCTAAAGAATTGGGGTAGCTGGTGGTGGATACCTGAAACTATTAAACTACAACCCAGAACCCATGAATCTCGAAGATAGTTGTATAAAAATGTAGCTTATGAGGGGTGACAGTGGGATTGGGAATGCCATAAGGACCAAACTCCACTTTGTCTAGTTTATGGATGGATGTGTAGAAAAGTAGGGGAAGCAAACAAACAGACAAAGGTACCCAGTGTTCTTTTTTACTTCAATTGCTCTTTTTCACTCTAATTATTATTCTTGTTATTTTTGTGTGTGTGCTAATGAAGGTGTCAGGGATTGATTTAGGTGATGAATGTACAACTATGTAATGGTACTGTAAACAATCGAAAGTACAATTTGTTTTGTATGACTGCGTGGTATGTGAATATATCTCAATAAAATGATTATAAAAAAAAAAAAAAAAAAAAAAAAAACAAATAGGCAAAGACACCATCTGCTGTGCAGGCCAGGAAAGTGCAGCCTTGGGAAGTGGAATGGGAAAAAAAAAAAACTTTTTAGATTCTTTCCTAACCCTCCCCCCAGGGCCCTTTGGATCTGCTCTGCACCCCTGCATGGGTACCTGGTCCTGTTTTGGCTAGGAAATACTGATGAACCAACTGTCAACAAAGAACCTTAAAACAAAGCCAATCAACAAGAAAATCATAGAAAGAGAGAGAAACTGACCATCTGAATAAGCCCTTCAAGAAAACCAGATGCCCAGATTTCAGCAAAGAAATTTAAAGCCATACTAAGAAATAGGAAGATATGACCAATCAAAGGAAGAAACACAAAAATTGGAAGACATACAGAATTTTGAACAATGTTCAAACAATATCCTAAATCAATTCAAGGAGATGGTTAAAGAGATTAAGAATATTAAGAAGGTCCTAAGTGAGCATAAAGAAGACTGTGGAAGCATGTAAATAAAAGCAACAAATCATATGAGAATGAAAGTCACAATAGAAAAATTTAAAAATACACTAGAGGTATACAACAGCAGATTTGAAGAGGCAGAAGAAAGGATCAGCAAGCTAGAAGACAGAGCATCCAAATTCAAACAGACAAAAGAACAGATAGAGAAAAGAATAGAAAAAAAAATTAAGCAGGTTCTCAGGGAAGTGCTTGACAACATGAAGCACACAAAAATACATGTCATGCATGTCCCAGAAGGACAACAGAAAGGTCCAGAAAGAATATTTAAGGAAATAATGGCTGAACATTTCCCAACTCTTACTAGAGACATAAATATGCATATCTAAGAAGCACAATGCACTCCAAACAGAATAAATCCAAGGATACCCAGTCCAAAACATATACTAATCAGACTGTAATGTGCCAAAGATGAAGAAAGAATTCTGAAAGCAGCTAGAGAAAATTGATTCATAACATACAAGGAATGCCTGATAAGACCAAGTTCTGCTTTCTTATAAGAAAACCATGGAGGTAAGAAGTCAGTGGAATGACATATTTAATACACTGAAAGAGAAAAATTGTTATCCAAGGATTATTTATGCTGCAAAACTCTCCTTCAAAAATAGGGAGGGTTAAAAATATTTACAGATGACCAGAAGCTGACAGAGTTTATTAACAAGACTTTACCCTACAAAAATTCTGATGAGAATATCTGAAGGCTAAAAAGAAGAAACAGGAACTAGAAACTTTGAGGAGAGTGTAGAAATGAAGATTACCAGTAAGGGTAATTAAAAGGATAAAAAGAGAGAAAAATTAAGATATGATAAATAAAAGCAAAGGATAAAATGGTTGAAGTAAGTACTGCTTTTATAGAAATAACATTGAATATTAATGGAATAAACTCCCCATTCAAAAGAAACAGATTGGCAGAATGGATATATATATATATATATAAAGATCCATCTACATGCTGTTTATAAGAGACTCATTTTAGGCCCAGAGAAACAGTTTGAAAGTGAAAGCCTGGAAAAAGATTTTCCACAAACAAGCATCATCCACCAAAAAGTTGGGGTAGCTATACTAATATCAGACAAAATAGAATTTAAATTTAAAACTGTTAAAAGAGACAAAGAAAAACATTATATATTAAATAGAAGGGGCAATTCACCAAGAAGAAATAACAATCATAAATATATATGCACCTAACCAAGGTGCCCCAAAGTACATGAGGTAAACACGAGCAAAACTGAAGGGAGAAACAGATGTCTCTACAGTAATATTTGGAAACTTCAATATACCACTCTCATCCACAAACAGAACATCTAAACAGAGGGTCAATAAGAAATCAGAATCTAAATAACATGATAAATGAACTAGACCTAACAGAAATGTGTAGAACATGATACTTCAAACAGAAGGATATACATTCTTCTCCAGTGCTCATGGATCATTCTTCAGGATAGATCCACATGTTGGGTCACAAAATAGGTCTTCATAAATTTAAAAAGATCTAAAGCACAGGACTTTCTCTGATCATTAAACTGGAAGTCAACAATAGGTGGACAACTGGAAAGTGAACAGCTTTATGGAGGTTAAAAAACACAGTCTTAAACACTCTGTTCACCAAAGAAGAAATTGTAAGTGAAATCAGTAAATATCTGGAGGTGAATGAAAATGAGAACACAACATATCAAAATTTATGGGATGCAGAGAAAGCAGTGTTGCAGGGGAGGGGGGATTATAGCCCTGAATACCCTACATAAAAAAGAAAGAAAGAGCTAAAATTAAAGACCTAACTATACACCTGTAAGAGCTAGAAAAATAAAATAACTCCAAAGAAAACAGAAAGAAAAAATATTAAAGCAGAAAAATAAAACTGAGAATAAAAAAAAAAAATAGAATCAACAAAACCAGTTGTTGTTTTTTTGAGAAGATCAACAAAATTGACAAACCCTTAGCTAGATTGACAAAGAAAAAAAAGAGAATATGCAAACAAATGAAATCAGAAATGAGAGGAGGGACTTTACTACTGACCCCACAGAAATAAAAAAAGATCATAAGAGGATACTATGAATGACTGTATGCCAACAAATTAGACAACTTAGAGGAAACTGACAATTTTCTAGAAACACAACAAACAACCCACACTGACTTTAAAAGACATAGAAGATCTCAACAAACCAATCACAAGTGAAGAGATTGAAACAGTCATCAAAAATCTCTCAAAAAAAGAAAAGACCATGAGCAGATGAATTCTACCAATCATTCCAAGAAGAAATAACACCTGTTCAAACCCTTCCAAAAAGTTTAAGAGCAGGGAATGCTACAGTCTATGAAGCCAATATCACCCTAATAGTAAAACCAGATAGAGATACTACAAGAAAGGAAAATTATAGACCAACCTCTCTAATGACTATAGATGCAAAAATCCTCAAAAACTTCTTGCAAATTAAATCCAACAAAATAAAATAACTATATGCCATGACCAGATGTGTTTTACCCCAAGTATGCAAGGCTGGATCAACACAGGAAAATCAATGAAAGTAATACAGCACATCTACAAATCAAAGAGGAAAAAACACATGATTATCTCACTTGATGCAGAAAAAAAAAAAAAAAACATTTTGAAAGATAGGAATAGAAGGAAACTTCCTCCACACAATAAAGGGCATCTATGAAGAACCCACAGTTAAATCATACTCAACAGTGAGAGACTGAAAGCTTCCCCTCTAAGATCTGGAACAAGATGAGGATGCCCACTGTCGCCACTGTTATTCAACATTGTTCTAGAAGTTCTAGCTAGAGCAGTTAGGCAAGGAAAAGAAATAAAATGCAGCCAAACTGGAAGGGAATAAGTAAAACTTTCACTATTTGCAGATGATATAATTATTTACCTAAAAGTCCCAAAAGATCTACAACAAAGCTCCTAGACTCAATAAGGAAGTTCAGCACAGTGGCAAGATACAAGATCAACATGAAAAAATCAGTAGTGTTTCTGTGTAATGACAATGTGCAATCTGAGGAGGAAACCACGGAAAAAGTTCAAAGTACAATAGAAACTAAAAGAATCAAATACCTAGGAATAAACTTAACTAACAATGTAAAGGACCTAGACTAAATATTGTTTAAATGTCAATTCTACCCTAATTGATTTACAGATTCAATGGAATCCCAATAAAAATTCCCTAAGCCTACTTTGCAGAAATGGAAAAGCCAATTATCAAATATATTTGGAAGGTTAAGCAGCCCTGAATAGCCAAAAACATCCTGAAGAAGATAAAGTTGGAAGACTCACTTCCTGACGTTAAAGCATACTACAAAGTTACACTGATAAAAACAGCATGGTATCAACATAAAGATAGACATACTGACCAACGGAATTGAACTGACACTTCAGGAATAGACTTTTACATCTATGGCCAAGTGATTTTTGCCAAGGCTGCCACATCCACTCAACTGGGAAAAACTAGTCTCTTCAACAAGTAGTGTTGGGAGAACTGGATATTCATATCCAAAAGAATGAAAGAGGATCCCTATCTTATACCTTATGCAAAAATTAACTGAACATGGATCAATGGCCTAAATGTAAAAGCCAGAACCATAAAACTCCTAGAAGAAAATATAGGGGAGCATATTCAAGATTTTGTGGTAAGCAGTGTTTCCTTAGACCTTACATCCAAAGCACAAGCAATGAAAGGGGAGGGGAGGATCAATAAATGGCATCTCCTCAGAAATGAACACTTCTGTGCTTCAAAAGACTTTGTCAAAAAGGCAAAAAGGCAGCCTACTCAATGGGAAAAAATATTTGGAAACCACACATCAGGTAAGGGTTTCATATCTAGTATATAAGAAGAACTCCTACAACTCAACAATAAAAAGACAACCCAATTAAAAAATGGGCAAAAGGCATGAAGAGACATTTTTCCAAAGAGGAATTACAAATGGCTAAACAACACATGAAAAGATGCTCAACTTCACTAGCTATTAGGGAAATGCAAATTAAAACCACAATGGGATATCATTGCACACCAACTAGAATGACCACTATTAAAAAAACAACCAAAAATTGCAAATATTGGAGAGAAAATGGAGAAATATGAACACTTATTCACCATTGGTTGGAATGTAAAATAGTACAGCAGCCGTGGAATGCAGTTTGACGGTTCTTCGGGAATCTAAGTACAGATCCGATATATGATCTAGCAGTCTTCCTACTAGTTATATACCCAGAAAAACTGAAAATAGGGACACAAACAGACATTTTCACATCAAAGTTCATAGTGGCATTATTCACAGCTGCAAAAAGATGGAAGCAACTGGAGTGTCCATCAAACAATGAATGGATAAACAAAATGTGGTATATACATGTAATGGAACATTGTTCAGCTGTAAGAAAGAATGAAGTCCTGGTTCATGCGACAACATGGATGAACCTGGAGAACATTATGTTGAATGAAATAAGCCAGACCCAAAAGGAAAACTATGGCATAATCTCACTGATATGAACAAAATATGACTAGCAAACTCTTGGAGTTATTATCTAGAATATAGGTTACCAGAATATAGAAAAAGGTTAGAGAATATGCTTAATTTGCACATAATCTTTTAATTAGGGGGACTGTAAATGTTTGAAAATAGATAGAGCTGAAGTTAGCATATTATGTGTGTAAATTACAGTATTTAATAGAGTGTGTTTGTATTTGAAAGGGGAAGTTAAGGGTTGTGTATATAACTAGAAGGAAAGCTAGAGGATGAAACAAGGGACTGTATAACACAGTGAAGCCTGTTGTGGATGATGAAGGTTATTAGTACAAATTCAAGAACATTCTTTCATGAATTAGAACAAATGTATCTCACAATTACAAGGTGTTATTTAATAATAGAGTGCTGTATGGGAAAAATGCACCTGACGGAAACTATGGACTGCAGTTAACAGTAATATCTTAATGTTCTTCCATCAGTTTTTTTTTTTTTTTTCATGGTTTAAGTAGAGAATTTAAGGTTTATTAGAGGAAGAAAGCAGAAGAAAGCAGGTGGGAGCCATCAGAAAAGAAAGAAAGGAAAAATGGCTCCGGCCCTCTATCTGAGAGCAGCATTTTTTAAAGGAAAAACCCACGTTGGGTTTTGGGGGGAAGGTCCTGCTGAGTGTGTTCTGGGCCTCGATTGGGTGAGTGCTTATCAGTTTTTGCTGACTGGTTACTAGGGTTTTAACACACTACTCTTCTTTGTTGTGCACTATATTATCTATGTGGAGGAAGCAGGCCTTTTGGCTTGTTTGCGGTCATTCATCTTTATGGGGATATCTGATCTTGGCTTGTCTGCCCTCGGGAGTCTAGGTGCCACTGTGACTGGGATTCCTAAAACAGCCTTCAACCCTTAGTTTATAGCACACTTGGTATTTATGAGATAAGCAGCAGGGCCCATGGATCAGACATTCCTTCTATATGTTAGACTCTTTTTCTGGGGCCTGACATTCCTGCCTTTTATTTTTAATAAAAAATTGGTACGGGTTTGGGTAGAATTTTGAGTTAATGCTTTAATTTAGCTCGAAGCAACCTTTATAGGGGAAAAGGGACGTCGCCCTTGTCTCTTAGCTGCTTCCGGCTGGGTTTGGACGGAGTTGGGGCAGAGTTGCTTTGAACTAAGTTTCAGCATTATTAGATTGATGTTTGGATATTTTTTGCTGGAACCAGCTGGTAATGAAGATTTTGTTGCAGCAGGAGCAGATTTTCAATCTTTCGTTGTAGCAGGAGTATGTTTTCGGAGTTTTGTTGGTTAGTCACAGCTGCTATTGACCTTGCTTCTTTTTAAAAGTGTTTCTTCGTTGTTGTTGAAGACGATGCTTTGACTTGTAGCTAACTGCAAGCACAAGCACAGGGAAAGTCCCAATCGTAAAGCTACCTCAACTCAGATGCGTTTGGCGCCTGCTTGCAGCAGTTAACTTTTACCTGGACTTCCAAGTCCGGGTACTCTAGGAAGAATTTCTGGGTAGCTGAGGGGAGCTCCACAGCCCATGAGACATGGATTAAGGCATTTGAAAACATGGTTTTAAGTAGTTAGGCTTGCTTGACTTTTCATTAGATAGAGAAATAAGTTTTCTTTTTGTTAGGGGAGAGGGAAATTTTTAAGTAAGTGACTTGTGGCTTAGGAAGTTTTTTACTTTTGGAAACTATATCCTTTTTGTTGGAGGGAGTTAAGGCTAGGGCAACTGCACAGTAGGAAGTTATTCACACATTGAAGCAGCTCACTGGGATGTAAATTTAGTGTTTGTAAATTAGAGGCTAGACAATGTTAGGGATGGGATAGGTTTGTTGATAGTAAAACAGCAGGAGACAGTCATTGAGGAGTTTTTGCCTTATTCATTTATCCTCCGGTTATGCCAGGTGTGCACACTTTAGATTTGTGCTGCACTTTCCCGCCCGGGAGAGGGGGGCTGGAGCGGGAGATGGGGGAGGGGCACACAGGCAGCTAGTGGGCTGCGTGCAGGTGGGGTGAGATAAGGAGGGGGCAGCAGTGATGGGATGAGAAGTGGGGGAAGGGGTTAAGGGTGAGCGGAGGGGAGTGGAAGGGGTTAGAGAGGAGTTACAAGGGGGTTGATTTGCAGGGTTAAAGAAGAGAAACTGCTTAAAGGCTTTTCAGGGTTAACTTTTGTAGAGAGGAAAGCAGAAGACTTAGAAGAATTTTTTGTGAAGGAGGAGGATTTGGTAGGAGATGACAGAGTGGCCCAAGAATAGCCAGGACCGAACAGTTTAGAAAGCTTAAGATTAAAAACTACAGACCACCTGTTGTTGTGCTGAACAAAATTATTAAGTTCAGTGAGAATTTGCCAATTGAAAGTGCCATTTTCTGGCTAATGTTTTTGTTGTTCTAAAGGATACTGCAGCCAAATTGTATTGGTTCTACTTCCCCTTTTAATTGAAGTTTAAACATCTGAGGGGGTAGATTTAGAAGGAAATTTAGCTTTGGAGATATTGGAAAGTGACTGTATATTACCTACAATTATCTAAGAAATTTGACCGGCTTGTGATTTGTTAGGGAATTTTTGCTTGTCAGAGGCTTACAGAGATCGCCGGTGAGAGATATTCATGGTTCCTAGCTCCTTTAGAGGCTTACAATTTCCCTGGACGAGGCTGACACGAATTGGGGCTACGCTCGTCGGAGGCTTACGGAGATCGCCCATGGGGAGACCCACAGTTCCCTGCTCCTTTAGAGGCTTACAGAGACCACCCAAAACATTGCTCAAGTGAGACTAATGGCCCAGACCCATACAACCCAGTCGCAACAACAAAGCAGGCATCCCCAGTTTGCCGTTGGAGGTCAGGAAATGCGTGCAGTCTTTCACCCAAGGCGTCCCCCGGGTTACTTTGACTGCTGCAATGGGGAAAGACACTCACGGAGTGTCAGAGAGTTTTGACTGAGTGCTCAGGTTCCCTAGGCTTACGAAGCCAGGCGTCGCGTCCAAGCGAGCCGAGGCGTCACCCTGTGGTGAGCTGGGGTGTCCATGGGACACCGAACAAAACTCCCGAGGGGGGATCTGGGCAGAAAGACGTCACTTATCTACCTAGGGCCGAATTAGTTGTAGATGTTTGAGAGCCGTGAGGGTGAGCCGGCATCGCATCAAGGTGGTCTGAGTTGATGGACTCAAACCGCTGAATGCATGGAAACCTGAACGGCCGTGTAGTTCGGGGAACGGAGTTGACTGGGAGGCTGCCCCATTGCCCTGAGGGGCCAGGAAACTTAAACCTCAGTCAAACCTCTGTCCCGGGTCTTCAGCACCAAATGTTAGGTTCAGAGCCGTTCAAGAATCCACACAAATGCAGCGAGTCATGGTTTAAGCAGAGAATTTAAGGTTTATTAGAGGAAGAAAGCAGAAGAAAGCAGGTGGGAGCCATCAGAAAGGAAAGAAAGGAAAAATGGCTCCGCTTCCATCAGTTTTAACAGAGGTAGCACACCAAAGCTAAGTGTCAGTAATAGGGGGCTATAAGGGCATGGGGTTTTTCTGTTTTGGAGCTATCAAAATGTTCTAAAATTGATCTGTGGTGATGCAAGCATAGCTCTGTGATTATACTGACAGCCATTGTACACTCTGGATGCATTGTATGGTATGTTAATAAAACTGTTGGGAAAAAAAAAGGGTTAAGAGTTTAATAAATATATGGAAGAAATGGAAACTGCAACAAAGACTACTCTTTAGATAAAGTTGACAGTGAAATCCAGGAAAGAGATTGATGGGAATTAAGTATATCAATAGTCAAGAGAAGAGTCTTTTAAGAAAATGTGACTGCAGGAGGTCATAGGCAATTTTTAAAAGACCGTGGAAAGGTAAAAGCTGATGCTCTAAGAGAGGGCACAGATCCCCTGAAGGAGAGTAAGAAAGAACAGAACAAGAGATATGAGCTAAGGCGAAGAGAATAGGGTGAGCGAAAACAGGGAGAAAATTTGAAATGGACATAAAATTCATTCAGAAACGTTCAGGCATTTTACCATAAATTAATAATGTTGGAAATTTAGTCATGGATAGAAAAGGAAAGGAGGGGGCATTTGAATTTTTGAGGAAACAAGACAGATTTAAAAGATCCACAAGGACTTATAATAGGGAGTTAACTAATGAAACATCCAAGGACTGTCAGGAGACCAAAGACAATAAGATTTACATCATAATATCAATGCTACTTCCATCAAAATGTAAGTATTAAAGATGATATGCAATCAAGGTGTTTATAGGAGAAAAATAATTTGCAAATGTATACATTTCTATCGTTAACTCTGATCATTTCAATTAGGCTCATCTGTGTTTAAAGTCAACCTTCATATGAAAACTGACCATGTAATAAAGGTCCTTGTATTAATATCTTCAATTGCCATGATAAGGAATCTTATTTAAATCCACTTAAGATAAAAAAAAATCACTTTTCTTGTAAGAATTATACAGCTTTAATCTTTTCTAAAAATTCATGCCTGGTTATCACTGAAGCTCAAATTTGTCCTTTTAGATATTGATATTTACATAGCCTTCTTGAGGAATGACTCTTTACTTATGTGTAAGAATTAGATGGGCTTTCGTTTTAAAATTTCTAGATAAAATAATTGATTACTAATAAGAGTTAGTTATTTTGGCTGTGGTTGTTTGCTTAGTCCAGAAGGGTGTAAGTCTATACTTTGAATAATTATAATATAATGCTTGGTTTTATAGCTAGGATGACAATTTTCACTTAAATTCTTGATATTTATCTATTTACTCAATGCACTTTTATTGGATTCCAAGAAATTTAATATTTGCTTGTTACTTTTATGCTCACATTTTAAACTTCACTAGTGATTTTGTTGTAGTGTTATGATCTCATTTTTATTTACTCGAATGATGATTCTCGGCTACCTGAAAGATGAGGTAAAATGGTATAGACTGCCCTAAAATTTTCTCTGGAATATGGATATCAGTAACTCAGGTTTGTAAGCAATGACTTAGAGAAGTTATGGTTTACCAGTAAACTATTTAAAAATTTTTGCAAACTTCAAATATAGTTTATTTTGTATAATTTTATTATATTGGTTATTAATCAGAAAAGTAGATATTCAGAGATTTGATTAAACTAAAACTCTGTTTCACTTGTAATTGCGGGTTAAAAAAACCTTTTATCATTTACTGAAGTAAAGTAAAATACTCAATAAGAAAAAAAGAAACATTTAAAAGAAAACAAAAGGAAGAAAAACAAAACTTGGGTTGGAAAGTTCTTTCAATGCATAAAAGCAAAGTAAGAAGCCATAAGAGAGAAAAGTTCTTCCCACTTAATAGGCATGATGGCGGATTGGTGAGGTGTATGTTTTAGTTACACCTCCAGGGAAGTAGGTAGAAAGCCAGGAACTGCGTGGACTGGACACCGCAGAGCAATCTGACTTGATACAACACTCATGAAAACGTGGAACTGCTGAGATCAGCGAAATCTGTAAGTTTTTGTGGCCAGGGGACCTGCACAACTCCCTGCCAGGCTCAGTCCCGTGGGAGGACGGGCCATCAGCACTGGGAAGGAGAAGGGAGAACTGCAGTGGCAGCTCTTATCAGGAACTCACTCTACTTATCCAAACCCAACCATAGATAAACTGAGACCAGACACCAGAGAATCTGAGAGCAGCCAGCCCAGCAGAGAGGAGATAGGCATAGCAAAAAACAGCAAGAAAAACTCAAAAACAAAAGCAGAGGCTTTTTGGAGTTCTGGTGAACATAGAAAGGGGAAGGGCAGAGCTCAGGCCCTGAGGCTCATTTGCAAAACCCAAACAAAAACTGATCTCTCTGCCCCCTGGATCTTTTCTTAATAGCCCTAATTGCTTTGCCTCTTAGCATTTCAATAACCCATTAGATCTGCCAGGAGGCCCTTTTTTTTTTTTTCCTTTTTTTCTTTTTCTGAAACAAGTACTCTAAGAAGCCCAATACAGAAAGCCTCAAAGACTTGCAATTTGGGCAGGTCAAGATAAGAGCAGAACTAAGAGAGCTCTGAGACAAAAGGCAATAATCCAGTGGCTGAGAAAATTCACTGAACACCACAACTTCACAAGAAAAGGAGGGCGTCCACTCACAGCCATCATCCTGGTGGACAGGAAACACTCCTGCCCATCGCCGGCCCCATAGCCCAGAGCTGCCCCAGACAACCGAGTGCGACAGAAGTGCTTCCAATAACATGCACACACCACAAAATTGGGCATGGACATTAGCCTTCCCTGCACCCTCAGCTGGTTGTCCCAGACTTGGAAGGTGGAACAGCATGAATTAACAAGCCCCATTCAGACATCATTTCAGCAGACTGGGAGCCTCCCTACACAGACCAGCAGCTCAGAACCACCCTGGGGGGACGGCACTCACCTGTGACATAGCACAGTCATCCCTCAACAGAGGACCAAGGGGTTGCAAGGCCTGGAAGAGGGACCCACTCGCAAGTCTCAGGGGCCACACGCCAATACCAAGGACTTGTGGGTCAGTGGCAGAGACAAACTGTGGTAGGACTGAACTGAAGGATTAGACTATTGCAGCAGCTTTAAAACTCCAGGAACACCAGGGAGATTTGATTGTTAGAGCCGCCCCCCTCCCTGACCAGCCAGACACATGCCCCTTATACAGGGTGGGCAATACCAACTACACACACAAGCTTGGTACAGCAATTGGACCCCACAAGACTTACTCCCTCACTCACCACAGAGGCAAAGCAGGGGAGAACTGGCTGGAGGGGAACAGGTGGCTCGTGGACGCCACCTGCTGGTTAGTCAGAGAAAGTGTACTCCACGAAGCTGTACATCTGACACATTAGAGATAAGGACTTCAACTGGTCTACAAATCCTAAAGGAACCCTATCAAGTTAAGCAATTTCCAAGAGGCCAAAAACAACAGAAAATTATAAAGCATATGAAAAAAACAGACGATATGGATAACCCAAGCCCAAGCACCCAAATCAAAAGATCAGAAGAGATACAGTACCTAGAGCAACTAATCAAAGAACTAAAGATGAATGACGAGACCATAGTACGGGATACAAAGGATATCAAGAAGACCCTAGAAGAGCATAAAGAAGACACTGCAAGACTAAATAAAAAAAAAAAGATGACCTTATGGAAATTAAAGAAACTGTTGACCAAATTAAAAAGATTCTGGATACTCATAGTACAAGACTAGAGGAAGCTGAACAATGAATCAGTGACCTGGAAGATGACAGAACAGAAAATGAAATCACAAAAGAAAGAATGGGGAAAAAACTGAAAAAATCAAAATGGACCTCAGGGATATGATAGATCATATAAAACGTCCAAATATAAGACTCATTGGTGTCCCAGAAGGAGAAGAAAAGGGTAAAGGTCTAGGAAGAGTATTCAAAGAAATTGTTGGGGAAAACTTCCAAAATCTTCTAAACAACATAAATACACGGATCATAAATGCCCAGCAAACTCCAAATAGAATAAATCCAAATAAACCCACTCTGAGACATATCCTGAGCACATTGTCAAATACGGAAGAGAAGAGGCAAGTTCTGAAAGCAGTAAGAGAAAAGCAATTCACCACATACAAAGGAAACAGCATAAGACTAAGTAGTGACTACTCAGCAGCCACCATGGAGGCAAGAAGGCAGTGGCGTGACATATTTAAAATTCTAAGTGAGAAAAATTTCCAACCAAGAATACTTTATCCAGCAAAGCTCTCCTTCAAATTTGAGGGAGAGGTCAAATTTTTCACAGACAAACAAATGCTGAGAGAATTTGCTAACAAGAGACCTGCCCTACTGGAGATACTAAAGGGAGCCCTACAGACAGAGAAACAAAGAAAGGACAGAGAGACATGGAGAAAGGTTCAGTACTAAAGAGATTCAGTATGGGTACATTAAAGGATATTAATAGAGAGACGGAAAAATACATATGACAAACATAAACCAAAGGATAAGATGGCTGATTCAAGGAATGCCGTCACAGTTATAACATTGAATGCAAATGGATTAAACTCACCAATTAAAAGATTAAAAGACTGAAAGCCTTCCCTCTAAGATCAGGAACGAGATAAGAATGCCCTCTATCACCACTGTTATTCAACATTGTGCTGGAAGTGCTAGCCAGGGCAATCCAGCAAGACAAAGAAATAAAAGGCATCCAAATTGGAAAGGAAGAAGTAAAACTGTCATTGTTTGCAGATAATATGATCTTATATCTGGAAAACCCCGAGAAATCGACAACACAGATACTAGAGCTAATAAACAAATTTAGCGAAGTAGCGGGATACAAGATTAATGCACATAAGTCAGTAATGTTTCTGTATGCTAGAAATGAACAAACCGAAGAGACACTCAAGAAAAAGATACCATTTTCAATAGCAACTAAAAAAATCAAGTACCTAGGAATAAACTTAACGAAAGACGTAAAAGACCTATACAAAGAAAACTACGTAACTCTATTAAAAGAAATAGAAGGGGACCTTAAAAGATGGAAAAATATTCCATGATCATGGATAGGAAGGCTAAATGTCATTAGGCTGTCAATTCTACCCAAACTCATCTACAGATTCAATGCAATCCCAATCAAAATTCCAACAACCTACTTTGCAGACTTGGAAAAGCTAGTTATCAAATTTATTTGGAAAGGGAAGATGCATCAAATTGCTAAAGACACTCTAAAAAAGAAAAACCAAGTGGGAGGACTTACACTCCCTGACTTGGAAGCTTATTATAAAGCCACAGTTGTCAAAACAGCAAGGTACTGGCACAAAGATAGACATATAAATCAATGGAATTGAATTGAGAATTCGGAGATAGACCCCCAGATCTATGGCCGACTGATCTTTGATAAGGCCCCCAAAGTCAATGAACTGGGTCATAATGGTGTTTTCAACAATTGGGGCTGGGAAAGTTGGATATCCATATCCAAAAGAATGAAAGAGGACCCCTACCTCACACCCTACACAAAAATTAACTCAAAATGGACCAAAGATCTCAATATAAAAGAAAGTACCATAAAACTCCTAGAAGATAATGTAGAAAAACATCTTCAAGACCTTGTATTAGGAGGCCACTTCCTAGACTTTACACCCAAAGCACAAGCAACAAAAGAAAAAATAGATAAATGGGAACTCCTCAAGCTTAGAAGTTTCTGTACCTCAAAGGAATTTCTCAAAAAGGTCTAAAGAGGCAGCCAACTCAATGGGAAAAAATTTTTGGAAACCATGTATCTGACAAAAGACTGATATCATTCATATATTTAGAAATCCTACAACTCAATGACAATAGTACAGACAGCCCAATTATAAAATGGGCAAAAGATATGAAAAGACAGTTCTCTGAAAAGGAAATACAAATGGCCAAGAAACACATGAAAAAATGTTCAGCTTCACTAGCTATTAGAGAGATGCAAATTAAGACCACAATGAGATACCATCTCACACCGATTAGAATGGCTGCCATTAAACAAACAGGAAACTACAAATGTTAGAGGTGATGTGGAGAAATTGGGACTCTTATTCATTGTTGTTGGGACTGTATAATGGTTCAGCCTCTCTGAAAGTCAGTCTGGCAGTTCCTTACAAAACTAGATTTAGAGATACCCTTCGATCCAGCGATTGCACTTCTCTGTATATACCCGGAAGATCAGAAAGCAGTGACACAGACATCTGCACGCCAATGTTCATAGCAGCATTATTCACAATTGCCAACAGATGGAAACAACCCAAATGTCCTTCAACAGAGAGTGGATAAATAAAATGTGGTATATTCACACGATGGAATACTACACAGCAGTAAGAAGGAACGATGTCATGAAACATATGACAACATGGATGAATCTTGAAGAGATAATGCTGAGCGAAATAAGCCAGGCACAAAAAGACAAATATTATATGCTACCACTAATGTGAACTTTGAAAAATTTAAAACAAATGGTTTATAATGTAGAATGTAGGGGAACTAGCGATAGAGAGCAATTAAGGAAGGGGGAACAATAATCCAAGAAGAACAGATTAGCTATCGTGGGTAAATTTAACATTCTGGGAAGGCCCAGGAATGACTATGGTCTGTTAAATTCTGAAGGGTATAGTAGGAACAAGTTCACAGAAATGTTGCTATATTAGGTTACTTACTTGGGGTAGAGTAGGAACATATTGGAAGTAAAGTAGTTATCTCAGGTTGGTTGTCTTTTTCTTACTCCCTTGTTATGGTCTCTTTGAAATGTTCTTTTATTGTATGTTTTTTTTTTTTAACTTTTTAAAAATTTTTTTATTTTTCATACACTTGATTTAGGAAAAAAAAAAGCTTAAAAAAATAGAAAATAAACAAGGAAAAAATATGCAGATCTCCCTTGAGGAGCTGGTGGAGAATGCAGGGGTATTGGCCTGCCCTACCTCGATGGTTGCTAACATGCCCAGAGACATAGGGGACTGGTGGTTTGATGGATTGAGCCCTCTACTATAGGATTTGCCCTTGGGAAGACTGTTGCTGCAAAGGAGAGGCTAGGCCTCCCTATGATTGTGCCTAAGAGCCTCCTCCCGAATGCCTCTTTGTTGCTCAGATGTGGCCCTCTCTCTCTAGCTAAGCCAACCTGAAAGGTGAAATCACTGCCCTCCCCTCTACGTGGGATCTGACACCCAGGGGAGTGAATCTCCCTGGCAATGTGGAATATGACTCCCGGGGAGGAATCTAGACCCGGCAACGTGGGATGCAGAACATCTTCTTGACCAAAAGGGGGAAGTGAAAGGAAATGAAATAAGCTTCAGTGGCAAAGAGATTCCAAAAGGAGCCGAGAGGTCACTCTGGTGGGCACTCTTATGCACAATATAGACAGCCCTTTTTAGATTCTAATGAATTGGGGTAGCTGGTGGTGGACACCTGAAACTATCAAACTACAACTCAGAACCCATGAATCTTGAGGACAATTGTATAAAAATATGGCTTATGAGAGAGGACAGTGGGATTGGGGGGGGGGCATGGGGATCACACTCCCCTTTGTCTAGTTTGTGGATGGATGAGTGGAAAGGTGGGGGAAGGAAACAAACAAGCAATCAGACAAGGGTGCCTAGTGTTCTTTTTTACTTTAGTTGCTCTTTTTCACTTTAATTATTATTCTGGTTATTTTTGTGTGTGTGGTAAGGAGGGTGTCGGGGATTGATTTTGGTGATGAATGTACAACTACGTAATGGTACTGTGAACAATCGAATGTATGATTTGTTTTGTATGACTGCGTGGTATGTGAATATATCTCAATAAAATGAATATTAAAAAAAAAACAAAAGAAAAAAAAAAAAAAAAAAACAAAAGAAAAACAACAACAACAACAAAAAAGTTCTCCCCGTCCTAAGAACAGATGTCTTATAAAGGCAGCAATAGTAATAATAAACATTAATATAGAGATTACCATATGTCAGACAACAGTCTAAGTGCTTTACACATTCCAACTAATTAGATTCCACCTTCATCAATATGATAAATAAGGCATCCAGATAAATGTTCTAAGTAAACTATGGCTTCATTTTTTTTACATTAAAAAAATGTAATGCTTTTCTTACTTCTCAAGTAATAAATGTTCAGAGGTTTTGGAGAAATCCATCCAATTCTTAGAACATTTCAATATTATTAATTTGATGAAAAAATGCTTTGCCCCTTTAAGGCAACTGTTGAAAGCAAACTAAAAGAAAAAAGAGACAGAAGATCTGTATCTCCATAATTTGGAAGCAGTTGGGTTAAGATTCCATTGGAGCCCTCCATTATGAAGAAAACATGAAGACACAAGCAGTTTTTCTTTTTTAACCTCATAAGATGGTAATTTCTGCTTCAGAAAACATTTCCCCTTTGAAACAAGTTACATTGCTTATCCATCAAATACAACAGAACTATAAAGATGGAGAAGAGATGAGTGGTTGGCTGGGGTTAGGGATGGTGGGAAAGGTGAGGGATGGGTGTGACCATAAGAGGTAGCACCAGGGAAAGATCTTTGTGGTAATGGAATTGCTCTGTATTTTGACTGAGGTGGGGGATATGTAAATTTACAGCTATAATAGGCTGGCACAAAACTAGATACTAGCTTATGGTATCAATGTCAATTTCCTGGTTTTGATATTGTACTATAGTTATGTAAGATGTAATTGCGGGAGGAAACTGGGTGAAGGGAAAATGAGACCTCCTTGTACTATTTTTGCAACTTTCTGTAAATCTATAATTATCTCAAAATAAAAAGTTAAACAACAAAAATAAATAAATAAATAAATAAAAAGAAGCTATAAGAGAAAATAATGATAGACATGACTTCTTTAATGAGACAAAGCTTTTGTAAAATCCCAAAAGATTGAGAAAGAATTTAAAAATTGGGGAAAAGAGGATTTTCAATACATATTTCAGGAAAAATGTTAAAAGCCTCACTAAATGAAGCTTTACAACTTGAAATCAAAATGAAGTTCATTAGTTTTAATGTTCCATTTACAAATATTTAGAGGCTTCCCATCTTCAAATATACCCAAGTAATACGATATTTATATATACCAGTTCATTAATCAGTCTACCTTTAGCTCATCTGTAGCCAACTGACAGAAGAGGGACTCTCATTGTCCCTGGAGTTGAATACAGTAGTATTGACCCTTTGGAACTCAGCTGCTTGCAGAAGCACTTCCTGTATTAACCACCTCCTTGCTATCAGTTTAGCAAGGGCAGCACTCACCTGGGCAAGCCAGAGGCCAGAAATCTTACAGCCACTGCCACCAGTGAAAAAAGGCAGTTTGGGAGGTGCCCCCCTTTTATTATCATACTAGGCAATTCAATCACCTAACTCCTACACTACCCTCCCCTCTAAATGCTGTATTTACTAGAAATGCTTCATGTATAAGACTGGATTTGTGGCTAAATTGAAGGGTCTCTCCCTTCTCAGGAATTATCATCACAATATCCCTGCCTCAGTGTTAAAAAATTTTCAGGATGTTTGGCAGTAAATGCATCTGGCCACCTGCATTCTAAGAGAATAACAGAAACAAATCTGACTTTGAAATATTCCCAAGCCTGGGCTATTTCCTCCTATCAGTGAGCATATTATTGCATATGTAGAAATAAATGGAAAAAAAATTGTGACCAATTTAAATATCAGCAGTGATTGTCTGGATGGTTAAATCAGAGATAATTTTAATTTTATTCTTTCAAGTCTCAGCATTACTAAAAAGGCACCACAATGTATATATTTAAAATTTTTCAGAAGTATTAGTTTTTAAAGTAAATTTAAATATCAGGCCCATCCCATTTCCTTGTTACCATTAACAGAAAACACTTAAAAATGATTGCTGTAATTCATGAAAAGTAAATCTAATTCAACTTTGTCCTCAAGATATGATTCAAAAAAAAAAAATTCTTTGTCTCCAAGATATGATTTAAAAAAAAAATTCAAAGATTTTTAGTGGCACTAATATTTTTGTATATCAAATTATTAGTTTGATTTTATTCTTCATAACCAGGAAAGTACTACATAAGCAATCTTTTGCATTTATTCACTCAAAAAAATTGAATCTACTATATGCTAGGCACTGGAATTACAAAATAATTGAAAAATAGACGATGCCACCTAGGAACACAGGAATTAGTGGAAACAAACAGATAAAATATAGAACCCTACTCAAACAATGCTCTATATATGTGGATCATCATATAAAGAATGCACAGTTAGAAATGAATTCTTAACTCCTTTGATTCATCAGATTTGTTTTTTCTGCATCTCTACAGCAGAGTTTAAAGAAACCTGGGAGTAAAGACTACTACTACATGAATACACATAATAAACCTTTGTTAAATGTTCAGTCTACTCTAGATTTATACTCAATTGTTACAGCCACAAATGTCCTGAAAATACACAATGTGACTAATAAGACTTAGCCCTATATAATTTTTAACAAATGAGTAGGAATAGTCTCAATAATTTAAAGAACTATGCTGTTAATTGGAGGCTTAAAAAATAATTTCCTTGCCTTTTGTTCACACTTATTTTCTCCAATAAATTTCATCTCAATTAAAACTTGATAGGACCAGAAAACTCTCTGTCTGTAATCTGAGGCTTTTCTTTATTGCCCATTGCCTAGGACCAGTACTTTGTTACACTGCTTCAAACAATCTGAATCTTCACTAATATTGAATTAATGCAGTACACAGGCAGAAGAGAATCCAGTAATTTGGAATGGAAATTAGACCTCATGAACCTTGACATTATATTTTAGGTACTAATTACAAGAGAAAGTAAAGCACAAATTCAAAAACTAAATACTTTCAATTTCAAAATAACATGCAGATACATATTTATACAGCTTCATGCCTTTCCAAAGCATTTTTAGCATACATTGCATTTTATAGTTACCTTATGGGTTGGTGTCTTAGTTTGGTAATGCTGCGGAATGCAAAACACCAGAGATGGATTGGCTTTTATAAAAAGGGGGTTTATTTGGCTATACAGTTACAGTCTTAAGGCCATAAAGTATCCAAAGTAACACATCAGTAATCGGGTACCTTCGCTGGAGGATGGCCAATGGTGTCCGGAAAACCTCTGTTAGCTGGGAAGGCACGTGGCTGGCGTCTGCTCCAAAGTTCTGGTTTCAAAATGGCTTTCTCCCAGGACATTCCTCTCTAGCAAGCTTGCTCTTCTTCAAAACGTCACTCACAGCTGCACTCTGTTCAGTCTCTTTGAGTCAGCACGTTTATATGGCTCCACTGATCAAGGCCCACCCTGAATGGGTGGGGCCACGCCTCCATGGGAGTATCCCACCAGAGTCACCACCCACAGCTGGGTGGGACACATCTCCATGCAAACAACTTAATTCAAACTTTCCAACTTAATCCCCACTATTATGTCTGCCCCACAAGATTGCATCAAAGAATATGGCTTTTTCTGGGGGACATAATACATTCAAACCGGCACATTCCACCCCCTGGACCCCAGAAAAACATATTCTTTCCAAATACAAAATACATTCATTCCATCACAATATCCCAAAAACTTAAATCATTTCAGTAACAAAAGTTATGTACAAAATCCCATCAAAATCAGATATAGGCATGGTCAGTCCTAAGGCATACCTTTCCTTTAGCTTTGGATCTGTGGACTTAGAACAAGTTATATGCTTCTAATACACAAAGCACGGACATTCATAGGATAAACATTTCCATTGCCATAAGGAGAAACAGTAAGGAAAACAGGGTTAACAGGACCAAAACAGTTCCTAAAACCTGCAGGACAAACTCCATTAGATTTCAAAGTCTGAGAGTCATTTACATAACAACATTGCATCCTTGGGGCTTGAGAGAGCTGGAGCCTAACCCTTCCCAAGGGCCTTTTTGGCAGCCCTTTCCTCTCCAAATGCTTGGGTGAGTGCTCCAACATATCCACACACTGGGGAGACCACCTTCTCGGCCCCACCCTCCTCAAACTTCGGGGCAGCTCCCGGATTCCCTTCCATCTCCGGGGCACAAGCTCAACGCTTTCAGAACAGTGTGGTGGCAGCCAGGCTCTCCCCAATTCCCTGGGAATGTGCTCCACCCTCTTTGGGGCTTGGGGTGGCGAAACTCTTCCAGAGCATCGAGGCGGAAAACCCGCCCTCGACCTCCAGGGCAAACTCACCCTTTCCGTGCATGTGGGCTGCTCCACTCTCCCAGCCCTAAACCTCTTGACTCCAGATCTCAACCTCCATGGCTCTGTCTTTGAAGAAATTTTTCCTTTAATTTTTTCCTTGTCTGTCTCCTCCAGTCCAGACCGGCAATGGCTCTGTTTATAAAGATCTCGCAAAAATTCTGTTGGCTTTGCATGACGCATGCAGGGGTCAAAGCCATCAGACAACAGGACTTTCCACAAATCCTTTCTGCTTAACTCCTTTTCCAATCTTGGCTTGTACTGAAATGGCGGCTGGGTTCCACGTTTGGTTATATCCTCATGTTGGACTGTAGCTTCTGGGATTCCACCCACTGGAAGCCCATAATTTTCCAAGCCATCAACTTCTGGTTTCTTTGAACCAAAGAGTTCAATTCTAAGTTTATCTCTCTCTGCTTGCATTTTACTATAAGCTGCAAGGAGAAGCCAAGATACATCCTCCACACGTAGTCTGGAGATCTCCTCAGCTAAATATTCCAGGTTGTTGCTTCCAGATTCTTCCTTCCATCTGACACCAGGACTCAATTTTGCCAAATTCTCTGCCACTTTAAAACAAAGATCGCCTTTCTTCCAGGTTACAACAACACATTCACCATTTCTGTTCAAGGCCTCGTCAGAAGTATCTTTAGAGTCCGTATTTCCATAAACAGTCTCTTTAAAGCAGTTTAGGCCTTTTCTATCAAGCTCCTCACAATTCTTCCAGAAACTCCCCATTATCCACTTAAAAAGCCATTCCAACATGTTTGGTATTTGCAAACTCAGCAACAAAAGCACCCCACTTCTCTGGTACCAAAATCTGTCTTAGTTTGCTAATGCTGCGGAATGCAAAACACCAGAGATGGATTGGCTTTTATAAAAAGGGGGTTTATTTGGCTATACAGTTACAGTCTTAAGGCCATAAAGTATCCAAAGTAACACATCAGTAATCGGGTACCTTCACTGGAGGATGGCCAATGGCGTCCGGAAAACCTCTGTTAGCTGGGAAGGCACGTGGCTGGCGTCTGCTCCAAAGTTCTGGTTTCAAAATGGCTTTCTCCCAGGACATTCCTCTCTAGCAAGCTTGCTCTTCTTCAAAACGTCACTCACAGCTGCACTCTGTTCAGTCTCTTTGAGTCAGCACGTTTATATGGCTCCACTGATCAAGGCCCACCCTGAATGGGTGGGGCCACGCCTCCATGGGAGTATCCCACCAGAGTCACCACCCACAGCTGGGTGGGACACATCTCCATGCAAACAACTTAATTCAAACTTTCCAACTTAATCCCCACTATTATGTCTGCCCCACAAGATTGCATCAAAGAATATGGCTTTTTCCGGGGGACATAATACATTCAAACCGGCACAGTTGGCCATGCAGAATTTATTTGTTTCTTAAAAGCAAGAGAGAGAGTGATCCCCTCAGATTTAGATAACCAGTATATAGTAAAATTAGGGGAAATGTAAGATCTGATCCAATCCTCCATCTAATGTTTTTCCCTAGCCAATATTCAGTCTTTATTGGAATATGTATAAAAAATAGGATACACAATAAATAAATTGCCTTTGTTAAGTAGATGAAAGAAAAAATAGTCTTTTGCTTATACAGAAAACTGAAATTTAAATGTAATGCTCCTACCATCTGAAAGTATTCTTTTATTTCAAAGAATAAAATGTAAAGCAGGGAAAGAAAGCCAACAACTAGAAGAGTGGCATTTTGAGAGTTGTTAGGGACAAAATATGTAACCAAAACTGACATAAGATATGGTTTGAACCTGGGGGCTGAACTGATGCCACTAGTCCTGTTTTTCTCTATTTTGTTAGGCACCACTTTCTCTAGGTTGACTCCATTTTCACATAGACCAGCTCTTCTTAGTAACAAGAGAGTTCCAGGTTTTCTAGCCTACCAGTTTTTTAGGTTCAAGTCCCATAAGAATGCCCCAGAATATTTTCCTTTCATCTCATTGGCTATCACTGCACCATGGGTTCTTCCCTAAAACTACCAGAATTGCTGAAAATGTGGTTCTCTAGTTAACTTAGATCAGAGGCTATACTCCTGGAGCTGGGGGTGGTAACAATTTTATCTGAGCCCACAGACTCTAAGTGAAATAAGTTTATCTCCCCAAAGAATACTGAATAACCTTACTCTAAAAGGGAAGGGATGGCAGGTGTCATTATGCATCAGTCAGAGTACTCTGTAAGTAACAGAAACCAATTTGCTTTAACTTAAGTAAAATGGCATAATTTTCGCAGGGAAACAAAGTCTTCTTACTGAATTCAAGAGCAGGAATGCAACAGGAATTCACAAATGGATTTGTATCGCTCCACCTCTGGTTTCTTATTCTCATTCAAAATCTTTCTCTTTTGCAGACCAGATTTCTCTGATAATCCATGGAAAGCTAGTAGCAGAGATTTCTGAGATTGTGCATCACTGTTCAAATCTGAGTTAAAGAATCTTATTCCAAAATCCAAGTTCTCTGGTGAGAGAACTCATTGGGCCCACACTGCATCAAATGGCCACACCTCATCCAATTACTTTTAGCCAGTGGCAAGATTGGGTAGAGTAAATACGGCTGCCTCAGGCCTGCCAGTGAGAAGGACAGTCCAGGGCTTTGTTATGAGGTTGGCAAATGCTCCAAAAGTTGGGTACCACACACAAAGCACCTCTGACCCAAGTTCATCTTAAAGCTACCTTCAAAGGGTTTGATCCTGAGCTATATTTAAACATTAGGGTGAAAGTAACATTTTTAAACTACTACTATTTGCACATAATTTATAGCAATGAACATGGATATACAAAGGTTAAGAGGAGAAAATAGTCAAACAGTGCATCCCTGAAGGAGAAGGAGAGGAATCTCACAGGGTGAAGAAAAGAGGTCAAATAAGGAAATTAATATATCTGAAAATAACTATTTTACAAATTTTCCCAGGGCTAATTTTACATTGTACTATCTATAAGCCAAATACTTTAAATTATAAATCAAGGAGGGTTAAAGCTATATAATTATCTTCATACTATCCTGAAGAATGTGTAAGAAAAAAATACATAAAGGATTAATGAAAACATCTGCCTCCAGTCCTCTAACATTTAAATGAAAGAATTAGGTTTACAAGTGATACAACCAATCCCAGCTGCAGAATGATTTACAGATGCAGAGGCAATCTATAAGTTAACACAGCAGGCCACCAGAAGGGGCTTTATAAATTAAAATCAATATGTGAATTTAACTCCGAAGTCTATGGTAGTTAGTACTGATTGCAGAGCTCTGGTGACTAGCCTCTAAACCAGTGTTTATTCATTGGTCACCACGCTTTCCACCAGCTGTTTTGCAGGACTTTGGAGATGCTGTGTGTCTGGGAATACTAGAAGGTGAAGTTCTGTGCAAGACTGTCGAACCTTGGAACAACTTGTAAAATGCACAAACGCACACATAGAGCTTAATAGAGATGAGCATTTAAGGGAAGGGAATTATACTTTTGTTGTTTTGTGGGTTTGCTCAATTTGCTATAAAATAAACCTTGACCAATGTTGAATAAGTGACTAGATGGAGCAAAAACAACAGCCTTCAAATTGGTATTTTAATATATGATATGCAGGATTACTTTCATACTTGTGATACATAACACTGCAAATGGTTACATGCATCCACTCTGGAGCTAGCCTGCTTGGATTTGAATCCAGAACTCAAACAGTGTGGCCTTGGGCAGGTTATTTATCATCTCCATCTGTAAAAATGGGTGTGATTTCAGCACTTCCCACCCCTACTCTCATTTTCCAGACAAGGATAATCAATTCAAGTTATTCTTGTATATACTTTCAGAAATGTTTAGGGAACACAAACTTATATTGAGTTTTGACACACAATATAAACATAATGTACCTCACTTTTTTTTTCGACTTATTTTTTCAATCCTTCTCTGGTGGTAAAATATAATACTATCATTGTTTCAATGGATGCCTACTAATCCATTGTGTGCATAAACCATGATTTTCTAACCTTAGGATGAGAATTAATCTGCTTACAATTTTTTTTTCTATTTAACTAAAGGGTGAGGAGCGGAGGAGTAGAAAATATCCTTGCACTTATATATTTTTGCAATTGGATGAGTATATTTGCATAACGAGCTCTTAAAAGTGGATCACTGGGTCAAAGGCTAGGAGCTACAAAATGAAAATCGCACCTTCTAATTTAAATTTTCTTGCTTTCTGTTTTTTATGAATTGAGAAACCAGGCAATCATGTATATTCCAATTGTGTATTATGTAAAAGTGTTTAAGATTCTGGCAAGCTCTCTTCAGAAGAAAAGACTTAGAATGTGTAGATGGTTTTGTGTTTTGGTTGCTTAGACATCCCTTCCTCCTGATTTTTAGCTCTAGTCTCACAGTTAGTACATTTACATAAGTGGGTTGTTGTGGGGGTTTTTTTTGTTTTTGTTTTTGTTTTTTTGCCTGGCACAATGCTAGATAAATATTTCATACTCTTCAAATATTTTTTAGTTCATTGACTAAATCAGCCTGGCAACCTTTGAAGGCATTCACAATAAATGATTGTTTGGAAATGTTAAATTATGTTTTGGGGGAAGAACTGTTGCAACACAGCTAATATTTGTTTTGATTTGCATTTATTTCTCATGTAAAATGTTTCAAAGGGCACATTACAAAAAAGCCAATTTACGTGACAGAGTTCACAATATCTAATATGAGAACTCTCATGTAAAAGAAATCTTAGAGCTTTTCTGACAGTAAACAGTCTCTAAGCCTCTCCTCTCACATTTTTTTGTCACTAGCTTCATAGACACCTTTTATAAGGTTTCATTCTGTAATGGTGTCCTTTTGCCATTCCACACTGTTCTGTCCATCTCTAAATCTTTTAAAAGTTTTTCTCCAGTGGCATCCTTTATCTACTGAGATAACCAGCTCCTTTCATCTCCATGCCTCTCAGATGATGGGCTTAGGAGAAACTGGACTGTGGGGCAGGAAGGGCAGGACTGGCCTATTCTTTAGAGGGCTTGAGTTTTTATTTTATTCCACTTCTCATGAACCAGAAAAAAAAA
This sequence comes from Choloepus didactylus, assembly GCF_015220235.1. Taxonomy (NCBI): domain Eukaryota; kingdom Metazoa; phylum Chordata; class Mammalia; order Pilosa; family Megalonychidae; genus Choloepus; species Choloepus didactylus. The sequence goes on along the minus strand of NC_051317.1, from coordinate 20,723,023 downwards.
AAAAGATTCTGGAACATCCTGCTTTGTTTTTCTTTCTCTTCCCTCTTCCCAGTAGTTAAGTGTTTACATGAAGAAGGGTCTCCCGGAGGAAAGAGCAACAATATACAGGAAAACACTACCTTTGTTTCATAGCTAAACTCGAGTTTAAGCATTTCAGTTTACCACAAACTAGTTATCAGCATCATTTTAGAACTTGTTTACTGAGTGCACACCTCGGCCCTTACAACAAAAGTCAAGGATGGATTTGGTTTTATCTTTCTTAGAAAACCACAAAGTTCTCCTTAGTCTTTCAAAGCTTAAGTCTTAGAAATGAAAACTAGAGAATTATGAACTTTTACTTCACATTTACTCAATGTACTGATTCTCATCTGCATTACAGTAGAGAAAGTTTAGGTTTCCTTTATTAGATTTATCTATACATTAAGGCTCAGTAGAGGAAAACGCTAGCAGGAATTTTAAAATCTGAGTTTGACCCGCTCTCTTTACCATTTGCTGATCGTGTGATGTCTTGATAATTATTCTGAGTTTCATTCGTTGTACCTTTATTTTCAAAGAGAGCCTTTATTATCTCAAAATCCATAATTCTATAGTTTATACAAACAGCGTGTGGTGTTTGAAACCTATCTGTCCCCTTTAATGACTCCTGTGTAACATTTCTGTACTTCAACATCTGCACCTACTTTCCACATGGAGTTGTGAGTATAAAATGATTTTGTTATGTGATATAATGTAATGTTAAATAACAGAATGTAAAGTGCTTAGAGCACTGCCTGATACATATTAGGCATTGAATAAATGCTACCTAATAGTATCATCAGACTCCTCAATTCGTTCTGAAGTTCCTTGCAGTTCAGTTCTACAAGGAAGTGCCACAAAATATGTATTTCTCATCCTATGGATGGATGTTTACTAGTATATCAGTAGAACAAAGCTTTTTCTTAGCAAACACTGAGGAATAACTTATGTTGATCTTTAGGTAAAAGGTTTAAAGCAACACAGTTGACTGTGTTTGTGTTACCTTTCTGTTGCTGTCATAAATTATCACAAACTTAGTGTCTTAAAACAAAACAAATGTATTAACTTACATATCTGAAGTTCAGAAGTCCAACAGGGGTTTCATCAGGCTAAAATGAAGGTATTTTCAGGACCACATTCCTTCTGGAGGCTTCAGGGAAAAATTCACTTCCTTGCTTATTTAGGTTATTGACTAAATTCGCTTCCTTGCTGGTTGTCGGTGGGGAATTAAAAGAGCGATTACTTTCTAAATGCTGGTGTTTAAAATTTGTAAGTTTCAGAGGTCAAATGTGACTTCCAAATTTAATTTGAAAGACAAAAAACAAATTTTTGGTTTCTTCAAGCCAGCAAAGGTAGGTTAAGTCCCTCACGCGAACCCCTCCTGCCCCTTTCTCCGCAGCGTCTTGGTCTCTCTAACCTTCACTGCTGACTTCCGCCTCCACTCGCAACGACTCAGTTGTTAGAGTGGGCACATCCGGGAAACCCAGGCTTCGCGCCCCGTCTCAAGCGCCATAGCCTTACATACAGCTGCAAACCCTTTTGCCATTCACAGGTTCCTGCAATCAGGGTCATCACTGGGGGGGTTGCATAATTCTGCCTACCAGAGTCCTCACTTGCTTTTTTTTTTGGGGGAGGGGGGTGGGCTTTTTGACTGCTCATTTCTTAATGCTAACTCTAGATATTTTTTCCTCAAACCCAGCTACAGGTAAGACTCTTCTGGGGAGCCTTTTAAAAATTAACCACTGCCCAAACCCAATGATATCAGAATTATATCTTAATTCCTAGATCAAATATTAGGGTATATTAATTATAGTCCAGTCTAAGGTATTTCTTAACAGAATCTTTTATTTGGGCTCAGAAATGAACTGGGTAGGTTAAAATAAAGATACACAGAAGAGTCACATAAGTCTGCATTATTTCCAAGAAAATTTCTTAGAGTTGGAGTAACATTAGATGCTGAATTTTCAACATCTCTTTTTTGTCTTATGTTAAAACTGTATTACTAAAATATTCTTCTATTTTGCAATGTTTCCCTTCCATTTATAGATACGTACGCACTAACAAACTCAGCATGTCTTGGAGATTTTCAGAATAATTGTGCTTAATGAAAAAATTAGGAACTGAATCTAATAAGCTATCTAGAAACAGAGACTAAATTACTCCTAGTCTTCAACGTAGAAAGTGTTTCAGTGCTTTTCACTGTAAGCACACATTCAAAACCAACACAAGTAGCCAAGGAAGAAGACCTATGAAAAAATGTTTGCTTCTCAAAGTTTTATTTTCCATCATTTAACTTATTATTATATTTTTTAGGAGTACATGGAGAGTTGTCAGTTTTTCAAATTATCTCTCACTTTATTCAATCTTCTCATTAGTAAACTGCATCCAAAAATGTTAAGTTTTTCCCCTAAGTCTACTTGAATATCTGAAAATACACAGACTTATTAGTTGCTGCCTATTTATGAAAAAATAATTCTCTTAGCTTCATACAAGGGTATGATAACATCAAAAATTAATTCTAATGCACTAGAAAGTCAGATGTACTGCTCAGATGCTCTATAAGCTTAGTTTTGTAGAGATAGAAAATAGCAGCATTCTTCATTCTGAACTTGGCTGCAGTCATGTCATGGCTCTAACTGCAGCACTATCTTCTTGCTAGTGAGCCTCAAGGACAAGCCAAGGTCACTAAATATTGCTTACAATTCAGACGGCCTGAGATGCTGTTGAACAATGTGATACTGTCACATTCTTCCAGTATCTTATTTTGCAAATCCTGATGTTGCAGCTTGGGAGGCATATTAGTTGGAAGATTTCATTCTTCACATTTTCATTCAGTTCATGGCAGATTTAACTGTCTAATACCTATGAGGGAAACTCCCAGAGAATTTCAGTGGCTTCAGAACAATTTCAAAGCCGTCATCAGATAGGAGGGTAGAAGGCAGAAAAGGGTTCCATTACTTAATCATGACAACTTATTATTTAATCATCATGGTTTTTGAAATCTAAGCATCAGATTTTTAACCTAACTATTTTGGGGATTTTTTATCACTAGAGAAAAGAATACAGCAAAAAATCTTGGATTCATAAATAGACTGACTACTCTTTCTTAATACAAAAACAGGGACACTTATGGCTCAGAAAATTCATGTTAGGAAGCCATAGAATAAAGAGAGTAAACTGAAAGTAGATCCTTTTTTTATGGGCAAGAGGACCATTAAGAAAAAATCTAAACAGACCCCAGGGATTAAAACATGTATACTCTGATTTAAAAGTATGCCATCCAAACCATTTATATATATATATATCTGTGTGTGTATATATATATATACATATATATATATTTTATTGAGATTGTTCAGATACCATACAACTATCCAAAGATCCAAAGTGTACAATCATTTGCCCACGGCATCACCATACAGCTGTGCATCCAACAACACAATTATTTTTTTTTTCTATTTTTAGAACATTTTCACTACTCCAGAAAAGAAATAAAGACAGAAAAAAAAGGAAACTCAGATCCTCCCATACCCCTTACCATGCCCCCCCTCCATTACTGATTCATAGTTTTGGTATAGTACATTTGTTACTGTTGATGAAAGAATGTTAAAATACTACTAACTGTAGTATATAATTTGCAAGAGGTATATATTTTTCCCTATATGCTTCTCTGTTATTAACTTCTAGTTATAGTGTCATACATTTATTCTAGTTCTTGTGAGAGATTTCTAATATTTGTACAGTTAATCATGGACATTGTCCACCACAAGAATCACTGTTTTACACATTCCCATATTTAACCTCCAACTTTCCTTCTGGTGACATGTGTCACTCTGAGCTTACCCTTTCCACCACCTTCACACACCTTTTAGCACTGCTAGTTATTCTCATTACATGCTACCATCACCCCTGTCCATTTCCAAATATTTAAGTTCACCCTAGTTGAACATTCTGCTCATAATAAGTAACCGCTCCCCATTCTTTAGCCTCATTCTGTATCCTGATAACTTATATTTCATGTCTATGAGTTTACATATTATAATTAGTTCATATCAGTGAGACCCTGCAATATTTGCCTTTATGAATCTGTCTTATTTCACTCAATATAGTGCCCTCAAGTTTTCTTCATCAAACCATTTCTTTTAAGATGGTTTTGTTCAAACACTATACATTCCATCCTAAGTAAACAATCATTGGTTCCCCATGTAGTCACATATTTATGTATTGAGCACCATCGCCACTCTCTGTATAAGGACATTTCTTCTACAAAGATGGAGGAAGAGTCAAAGAAGGCAGAGAGGCAAAAGAAAAAGGCAAGAGAAAGAGAAAAACAGAAAAAACGTGATAGCTAGAAGGTGACAAAAGGAAAGATAGCATTAACCTAAAGTAGAGTAAAGAGTCAGACAACATCACCAATGGCAGGAGTCCCATACCCTTCCCCTATTCCCCACCCCTCCCATATGCATTTAGCTTTGGTATATTGCTTTTGTTACATTCAAGGAAACATAATACAATGTTTCTGTTAATTCTAGCCTCTAGTTTGCATTGATTGTATTCTCCCCCCAATCCCACCCTATTTTTAACACCTTGCAATGCTGACATTCATTTGTTTACATTCATGTAAAAACACATTTGTACCTTTTATTACAATCATTGAGCACCCTAGGTTTCCCTGCATTACAGTCCCAGTCTGTATCATTCGTCTTTTGTTCTGGTGTCCCATATGATCCCAGCCTTCCTCTTTCAACCATATTCACAGTCATCTCTGTTCAGTGTACTTACATTGCTGTGCCACTATCTCCCAAAATTGTTTTCCAAACCTCTCACTCCTGTCTTTTCCTTTCTGTTTGCAGTGCTTCCTTTAGTGTTTCCTGTAGAGCAGGTATCTTGTTCACAAACTCTGTCATTGTCTGTTTGTCAGAGCACATTTTAAGGTTTCCCTCATATCTGAAGGATAGTTTTGCCAGATATAGGATTCTTGGTTGGTGGATTTTCTCTTTCAGTATCTTAATTATATCACCCCACTTTCTTCTTGCGTCCATGGTTTCTATTGAGAAATCCACACATAGTCTTATCAAGCTTCCTTTGTATGTGATAGATCGCTTTTCTCTTGCTGCTTTCAGGATTCTCTCTTTATCTTTGGTGTTTGATAATCTGATTATTAAGTGTCTTGGCGTAGGCCTATTCAGATCTATTCTGTTTGGGGTATGCTGCACTTCTTGAATCTGTAATTTTATGTCTTTCATAATTGATGGGAAATTTTCATTGATTATTTCCTCTATTATTGCTTCTGCACCTTTTCCCTTCTCTTCTCCTTCTGGGACACCAATGACATTTAAATTCTTACATTTTGTTTTGTCTTTAAGTTCCTGGAGACATTGCTCATATTTTTCCATCCTTTTCTCTATCTGTTCTTTTGTGTGTAGGTTTTCAGGTGCCTTGTTCTGCAGTTCCTGAGTTTTCTTCTGCCTCTTGAGATCTGCTGTTGTATGTTTCCATTGTGTCTTTCATCTCATGTTGTGCCTTTCATTTCCATAGATTCTGCCAGTTGGTTTCTTGAACTTTCAATTTCTACCTTACGTACGTCTTGTGTTTTCATTATACAGCTCAGTTCTTTCTCCAAATCTTCCCTAAACTTTTTGAATTGCCTTATTATTAGTTGTTTCAATTCCTGCATCACAGTTGAAGTGCAAGTTTGTTCCCCTGACCAGGCCATAACCTCATTTTTCTTGGTGTAGGTTGTAGTTTTCTGTTGTCTAGGCATGGTTTCCTTGGTTACCCCAATCAGGCCTCCCCAGACCAGAATGGGCTCAGGTCCCAGAAGGAAGAAATATTCAGTATCTGGTTTCCCTGAGGGTGTGTCTTAGAAAATTGGTACACACTCTGATCCCTCTGGTCACTGTGCTTTTCTGCCCAGCAGGTGGTGCTTGTTAGCCTATAATTCTTGACTGGTGTAAGGAGGTGTGGCTCTTTTTCCCCAAGTTCTGAAAAAGGCAGGTAGTAGAGCTGGGCCCCACCCCTTTCCTCTTAGAGAAGATAGATCCCCTAGGGGGAGGTTATTAGCATTTCAATGGTCTCTCTCTGCCTGTGCTGTCTCCACCTTGGTCTGGTTCACAGAACTGGAAACTGAAAATGGCTGAGGCTTTCTCCAATGAGCTGAAAAAGGAACAGAAATTCTCCTGCAGAGCTAGTCCGAGGTGACCCTCTGGCTCTCCAAGGTCAGTCATCATCCAAAGCCTCTGTCTGCCTGTTGGGGATTCGTACCTCATAGTGAGCAGTTCATACTTGCTAATTAAAACCCCAGTTGGAGCTCAGCTGAGCTATATTCACTTGCTGGGAGAAAGCTTCTCTCTGGCACCACGAGGCTTTGTAGCTTGGGCTGTGGGGGAGGGGTCTCCCAATTTAGATCCCCAGTTTTTATTTACAGATTTTATGCTGTGATCTTGGGCATTCCTCCCAGTTCAGGTTGGTGTATGATGAGTGGACAGTCTTGTTTGTCCCCCCGCAGTTATTCTGGATTATTTACTAGTTGTTTCTGGTATTTTTTCAGTTGTTCTGGGGGACTACTTAGCTTCCACTCCTCTCTATGCCGCCATCTTAGATCCTCCATCCAAACTATTAATTTTTAAAAAATGGTTCCTGAGGAATATACGGAATGAATTATCAGAACTTACCAGGAGTTAATTGAAAACCATCTATACATGTTTTATATTAAAATCCCACAATCTTGCTCATCTGGGACTATTGTATGATTTTATATATGCAGTTTCCAAGAAGTAAACATTACTGATTTCCTCACAAGTGTAAATCAGAACCATTACTGATGTTTTTCTTAGTAAGCACCAAATCCTAAAGAACTTTCAGAAAATCTGTAAATGCAAAATTTTACAGGAGAATAAAATATATTTGGAATAATTAATGAGAATATGTATGTATGTGTGTGTGTATATATATATATATATATAGAGAGAGAGAGAGAGAGAGAGAGAGAGAGAATTAAAAAAGGAGAAAGGAAGAGAGAGACATAAAAAAAAGATTAAAAGGCAGCTAGCTGGGAGGCAAGAAGGAAAGAAGGGAGGGAGGGAGGGAAGGTTGGGGAAGAGTATTTACTAAGGGTGTCCAATCAAGGTATTTGCTATGGGAAATATTTTATAGTACTGTTTTCATTCTTTACCCTCAATTGCCTTCATCTGGTATAATAAATTCTTCCATCTCAGAATGCAGGTAGGAGCCTTAGGGGGTGGGTGGGAAGGAACTGGTAGGAAACCTAAGTTTCTCTAGTCTATTTTCTTGGGAAATCTGAGTGACATGATTGAGAATAACTATCATAATTACCACTACTTTTACTTGATAATCATTCAGTCTTCTGAGCTAGTCTACACACTATATGCAGCAATTATAATCTTCACAACAGCTTTGCAAGAAGGTATTATCATTCCCATATTAGAAATGAGGAGACTAGTGTTCAAAAGGAAAAGTAGCATTTCCAAGCACTGACAAATGAGTCAGGCTTTGAATTAGGGCCTTACTGCCTCTGCCAGTTGATTCAATCCACATACCTGTGGCAAGAGCCAAATTTGAATGCCCTGCATTACACTACTGTGGAGAGGTTTTTTTTTTTCTTTTTTTTCTTTTTTCTATCACAATACATTGCTCCATGGCACTACAATTCAGGCAATGTAAAAATGAACTTAGCAGTCATGATGTAAATGAAATTATCATGCTCTCCTCAGGCCCATTTTCAAATGCCATCTCCGTAAAGGTGGCATTCTCTGCTTCCTTCCCAGAACATGCAGTACTTAGTTCTCTGCCTTTTTCTTAAGCCAATGGATTTAGGCAGCAAGTATGATATCTTAAAATTAAAAGGTACCTGGTGAAGAAGGGGCCTTGGAAAGGAATGAAACCTATGATGGAATAAAGAATAATCATCTCAGGATAACATTAATGGCAATGGTAGAAGAAACCTATTTGACTGGGGGCAGGGAGATAGGACAAAGTAGAAATTGACAAAATCTTTAGTAAACATAAGAGAGTTTATATTCACATGATGTAAATGTCAATCATTGCTATTTATCTAGTGACCCTCTTAGAGTTAAATGTTCAGAGTCTATTTATTGTTGTAACAATAAAAAATATCTTTACTTTAGAAGATTCTTTTTATAATACTGTTACAAGAAACTATTTGTTATCCATCCCAGGTATATGAAGTCATTGTTAATTAATCTTTGGTGACTTTGAATCCTAAAGAATGGAAATTTCCAGTGTTCCTATTACTTATTAATAAAGAAAATGTATGATGTTAATAATGTTGCTTAATGATTGTTTCCAAGTACCTAAATCAATGGATGGGGTCCATATGAAAAATGATTATAAATTCAGAGCTGGTGTAAAGATCTTCTCAAGTCAATGGGTAATATTTAGTTTTGCATAAGCCTGCCAATTGTGATGCACTGTTGGTCTGTGTTTTCTCATAGCAAGAGCAAGATTATATATAGCTATATTGATGAAAATAGGAAGAAAAGAATTTGAGGGCAGTGGTTCGTGCTCATAAAAGTTGGGGAATTAATAGAAACAGCTAGAGCCAACAAATAACAACTTCCCCTAGTGCATGAGGAAAATAAAACACTGCCTTTTGCAGTCATGAGTTTCTACTATGTGAAGATAAATGGTTATAAAAATATTCAGCACTTTCAACCAAAGATCACAAGGTAATTTACAAACCAGTATGTCATGGTTTCAAAATGGAATAAAAATAAGGTTTCAGTATCAGGTGAGAAACTTAAATAGAAAAAGATGTTCTACTTTATAAAGTAAAGTTATAACTCAGCTTAAAGAGGCCTCAGGTTTGTAGAGAAGCTTCATCGTAACTGTATTTGGAATAGGTACATTGTTCAGTTACTATGTTGCATGGAATATTGTAGCGCATTTTATTTGGAAAGCTATTAAGGACATTAAGAAAATGGATATGTAGTTGGATAACAATGATACAAAGGAATATTTATAGTGTGGTTATATGATCATTCTAATAGAAATTATATATGTGTTTATGCACATACATATATATGCATGCATTCACAGTCAGAAATTTATTCACATGTTAGCAGTGATTATCTCAGAGGTAGAACAGGTGGTTTTTGAAAACATGCTTTTGCTCATCTGTACCTTTTATAATTGTATTTATATACAACTAATGTAATGGCGAAATGAGAATATTTAAAACAAGGTTGTATTTAAATAACATTTTAAAAAATCGTTTTTCTTAATAATCCACAACTATTATTTAGAGAGGCAGAATTCCTTCAGACCTGCTGGGGATGTCATCGACATGCTCAGTGGCCATCTCCCAGCCCTGCCTATTCCCTTGCTTTTCCACTGTTGCTTTGCATGCGTATGTGTCTGTCTCCATTTCACAGGTGTCTTAGTTTCTTAGGCTGCCGCAGGTAAATGACATGAAATGGTTCCACTTAAACAATGGGAATTTCTTCGCTTACAATTTTGAGGTTGAGAAAATGCCCAAATCAAGGCATCATCAAGGCAATGCTTTCTTACCAAAAACCAGCTACCAGCGATCCTTGGCTCTGACGCCACATGGCAAGGCACATGGTGGTGTCTGCTGGTCTCTACCTTTTCTTCCAGGTTTCATTGATTTCAGCTTCTTGCTTCTGTGGCTTTCTCTCTTTTTCTAAATTCATTTCATTTATAAAAGACTCCAGTAATAGGATTAAGACCCATCCTGATTAACATGGGTCACACCCTAACTGAAGTAACTTCATCAAAAGGCTCTACTTACAACTGGTTCACACCCACAGGAATGGATTAGATTTAAGAACATGTTTTTTCTGGGATACATAAAGCTTCAAACCTCCACAGCAAGCCAAGGTAGACAACAGGATAATGGAATGACCTGACTGTACCTCAAAGCTGAAACCAGGAACAAGCTTGCCAAGGTGGGAACTCTGCACAAAGGTTACTGGATAAATGCATTTTTCTCGGTGGCAGGGCCCCTCCACCTGTGATATATAAATACCCAGCCCTCAGGCAGCACAGGGTCTCTCATTTCTGACATGAAGCGGGGTATGCGTAGCTGCCAAAGATTGACCCTCACCTTAGCAGTTGTCCTCCCCAGGGGACTGGCCACAGAAAGGACAGGCCCCTGCTCCTGTGACCCTTTGTGCTGTGTAAGTAATAAAGTGATCATCTGTTGAGAATCTCGGTTTTGCCTAAGATTGTGTTCCCACAACATACCATATAGCACCCACTCAACAAGACCTTAAGATGGAATTTGTTTTATTACTACAGCAGTGGCATAGAATATACTGATTAATGTGATACTTTGTGTTTTGGATATTTCTCTGATCCTTTATATATTGAATTGTTTTCCAATTCATTTGGGTTATAATTTTAGTGGTAGGATTCTGATTCCAAGTCCATTTCTAAACACCATCTAATTTTTCAAGAATTGTAAGTCAGAAAGTTCATGCATAGAGGCTCTCTTATATGATCAGAACATACTGGCTGTATTACATGAATCTTCCCACTAATATCTATAAGCCCAGTGACTGAGACATTATTTTTTCTGTTGTGTAGAAGAGGCAAACTTAGGATGGAAGACGTTAGGAAAACAGTGCAAGATCAAGTTCCTAGAAAATGACATACAAAAATTTAAAATCAGATCCATCTAAACCCAACGTCAAGACTTTCTATTATACTACTAAGAAAAACTCTAAGAAGTTAGTCAGAGGAACAATCAATCCATATGAACTATGAAAACATATTTAGAAGCATGCATATATTAAAATATACCACACAGTTAATTTCAAATCCTCTGGGATTTCTCTCTGACTCCATAGAATGTTAATATTTAACCACTATGGAGGCCACATTATTAACAATGCAAAAATTTGGCAGAATTCCCTGACTAAAAGTGTCTCCTGTTAATGCTTTTTAAGGTAGTTCAGGCAATAAAAGCAATTCTTGATTTACACATGAAATAAAAGTATTTTGTGCATAATTCTATGACTATATAACTAACTAGCTAGCTAGTTAGCTAGCTATCCTTGCTGGAGGAATGATATACACAAGCTTTATGATCATATTTTTACAAAAGGCTTGCAGACAGAGCAATGCCTAACCAAGGCTTACCTGACTATTCTGGGCAGTCCTAGAAATTCAAATTCTACTCAAAATCCTTCACTGGTTCCTCTCTATCCAAATCCATGTCTTTGCAATACATTTATCCTTTAACCTCCAACTTGAATTCTTCATCTCAACACATATTCTTGTCTTTGGATTGTCTTTGGATTGATGCCTTCTATGGATGCCCATCCTATCTTTCTTTGTTGTTGTTACCTTTCTTTGTTGTTTGTTTGATCAACCTTAATTGATGGCCTGGAATGAGAGGACTGGTAAACCGCATTCTTCAGCCAGTTTAGGACCCCAGGTCCCTTGTGTGCTTCAGGCTCCAGCTTTCCTGAATTTCAGTTTGATACTGGGTAGGATAATATTTATAGCAGGTCTGAAGTACTGTTGGCATGATATACAGTTTTCTGGGAAACTGGTACTAGAACTATCACATAGCTCTGAGTTCAGGAAATTTCCGTGACCAGGCTATGTAGATTGGAGAAACTAGGAATGATAATTGAGGACCTTCCTCATGCCTGATTGTAGGAACCTCACTCCAGTTATATTTATGTTGTATAACACTGAAATTAATGAAACGTATGGGTCTCAGTATGGAGGTTCCTGGCAAATATTCAGACAAGCTGACTTGAACTGCTCCAGATATCTGTATCTATGGCTAGACTTGGAAGGGCCAGTTGACTTTCCTGAACATCTGAGATAATCATCACTTACTCAGATGTTAACATACCCAACTGTGAACCCCTATGATGAAAATTTCATGGGTCCAAAAGTGTGCATCCTTGTGTCTACCTCTAAAATGCTGTTAATCTCTCTCCTGTGTGTTCTGATTGGTCTGATTTCTTTTCGTGTCTTTTCAATATGTAAACAATATTGTGCTTTACCAGTGTGATATATTTTTTAGTCTCTCTACCAAGTTGAACATCTGTCAAAAAAAATAATCTGCATTTGCTGGGAATGACATACACTCCAGATCCATTATGATCAAATTCTGTGGAGAAAGTTCTAGGACAGTGAAGGGGAAGATGATGATTTAGTGATCCTCATTATGGATTGAATCATGTTCCCCACAAAGACAAGCCCAAATTCTAATCACCAGTCCCACTAATGTGAACCCATTTGTAAATAGGATCTTTGAAGATATTGTTAAAAGTAAGGCCAAACTGAACCAGGCCATAATCAAATATGATTGCAGTGCTTATAAGTAGAGGGAATTTCAAAATAGGCAGTGGAGACAGAAGGAGGCAGATGGCCACATGACAGAGGCAGAGATTGAGTTATGGATTGCCGATTAGCCACCAACAGAGTGCTACAAACTTCAGAGACAACATGATCCTACCAACAAAAACCTGATGTTGACTTCCAGCCTCCAAAACTGTGAGACAATGAATCACTGTTTTTTAAGTCAACCAGTCTGTGGTATTTGTTACAGCATCCCTAGCAAACTAAGTCAATGCAAAGTTGTTCCACTAACCCTGAAGATTGTCTAGGGCCTTGGCATGTGTGGAAGGATTTGCTTTATTCCATGGAGCATAAAGGCCATATCATGAGCTCCTGGGTGTCTTTCCCACCAGACACTAAGTGTGTGTGCAAGTTGTGGAATGCCCATCCTGCCACTCTGGACTGCGCAGTTCTAACTGCCAGATCTGCAGCCACTTTTGGGTTTTTAAACTAATCCATCTCCAAACACCATTCCCCATTTTCTCCCGACTGCAGCATGGCTGCCCGTTCTCCAGCAGGCTCACTCATTCATATCAGAATGCAGACTCTCAGTTTCACCAAGTGCATGGTCCCTGTGGATTTAGAAGATCTTGCCCAGCTGGTGCTTCACTGGAACTGGTATTCTGGAGCACTTTCTGTCTTTTGTCTAGTTTTTTCACAGAGACATTTTTTTTTGCCCTGCCTCTCCTAATCAGCCATCTTAAAACTCTTCAAAACATTAGGTATTGAGACTTAAATCTCTGTACTCAGAGAAGCTGAACAGGATAGAGTGGCATCAAAGGGAAGCCAACTAATACTACTGAATTATACATTGCAAGTGTTTCATATGGGAAATTTTGAGTTGTGTAGGTGGGAAACAAAACATTGGAATGTGCTTTCTCTGAAGAGTATCTTTACTTTGGACAGCAACCCCGCCAGACAATAAGAGTTTGGAAAGAACACTATAGGGATTATACTGCTGCTCTGTATTATCAAATTGTGGATGTTGGGCAAATCCTCTTCCTTCTCTGCCCCTTGGTTTTTCATCTCACTGTTGATGAACCTTCTAAACAACATAAATATACAAATCATAGATACCCAATGAACTCCAAACAGAATAAATTGACAGAAACACACTCTGAGACATATTTTGATCAGATTGTCAAATGCTGAAGAGAAGGAGCAAGTTCTGAAAGCAGCAAGAGAGAAGCAATTCATCCTTAACAAGGGAAGCAGCATAAGACTAAGTAATGTCTATTCAGCGATCACCATGGAAGAGAGAAGACAGTGGCATGACATATTTAAACTTCTGCAAGAGAAAAATTGCCAACCAAGAATTATTTATCCAGGAAAGCTCTCCTTCAAATTTGAAGTAGAACTTAAATTTTTCACAGACAAACATTTGCTGAGAGAATTTGCTAACAAGAGACCTGCCCAACTTGAGATACTAAAGGGAGCCCTACCAACAGAGAAACAAAGAAAGGAGAGAGAGGTATTGAGAAAGGTTCAGAACTAAAGCGATGTAGTAAGGGTATATTAAAGGACATTAAGAGAAAGGGGGGAAAATAGATCTGACAAACAAACAAAATGATAGAATGGCTGATTCAAGAAATGCCTTTACAGTAATAACATTGAATGTAAGTGGATTAAATTCCCCAATTAAAACATATAGATTGGCAGAGTGGATTAAGAAATATTAACCATCAATATGTGGCTTACAAGGGACCCATCTTAGACACAGGGACACAAAGGAATTGAAAGTGAAAGGATGGAAAAAAATATTTCATGCAAGCTACAGCCAAAAGAAAGCAGGAGTAGCAATATTAATCTCAGATAAAATAGACTTTAAATGCAAGGATGTTATGAGAAACAAAGAAGGCCACTACTTACTAATATAAGGGACAATTCAACAAGAAGAACTAACAATCATAAATGTTTATGCACCCATTCAAGGTGCCCCAAAATACATGAGACAACCATTCGCAAAACTAAAGGAAGCAATAGATGTTTCCACAATAATTGTGGAAGACTTTGATACATCACTCTTTCCTATAGATAGATCAACCAGACAGAAGACCAATAAGGAAATTGAAAACCTAAACAATCTCATAAATAAATTTGAATTAACAGATATATATATAGAACATTACATCCCAAATTACCAGGGTACACATTATTGTCTAGTGCACATGGAAATTTCTCCAGAATAGATCATATGCTGGGCCATAGAACAAACCTCAGTAAATTTAAAAAGATTGAAATTATTCAAAGTAAATTCTTTGATAACAATGGAATACAATTAGAAGTCAATGACCATCAGAGACTTAGAAAATTCACAAATACCTGGAGGTTAAACAACACACTCCTAAATAATCAGTGGGTTAAAGAAGAAATAGGAAAATAAATTGCTGAATATATTGAGAACACAACATATCAACACCTATGGGATGCAGCAAAAGCGGTACTAAGGGGAAAATTTGTAACTCTAAATGCATACATTCAAAAAGGAAGAAAGAGCTAAAATCAAAGAACTAATGGAGCAACTGAAGAAGCTAGAAAATGAACAGCAAACTAATCCTAAACCAAGTAGAAGAAAAGAAATAACAAGGATTAAAGCAGAAACAAATGTCATAGAGAACAAAAAAACAATAGAGAGAATAAATATCACCAAAAGTTGGTTCTTTGAGAAGATCAAGAAGATTGACAAGCCCCTAGCAGACTGACAAAATTAAAACGACAGAAGACCCAAATAAACAAAATAACAAATGAGAGAGGCAACATTACTGCGGATCCTGAAGAAATTTTAAAAAATTATAAGAGGATACTATGAACAACTGTATGCCAACAAACTAGATAATGTAGAGGAAATGGACAATTTCCTGGAAACACATGAATAACCCAGACTGAGCAGAGAAGAAATAGAAGACCTCCACCAACCAATCACAAGCAAAGAGGTCCAATCAGTCATCAAAAGCTTCCCACAAATAAATGTCCAGGACCAGATGGCTTCACAGCAGGATTCTACCAAAGTTTCCAAAAACAACTGATACCAATCTTGCTTAAACTCTTTCAAACACTGGAGAAAATAGAACACTACCTAACACATTTTATGAAGCTAACATCATTCTAATACCAAAACCAGGTAAAGATGCTACAAGAAAGGAAATCTACAGGCCAATCTCTCTAATAAATATGATGCCAAAATTCTCAACAAAATACTTGCAAATCAAATCCAAAGACACATTAAAAAAAATCATACACCATGACCAAATGGGGTTCATCACAGGCATGCAACAATGGTTCAACATAAGAAAATCAATCAATGTATTATAACACATTAACAAATCAAAAGGAAAAAGTCAAATGATCATCTCAATAGATGCTGAAAAAGCATTCCACAAAATCCAACATCCTTTCTTGATAAAAACACTTCAAAAGGTAGGAATTAAGGGAAACATCCTCAGTATGATAAAGAGCATATACGAAAAACCCACAGACAGCATAGTACTCAATGGTGAGAGACTGAACGCCTTCCCTCTAAGATCAGGAACGAGTAAGGATGCCCACTGTCACCACTGTTATTCAACTTTGTGCTAGAAGTGTTAGCCAGGGCAATCCGGCAAGACAAAGAAATAAAAGGCATCCAAATTGGAAAGGAAGAAGTAAAACTGTCATTATTTGCAGATCATATGATCTTATATTTGGAAAACCCTGAGAAATTGGCGACACAGCTACTAGAGCTAATAAACAAATTTAGCAAAGAAGCGGGATGCAAGATTAATGCACAAAAGTCAGTAATGTTCCTATATACTAGAAATCACCTAACTGAACAGACACTCAAGAAAAAGATTCCATTTTCAATAGCAACTAAAAAATCAAATACCTAGGAATGAACTTAACCAAAGATTGTAAAAGGCCTATACAAAGAAAACTACGTAACTTACTAAAGAAATAGAAAGGGACCTAAAAGATGGAAAAATATTCCTTGTTCATGGATAGGAAGGCTAAATGTCATTAAGATGACAATTCTACCCAAACTCATCTACAGATTCAATGCAATCCCTATCAAAATTCCAATAACCTACTTCGCAGACTTGGAAAATCTAGTTATCAAATTTATTTGGTAAGGGAAGATGCCTTGAATTGCTAAAAACATTCTAAAAAAGAAAAAGGAAGCAGGAGGACTTACACTCCCTGACTTTGAAGCTTATTATAAAGCAACGGTAGTCAAAACAGCATGGTATTGGCACAAAGATAGACATATTGATTAATGGAATCGAATTGAGAATTCAGAGATAGACCCCCAGACATATAGTCGACTGATCTTTGATAAGGCCCCCAAAGCCACTGAACTGGGGCAGAACAGTCTTTTCAACACATGGGGCTGGAGAATTGGATATCCATATCGAAAAGAATGAAAGAGGACCCCTATGTCACACTCTAAACAAAGATTAACTCAAAATGGATTAAAGACCTCAACATAAGAGACAGTACCATAAAACCTCCTACAAGATATTAGTAGGGAAACATCAAGACCTTGTATTAGGAGCTGACCTCCTAGACCTAACCCAAAGCACAAGCAGCCAAAGAAAAAATAGATAAATGGGAACTCCTTGAACTTAGAAGTTTCTGTACCTCAAAGGAATTTATCAAAAAAGTGAAGAGGCAGCCAACTCAATGGGAAAAAAATTTTGGAAACCATGTATCTGACAAAGGACTGATATCTTGCATATATAAAGAAATCCTACAACTCACTGACAATATTGCAGACAGGCCAATTATAAAATGGGCAAAAGATATGAACAGACAGTTCTCTGAAGAGGAAATACAAATGGCCAAAAAACACATGAAAAAATGTTCAGCCTCACTAGCTGTTAGGGAGATGCAAATTAAGACCACAATGAGATACCATCTCACACCAATTACAATGACTGCCATTAAACAAACAGGTAACTACAAATGCTGGAGAGGATGTGGAGAAACTAGAACTCTTATTCATTGTTGGTGGGACTCTTCCAGCCACTCTGGAAGACAGTCTGGCCATTCCCTTAGAAAACTAGATACAGAGTTATTCTTCAATCCATCAATCACACTACTCGGTATATACCCGGAAGATCTGAAAGCAGTGACACGAACAGGTCTCTGCACACCAATGTTCATAGCAGCATTATTCACAATTGCCAAGAGATGGAAACAACCCAAATGTCCTTCAACAGATGAGTTGATAAACAAAATGTGGTGTATACACATGACAGAATACTATGCGGCTGTAAGAAGGAACGATGTCGTGAAACATATGACAACATGGATGAACCCTGAAGACATAATGGTGAGCAAAATAAGCCAGACACAAAAAGAGAAATATTATATGCTACCACTAATGTGAACATTGACAAATGGAAAATAAATGGTTTATAATGTAGAATGTAGAAGACCTAGCAATAGACAGCTAATAGTGCACGGGGAAAAATAACCTAATAAGAACAGACAAGTTATCATGGGTAAATTAAATGTTCTGGGAATGCTCAGTAATGACTATTGTTTGTTAATTTCTGGTGGGTATGGTAGGAAGAAGTTCACAGGAATGTAGTTATCTTAGGTTATCTGTTTTTCTTATTCCTTTGCTGGGTTATAGACTGTATATTTTTTGGGGTAGAGTAGGAACATCTTGGAAATAATGTAGGCACATCTTGGAAATAATGTAGTTATTTTAGGTTATTTATTTTTTCTTATTCCTTTGTTTTGGTTTTGTTTGAAATGTTTTTTTTATTTTATTTTATTTTTTAAAATGTTTTGATAAAATTAATTTTTAAGAAATGGAAAAAAAATACGCAGAGCAACTCCTGAAGGAGCTGGGGGGAAATGCAGAGGTGTTGGGCTTCAATCATCGGATGGTTGCTAATGTTCTCACAAACATTGAGGACTGGCAGTTTGATGTGCCAAACCCTCTATCACAGGACTTGCCCTTATGAAGCCTGCTACTGCAAAGGAGAGGACTAGGCCTGCCTCTAATTGTGCCTGAGATTCTCCCTGAATCCCTAAGCTAAGCCAACTTGGTGGGTGAAGTCACTGCCCTCCCCCCTAATGTGGGATCTGACACCCAGGGTGATAAATTCTCCCTGGCAATGTGGAATGTGACTCCTGGGGAGGCATCTGGACCTGGCATCATGGGGGTAGAGAACATCTTGACCAAAAGGGGGATGTGAAATGAAATGAAATAAGTTTCAGTGGCTGAGAGATTCCAAAATGGAGTCGAGAGGTCACCACTGGTGGGCACTCTTACACACAATATAGATAATCTTTTAGGTTTTAATGAGAATTGGAATAACTAGTAGTAAATGCCTGGAAACTGTCAAACTACAACCCAGTAGCCTTAAGGCTTGAAGACGATTGTATAACAATGTAGTTTACAAGGGGTGACAATGTGATTATGAAAGCCTTGTGGATCACATGCCCCTTTATCCAGTGTATGGATGGATGAGTAGAAAATGGGGGCAAAAAAACTGAAGGAAAACTGGGGGGGGGGGGGGGGTGCCATTTGGGTGTTCTTTGTTTCTCTTATTTTTTTATTCTTATTTTCACTTTTCCTGGTACAAGGAAAATGTTCAAAAAAATAGATCAGGGTGATGAATGAACAAATGTATGATGATGATGTGAACAATTGATTGTATACTTTGGATGATTGTATGGTTTGTGAATGAATCTTAAAAAAAAAAAAACCTAACATTTTGATTGTCTCTCCTTGGCATGTATCTTCAATAGGGTCCCAGGACCTCAACTGCCTTTTCCCACCCTTAGACTAAAAGACCCTTGCAGAACCAGTGGTGAGGGAATGCTTGGGTTAGTGTCAAGTTCCTTCTTTACAGACAGGTGGTAAATATTATAGTTCTTACAATATCAATTCTGTTTTGAAACATGTATTAATCATCTTGATACCTGAGTGTATTATTGGTATAGATATTCTGAGTAAATGAAAAATCACTACATTAGGAGAGCTCACCCTTCACCCAGTATTAACAGATCATATGAATAAAAACCTGTGAATTTACCAAACCTAATGTCTGTGGTAAATATCAAATATACGGATTTTAATTAAAGAGATGGTGCTTACAATTACATCACTACGCATTAACTATGTATGTAATAGCCTTGGTTAGTAGAACAAAATGTACTTGGCAAGGCAGGTGGACTATAGGGAGTCAAATTAAATTTTATTTCCCTATTTATTCTTCTGATCCTTACAAGTAATCTGATACAGGAAACTCATTCAATTATTCCTCAAATACTTGTGGGCCATTATGTGCACTGTTTTAGGTGTTTTGGATACACTTCAGTGAATGAAAAAGACAATGATCCTGTCCTCATAAAAATTACATTCTATCCGGAGATGGGGAAATTCACAGTAAACAGATATAGTACAGTATAAGAAGGCATATTTTGCTAAGAAAATAAAGATAAAGGAAATGAAATAAGGTTGATTGAATTGATAGCTGTGGTCATCAGAGTAGGCCTCCCTGATAGTACAACATTTGAGCAAGACTCTTTGCACAGCTTGGGGAAAAAGTATGTACTAATTGATCTAGCTAATGCTTTCTTTTCCACAACTTATTACAGTTGGACAGTTCAGGGACAATTTGGTTTTCTTTGGGATAGTATTCAATACACATATACTGGGTCTCTGGGCTTTATTAACCCATGTTATAGTCATAATTTAAGAAGAATCTTATTATAATCAACTGCAATACAAATAATAATAATAATAATAAATATAATAATAGGAGGAGTCATTTAGGAAGGAGTGGATTCAGATTTGAAGATGGTACATGTCAGGACATCCCAAGTAGGGCTGATCCATCTAAAAGCAGTAACAAGAACCAGCCTGCCAATACAATCCTTAGGCTTATCTTGGGTGGGTGCTGCACAGTTAATGCACTGAGAATGAAATTAGTGATAAAAATGAAACTTTATTTCTTTAATTTATCCTAAATACAGGACAGGATTATTTGGATATTGGAGCAATTATTTCCCACTTATTGGTGAAATTTTGTGAACTATATACAGGTCACATTTCACATATATTTTTGAATGAGAAGAATAGCAACAGGCCATAACGACATTTTAAAAGCTGTGTTATTATGTAGTTAAAATGAATTTTATGAGAATAATGCTTATCAATCTAATATTTAAACTGTAAGCTATAGAGAGATTCAGGCTAACTGGAGCCTCTGATTGTGCTAGCTTTTGGGTTTTGGGACCCAGTGATTACTTGATTCTGCTTTCCATGTCAATTTTAAAAGATAATTACTAGCTTGCAGCTGAATACTGATCAGTGGTTGTTGAGGCAGATTTTATCACTGATGGATAATGAATAACAAAAACACAAAGAATCTGATAATGCCTTGGATCATTTTTAAAATGTTCAAATAACCAAAGGGAAAATCTCATTAATTAATATAAATGGCATATCAGGGCTTTTACAAAAGTAGCATTATGGAAGGTAACTATATGATGAAAAAGCTACTCTCCTGGGGCCTCATATTCCCACTTGCCAGTACTTTCTTCTGCAATAAAGATGGGGCTCTTGTGACATAAAGGTTTGGTTTTCCAAGAGTAGTGCTCAAATAATTGAGTAGATTAGTGTCTGAAAGGCTGCACTTATCCTGCCTTCAGAGCAAAATTTTCTTACAGATAAAGGGTAAAGTCAGGTTAATGGTCCAAGTAAACACAGTGTAGCTGACTGTGTTTCCAAATACAAGAAAGTCCTAATGATATTGTGTGTGTATTATATGCATGTACACACACACACACACACACACACACACACACAAATGTCTCTGGTTATAGGCAATATTTTCACTGTTTAGTTCAGCAAGTGAGCCATAAACAATAAAATTATTAAAGATTACTCTATATGGAAACAGAGCTTATCAAAAAGCTATAGGTGTTTTAATTTCAAGTATTGTTTGATCTTTCTTCATACACAGAGGGTGTGTTATCGTGTGATGTATGATTGTGTTCATTCCAGAGGATGCAAATAACAACGCAAATTTTGGCAAATTTTCTGGCATAGGCTTTGGCTACTCTGTTGCTAGGACTTAGGCAGAAACTACAATAAAATTATTAAAAATTAGATTGCTTATGAATATGAACTCCAAACTTATCAACAGATCAGAGAATGCATTTCACACGATATATAGGGTAGGCAGAAGCCAAAAATATAACATTAAGTTGCTCTTTCTTGTGTCAAAAAATCTCCAAAAGCAGCATGAGTAAAACCAAAAAGGACAAATGAAGCACTTGCTGGTGCTACACAAATCAGGGGAATCACTGGGCCTGTGAGATTGGCTTTCCAGTTAAAAGACAGTGTATAATGAAGTTAAATATATAGTCTACCAGGGTGGGTCTTTAGTTGAAAGTTCTCTAAGGAATGTAGTCAGGAATATATGAAAATATTATACAACTAAAATAAATACAGTATGAACTTCTGTATTTGATTGTTACTACTGAACCATTTTAGACCAACTTGCACTGTGTTGTATAATTTGTTCTCTGCACAAAGTCTCCTGGCTGGAGGTATAGTGAGCTCTGAAATCCAGTTAGTAAAGTTGCATCTCTTGTCTGTGTGATGGTTGGAGCTATGAACCCCGGAAAAATAGGTTGTTAGACTTGTTCTATTCCTGTGGGTGTACAGTCTTTGTAAATGAGACCTTTTGATGAAGTTAAAGTGTGCCCCGGAAGAATAGGGGTGGGTCTTAATTCCTATTACTGAAGGACTCACAGGAAGGCCACAGATAGAGTGTTCCAGAGGGGAGCAGCCAGAAGCTGAAAGCTAATGGAACCCGGAGGAAAAGGAAGAAGCCAGGAGAGGCTGCTATGTGCACTGCCATGTGACAGAAAAGCCAAGGACCAAGTATCAGTGGCATCCAACCCCAGAGTGCTACTGTCTTCTGGGCGAAAGCATGGCCTTGAAGACACCTTGATTTTGGAATTTTCCTAGCCTCAAAACTGCCTGCCAATGAATGTCCATTGTTTAAGCCAGTCGATTGCAAGGTATTTGCATTAGAAGCCAGGAAACTAAAACACCTGGTTTTGTGTCAACCAGAGGAAGGCATGCCAAGTTATCATACATCCAGGAGGATGCTGTGACTTTTTGCCATTCACCCCTATGGAGGAAATACGTTTAGTAATTCGTACAAAGGAACCATATTTGCCTGCAGTGTCCTTGTTAAGCTGAACATTTAAATCTATTTCTTGAGCTATCATGTTAGCTTTTCCTTATATACAATTACCACCACAGTTTCAAATGCCATTTTTATGTCACTCTAATACCATGATTATGGATTGATTATTAACCATAGGAAGTTTTAACTTAATTCTTAGTATATTTTCTATTTAATATATCTCATTTTCCCAAATAAATCCAACCATATTTTTAAAATAATAATTAAAAAAATAGAAATCTGCAAAGACTAATATAACAAACATTCTTGTATCCATCTCTTCAGTAAATGAACTGCAAAGGCTATATTTGGACACATTTATTTTCAGAGCAACTAAAGCTGAAATCCCTGTGCTCATCTCCCAAGCCCCTTTTCTCTTCCTCCCCATTCCTCTTTTCCCTAGAGGCAATGTCTGCAAATTTTACTATATCAATAAATGGCTGTAAATTAATAAAAATCATGTGTTTGCAAACCACTTGCATCATTCTTCTCAAATTTGATTCTTTATTCAACATCTTTTGAGTTCTACAAGATCTAGTTCATCAATTTTAACTGGAGCATAAGATCCATCATATTATATTATTATAATACTTTTTCAATTTACTCTATTTTATCTACCCCCCAAGTCCCATTCATTGCAAATAATGATTCAGAGAACAAACTTATGCATATCTACCTCACATGTGCAAAACAATATTTCTGAGTTAAAAGGTATGTATCCAGTCAACTTTATTGTATATTGTTAATTGCTCTTTAAAGAAGTTGTGCCAATTTATACTTCTACCATATATGTGGAGTGTCTGCTTCCCTACCTCTTTGTCAGTTGATATGGTCTTTTTTTTTTTCTATATTTCTAGTCAGATGAGTATGAAAGGGTGTCTCATTATTTTTGGAATTCTGTTGCACTGATTTTAGGGACATTCAAGTTATATATGTCTAGGCTATTCAGGTTTCTTCTTTAAACCAATTATGTCCATTTATATTTCCATTTTTGCTTGCCTTTTTCTTTTTACATGAAAGATTGATCTATGTATCCTGCTAATTAAAATTTTTACAGAGGTTGTACATACTGTCTCTTAGTCTAGTTTTCATATCTATTCCAATAAAAAATTTAATTTTGATATTCTCATTTGTGATTCATTTTTAATTTCTACTTTATGTGTCTTTCATAAAAATGTTTCTCTACTCAGAGGTCAGAAGACATCTACATTTTATTCTATCATTTGCTAAAGTTTTGATTTTTTAAAATTTATATCTTTAATCTGTGTGTTTCCCCTCACCTCTGTGGGCAGATGATTGTCCCAGAACCTTTCACTACTCATCAGTAAGTTTTCTCTATCTTGTGTCAAGACCACACTTATGGGTTAATTTCCTTTTATCCAACTTTTGTGTATTTTCTTCCATTAGCACTATTCAGTCATCACAGTGAAGTCATATATATAGCTCTTTTCAAGACTTGTCTTCAAACTTATCTCACCCAGTAGAACTTCTACCCTTGAATCATCTCCAATTTCACTTATTATTCTGTATTAATATGTGTTTTGTAATTTTGTCTTTATGTGTATGTAATATACTTTGATTTTCATGTATATTAAATGAAAGATGCTCAAAGATATTAGAGAGAACTGTTATGACATGAAATAATTGTCAATATACTTTCCAGTACTATCTGAACATTTTATCATTCCAGATTTAATCTCTACTTTTAAGGAAAAATTTAAACTTCTTGGCGCATCACAGAAGCTCTTCTAGATCTACTGGTTTCTCCTACCTTAACCATCCTTAACCGTCTACTCCAAATTTCATCCAATAATTCAACTTCTAAAAATAAATAAATAACTAAAACATGCTTGATTTTTCATGTCTCTAAGCCTCCTCTCTTCCTAACTAATCAGTTACTCACAGAGTCTTCATTTGATTAGTTCCTGTCTTCTTTACATTGCAGTTCAAATACACGTTTCTACAAAAACCTCTGCATGAACCCTCTGTCCCTAGTGCAATTTGCTGACCCATAACAAATAAACTGATCCTTTACTTAGTTTATCTATTTTTAAAAAATTCTTGATGTATTTTTATAGGCAGCAACCATAAGTTTTTGTTTGTTAGTCTCTGTCTGTTTAGTATTTAAAGGAATCCCTTAAAAATAATGGTACATTCAGTGAATTAATATAACCAATATTTAATCATCATTGAGAAGAATTTTAGGCACAGGGGATACAAAGATGTGTAAGACTTCATGACCCTAGTAATTATTTGCCTATGTATATATACTTCCTCAATTTTTTGAAAGCATATAATAGGCATTTTCAACATCCATACAAATCAGTAAAATATATTGTTTTAGTGACTACAGAAGAATTAACAATTTGAAAGTTCCCTAATTTATTTAACCAATTTCCAATTGAAGACTTTGTTTTTCCAAGTTTTTGCTATCATCATCATATTATGACAAAGACCTTTGTAAGTGTTATCAAGTATTTTTAAATGTATTTCTAACCATGAAATTGCTAGTTACATGAGTGTTTTTAAGACACTTGACACATATTGTCAAATTGCTTTCAGAAACTGTAAGAATTCACACTCCATCAGCAGTATGTTTAAGTACTCTCATTGATACTGGGTATTAGAAGAATAAATTCCTAGGGATTAAAGATGAAATATACTGAAAAAATTATAAATATTTAATCAATCAGAAATTTATTTGCATTTAAAACATGATTTAGGGATTTGTGTGTGTATGTATGTGTTGCTAATCAATTATTCTACTTCCATTTATTGATTAAACCATTTGATCCTGACTAATTTAAAATGCCAATTTAAGATTCATAAACTAAGTGATTATGTGTAACTACTTTTGTTTCTGATCCTTTATTAATCTTGCATTAAATTATCCATATACTCTGTTGCTCTTACCATATTGTTCTATTTATGATGTGTTTATAAACTTTTTAACAATTGTGAGAGAAAGCTTCCAATTTACTACTTTTATTCTAAATATAGATGTATCCAGATGATGTTAAGAATTGTGTCATCAAATTCACTATGTCCTTCCCCAAATTAAATTTGAATTAGAATGTACTTATATGAATATATTAATTCAGGAAATGTTATCTTTCTTTTTGTCTTTCCATTGAAGAACAAAAATTCTTCTCCATTTTCATATTTTCTTTTACATTCCATAGAAAATTTACGTAGATTTTTTCATAATGTTTCAGAAACTTATTTTAACTTATTGTTAATAACTTTATAATATTTCTACTATTGTACATAGGTCTTTAATTTCCATTTTAACTGTTTATTAGTATATTGTATATGTGACAGTATATAGACAAATTTGATTTATCTTAAGTTTTTTTTTTTTTTTTCAATCCAGCTACACTAATGTATATATTAGTGCTAATAGATTCTTAGGTAGTTCCCTTGGGTTTCCAAAATAAAAAATCATGTAATCAGCAATCATCTTAGTTTCCCAGCTGCTATGATAAATACCACACACAATGGGTTGGGTTAAATAACAGGAATTAATTGGTTTACTATTTCAGAAATTAGAATGGCTTACTTCTCCCAAGTTGGGAGCATTCTGGCTGGCTGGCAATCCTTGGGTCCCGTGGCTTTCTAGTTACCAGGCGAAGTCCTCCCCTTTCTCTTCTGGGTTCTGTTGACTCCCAGCTTCCAGCTCCATCCTGTGACTTTCTCTTTACAAGGTCTCCAGTAATAGCATTAAGACCATCCTGATTTAGTTGGTCACACTTTAACTATAAAAACATCTTCCAAAGATCCTATTTGCTATGGGTTCACACCCACATAAAATGGATTAAGAATAAGAACATGTTTTCTTTTTTTCCCCCTAGGCTCATAACTCAATCTATTATAGCAATTAATATATATTATCTGTTTTGATTATAAATTGTGTGTGTGTGTGTGTGTGTGTGTGTGTCACTTTGTTTTCTGGACTAATTATAATAGTACTCCCAGAAGAATGTTAACACAATGGGCTATTTTAGTCTCTAAATTTAATAGAAATATCACCACTGCTGAGCCTTTTGAAGCAAAGCTTACTTCAGCTCAGATGAATAGCTTATTACATTAAGGGAGTATGCAGGTTATTTCACCATCCCACTGCTGTTTTTTTCTTTTCCCTAAAATTGTTTCTGATTTAATTTACTTCTAGCATTTCTAGTATAACTACTTTACTTTCTAATGTTTTTTTATACTTCTATTCCTAATTTACTAAGATTTTTAAATTAAGAATGCAGTTGAATTTGGCCACATATTTTTTTCACTATTTATCAAGGTGAACACTAGTTTTCTTCCTTAATCTACTTACATTATATGTTATATTAACAGATTTCCTAATATTAAATCATGTTATATTTTAATATATGATTGAATTCTTTTATAGTTTAGTACATTATTGACTTCTACTAGTTTTTTTTCTCTATTAGTTTTTAATACATGTTTTTATGTGAGAATAGTTTGTAGTTTTCTTTTCTTGTACTATATATTTCAGAATTAGTTCCAGTTTCTATAGGTGATATCAAAGAAGTGAACCTAAAATAAGAACAGTCTCTAAAATTGATTGTTTTAATATGCTGTTTGAAATCAACATCAGAAAATTACACACTGCTTCATGGGAAAAATTCTTGTAATATAAAGTGTTTATGAAATAGTCCCACCTGAAATGGAAGTCACCATGGTTCTCTGAAACTACGTTTTCTATATTTCCTTTTGTTTATAAAATGAAAATTATACACCATATGCAGAAATTAACTCAAAATGAAACAATGACCTAAGAGTTAAATCCATAAAACTCTTAGAAGATAACGTGGAGCAAGTTGCTGTATGGTGCAACATGGGAGCATACCCTCAGGCACAACAGAAACTTTCAGCAAATGACCACTTTATCACAGGCATACTTCGGAGATGTTGCAGGTTTGGTTCCAGACCACTGCAATAAAGTGAATGTTGCAATAAAGCGAATCACACAAATCCTTTGGTTTACCAGTAAGCATAAAAGTTATGTTTACCCTATACAGTAGTCTAAGTATGTAATAGCATTATGTCTAGAAAAACAATGTTTATACCTTAATTAAATTGTGACAGAGAGACATGAATTGAGGACATGCTGTTGGAAAAATGGCCCCAATAGATTTGCTCAACGCCGGATTGCCACAAACCTTTGTTAAAATGCAATATCTGCAAAGCACAATAAAGCAAAGCACAAAAAAATGAGGAATGCCTGTACTTGCACAGCACAAAGGGCCCAATAAAGCAGGGAAAGGGGCCCCTTCATGGCTGGTTTCCTCCTAGGGGGCCGAATGTTCAGGCCAAGGACAGTGGATGGCAGCTCCCCACACTCCACTTTGTGTGGAGAGGAGAGACAAATCCGTGCTGCCTGATGGCAGAGTACCTATACAACCCAGGGGGAGGGGACTCTGCCACTGAGAGTTTCCTCTAAGATAAGCAGCTGAGACTGCTTGTTCTCAGTTTCTGGGTTTAAGGTATGATCAGGACACTCGATTAGACATAACATCCACCCAGGGCTGTGAAATAGAAACATATTGAAACATCTGCACACAATGGAAAGGTTAGGGAGTGTGTGAAAGGGCTGGGAGATGCCCAATAGGTCTGTCCATAACCTTCCCAGAAGATAATGGGGAAATATTTAAGACCTTGCATTAGGCAATGGATTCTTAGACTTTACAACAAAAGCATGAGTAGCAAAAGAAAAATAAAATAGATACATTGGAACTCATCAAAATTGAAAACATTTCTACATCAAAGGACATTATCAGGAAAGTGAAAAGACAACCAAAAAAATGAAAAACAGATCTTTTAAAACTACCATTTAAGAAAAAGAAAGGATTGAATCCATAGATAACAAATGAAACTTTAAACATAAAAAGTAAAAGAAAATAAATTGAAGCATTTTTCTATCCAAGGGTCACTTTTATGATAAAATTATATAGGGATCTTCATTGTACATTTAAAATCAATAATCCAGGTATATGGGGTTGTAAAAGTCCATTAATTTTTTTTTTGGTATATTATTTGAAGTTTAATTTATAACAAACTGAAAGAGGAACTGAAGTAGGCCTGAAATAAAATAAACCAACAATAATAATCATAAACACCATTTAAATATACCATCAGAAGGCCTGAATCATATTCCTGTTCACCCCCACCCCTTGTTAAAAAAAGAAAACAACCCAAGGAATCTGTAGAATGATTTCTGTAGAGCACTTTATTTCATTCAATACGCACTAAAAAATATTTACCTCTTAGACAGTTATGTCAAATAATTTTCTTTTCTGAGTAGTCTGTCTGAATTGCTTAAGCGGGATTTTTAAAAAGGCAAATGATTTGCCACAAATCTGCTGATGTCTGAAAAATATCTAATGGCTCTTCTATTTTGGTCACTTTATATTCTAATGTGTCCATACAAAAGCAGGACTATAATTTTAATCCAAACAAGAGAAGCCTGGGAGGCGGGGCAAGATGGCAGACTGGTGAGCTGTATGTTTTAGTTACTCCTCCAGGAAAGTAGGTAAAAAGCCAGGAACTGCGTGGACTGGACACCACAGAGCAATCTGTCTTTGGGCATACTTCATACAACACTCATGAAAACGTGGAACTGCTGAGATCAGCGAAATCTGTAAGTTTTTGCGGCCAGGGGACCCGCGCCCCTCCCTGCCAGGCTCAGTCCCGGGGGAGGGGGGCTGTCAGCTCCAGGAAGGAGAAGGGAGAATTGCAGTGGCTGCTCTCATCGGAAACTCATTCTACTGATTCAAACTCCAACCATAGATAGACTGAGGCCAGACACCAGAGACTCTGAGAGCAGCCAGCCCAGCAGAGAGGAGACGGGCATAGAAGGAAAACAACACGAGAAGCTCCAAAGTAAAAGCAGAGGATTTTTGGAGTTCTGGTGAACACAGAAAGGGGAAGGGCGGAGATCAGGCCTTGAGGCGCATATGCAAATCCCGAAGCAAGGCTGATCTCTCTGCCCAGGGCACCTTTCCTTAATGGCCCTGGTTGCTTTGTCTATTAGCATTTCAATAACCCATTAGATCTCTGAGGAGGGCCGTTTTTTTTTTTTTTGTTTGTTTGTTTGTTTGTTTGTTTTTTAAATCCTTTTTGCTTTTTCTAAAACAATTACTCTAAGAAGCTCAATACAGAAAGCTTCAAAGAATTGAAATTTGGGCACGTCAAGTCAAGAGCAGAAATAAGAGAGCTCTGAGACAAAAGGCAATAATCCAGTGGCTGAGAAAATTCACTAAACAACACAACTTCCCAAGAAAAGGGGGGTGTCCGCTCACAGCCACCATCCTGGTGGACAGGAAACACTCCTGCCCATCGCCAGCCCCATAGCCCAGAGCTGCCCCAGACAACCCAGTGTGACGGAAGTGCTTCAAATAACAGGCACACAACAAAACTGGGCGTGGACATTAGCCTTCCCTGCAACCTCAGCTGAATGTCCCAGAGCTGGGAAGGGGGAGCAGTGTGAATTAACAGAGCCCCATTCAGCCATCATTTGAGCAGACTGGGAGCCTCCCAACACAGCCCAGCAGCCCAGAACTGCCCTGGGGGGACGGCACTCACCTGTGACATAGCACAGTCATCCCTCAACAGAGGACCCGGGGTGCACAGCCTGGAAGAGGGGCCCACTTGCAAGTCTCAGGAGCCATACGCCAATACCAAAGACTTGTGGGTCAGTGGCAGAGACAAACTGTGGCAGGACTGAACTGAAGGATTAGACTATTGCAGTAGCTTTAAAACTCTAGGATCATCAGGGAGATTTGATTGTTAGGGCCACCCCCCCTCCCTGACTGCCCAGAAACACGCCCCACATACAGGGCAGGCCACACCAACTACACACGCAAGCTTGGGACACCAATTGGGCCCCACAAGACTCACTCCCCCACTCACCAAAAAGGCTAAGCAGGGGAGATCTGGCTTGTGGAGAACAGGTGGCTCGTGGACGCCACCTGCTGGTTAGTTAGAGAAAGTGTACTCCACGAAGCTGTAGATCTGATAAATTAGAGATAAGGACTTCAACTGGTCTACAAACCCTAAAAGAACCCTATCAAGGACAGCAAATGCCACGAGGCCAAAAACAACAGAAAATTATAAAGCATATGAAAAAACCAGACGATATGGATAACCCAAGCCCAAGCACCCAAATCAAAAGACCAGAAGAGACACACCTAGAGCAGCTACTCAAAGAACTAAAGATGAACAATGAGACCCTAGTACGGGATATGAAGGAAATCAAGAAGACCCTAGAAGAGCATAAAGAAGACATTGCAAGACTAAATAAAAAAATGGATGATCTTATGGAAATTAAAGAAACTGTTGACCAAATTAAAAAGATTCTGGACACTCATAGTACAAGACTAGAGGAAGTTGAACAACGAATCAGTGACCTGGAAGATGACAGAATGGAAAATGAAAGCATAAAAGAAAGAATGGGGAAAAAAATTGAAAAACTCGAATGGACCTCAGGGATATGATAGATAATATGAAACGTCCGATATATAGACTCATTGGTGTCCCAGAAGGGGAAGAAAAGGGTAAAGGTCTAGGAAGAGTATTCAAAGAAATTGTTGGGGAAAACTTCCCAAATCTTCTAAACAACATAAATACACAAATAAATGCTCAGCGAACTCCAAATAGAATAAATCCAAAAAAACCCACTCCGAGACATATACTGATCACACTGTCAAACATAGAAGAGAAGGAGCAAGTTCTGAAAGCAGCAAGAGAAAAGCAATTCACCACATACAAAGGAAACAGCATAAGACTAAGTAGTGACTACTCAGCAGCCCCCATGGAGGCGAGAAGGCAATGGCACGATATATTTAAAATTCTGAGAGAGAGGAATTTCCAGCCAAGAATACTTTATCCAGCAAAGCTCTCCTTCAAATTTGAGGGAGAGCTTAAATTTTTCACAGACAAAGAAATGCTGAGAGAATTTGCTAACAAGAGACCTGCCCTACTGGAGATACTAAAGGGAGCCCTACAGACGAGAAACAAAGACAGGACAGAGAGACTTGGAGAAAGGTTCAGTACTAAAGAGATTCGGTATGGGTACAATAAAGGATATTAATAGAGAGAGGGAAAATATGGCAAACATAATCCAAAGGATAAGATGGCCGATTCAAGAAATGCCTTCACGGTTTTAACGTTGAATGTAAATGGATTAAACTCCCCAATTAAAAGATATAGATTCGCAGAATGGATCAAAAAAAATGAACCATCAATATGTTGCATACAAGAGACTCATCTTAGACACAGGGACACAAAGAAATTGAAGTGAAAGGATGGAAAAAATATTTCATGCAAGCTACAGCCAAAAGAAAGCAGGTGTAGCAATATTAATCTCATAAAATAGACTTCAAATGCAGGGATGTTTTGAGAGACAAAGAAGGCCACTACATACTAATAAAAGGGGCAATTCAGCAAGAAGAAATAACAATCGTAAATGTCTATGCACCCAATCAAGGTGCCACAAAATACATGAGAGAAACATTGGCAAAACTAAAGGAAGCAATTGATGTTTCCACAATAATTGTGGGAGACTTCAACACATCACTCTCTCCTATAGATAGATCAACCAGACAGAAGACCAATAAGGAAATTGAAAACCTAAAATCTGATAAATGAATTAGATTTAACAGACATCTACAGGACATTACATCCCAAATCACCAGGATACACATACTTTTCTAGTGCTCACGGAACTTTCTCCAGAATAGATCATATGCTGGGACATAAACAAGCCTCAATAAATTTAAAAAGATTGAAATTATTCAAAGCACATTCTCTGACCACAATGGAATACAATTAGAAGTCAATAACCATCAGAGACTTAGAAAATTCACAAATACCTGGAGGTTAAACAACACACTCCTAAACAATCAGTGGGTTAAAGAAGAAATAGCAAGAGAAATTGCTAAATATATAGAGACGAATGAAAATGAGAACACAACATACCAAAACCTATGGGATGCAGCAAAAGCAGTGCTAAGGGGGAAATTTATAGCACTAAACGCATAATTAAAAGGAAGAAAGAGCCAAAATCAAAGAACTAATGGATCAACTGAAGAAGCTAGAAAATGAACAGCAAACCAATCCTAAACCAAGTAGAAGAAAGAAAGAATAACAAGGATTAAAGCAGAAATAAATGACATAGAGAACAAAAAAACAATAGAAAGGATAAATATCACCAAAAGTTGGTTCTTTGAGAAGATCACAAGATTGACAAGCCCCTAGCTAGACTGACAAAATCAAAAAGAGAGAAGACCCATATAAACAAAATAATGAATGAAAAAGGTGACATAACTGCAGATCCTGAAGAAATTAAAAAATTAATAGAGGATATTATGAACAACTGTATGGCAACAAACTGGATAATGTAGAAGAAATGGACAATTTCCTGGAAACATATGAACAACCTAGACTGACCAGAGAAGAAATAGAAGACCTCAACCAACCCATCACAAGCAAAGAGATCCAATCAGTCATCAAAAATCTTCCCACAAATAAATGCCCAGGGCCAGATGGCTTCACAGGGGAATTCTACCAACTTTCCAGAAAGAACTGACACCAATCTTACTCAAACTCTTTCAAAACATTGAAAAAAATGGAACACTACCTAACTCATTTTATGAAGCTAACATCAATCTAATACCAAAACCAGGCAAAGATGCTACAAAAAAGGAAAACTACCGGCCAATCTCCCTAATGAATATAGATGCAAAAATCCTCCCACAAAATACTTGCAAATCGAATCCAAAGACACATTAAAAAAATCATACACCATGACCAAGTGGGGTTCATTCCAGGCATGCAAGCATGGTTCAACATCAGAAAAACAATCAATGTATTACAACACATTAAAAACTCGAAAGGGAAAAATCAATTGATCATCTCAATAGATGCTGAAAAAGCATTTGACAAAATCCAACATCCCTTTTTGATAAAAACACTTCAAAAGGTAGGAATTGAAGGAAACTTCCTCAACATGATAAAGAGCATATATGAAAAACCCACAGCCAGCATAGTACTCAATGGTGAGAGACTGAAAGCCTTCCCTCTAAGATCAGGAACAAGACAAGGATGCCCGCTGTCACCACTGTTATTCAACATTGTGCTGGAAGTGCTAGCCAGGGCAATCCGGCAAGACAAAGAAATAAAAGGCATCCAAATTGGAAAAGAAGAAGTAAAACTGTCATTGTTTGCAGATGATATGATCTTATATCTAGAAAACCCTGAGAAATCAACGATACACCTACTAGAGCTAATAAACAAATTTAGCAAAGTAGCGGGATACAAGATTAATGCACATAAGTCAGTAATGTTTCTATATGCTAGAAATGAACAAACTGAAGAGACACTCAAGAAAAAGATACCATTTTCAATAGCAACTAAAAAAATCAAGTACCTAGGAATCAACTTAACCAAAGATGTAAAAGACCTATACAAAGAAAACTACATAACTCTACTAAAAGAAATAGAAGGGGACCTTAAAAGATGGAAAAATATTCCATGTTCATGGATAGGAAGGCTAAATGTCATTAAGATGTCAATTCTACCCAAACTCATCTACAGATTCAATGCAATCCCAATCAAAATTCCAACAACCTACTTTGCAGACTTGGAAAAGCTAGTTATCAAATTTATTTGGAAAGGGAAGATGCCTCGAATTGCTAAAGACACTCTAAAAAAGAAAACGAAGTGGGAGGACTTACACTCCCTGACTTTGAAGCTTATTATAAAGCCACAGTTGCCAAGACAGCATGGTACTGGCACAAAGATAGACATAGATCAATGGAATCGAATTGAGAATTCAGAGATAGACCCTCAGATCTATGGCCGACTGATCTTTGATAAGGCCCCCAAAGTCACCGAACTGAGCCATAATGGTCTTTTCAACAAATGGGGCTGGGAGAGTTGGATATCCATATCCAAAAGAATGAAAGAGGACCCCTACCTCACCCCCTACACAAAAATTAACTCAAAATGGACCAAAGATCTCAATAAAAGAAAGTACCATAAAACTCCTAGAAGATAATGTAGGAAAACATCTTCAAGACCTTGTATTAGGAGGCCACTTCCTAGACTTTACACCCAAAGCACAAGCAACAAAAGAGAAAATAGATAAATGGGAACTCCTCAAGCTTAGAAGTTTCTGCACCTCAAAGGAATTTCTCAAAAAGGTAAAGAGGCAGCCAACTCAATGGGAAAAAATTTTTGGAAACCATGTATCTGACAAAAGACTGATATCTTGCATATACAAAGAAATCCTACAACTCAATGACAATAGTACAGACAGCCCAATTATAAAATGGGCAAAAGATATGAAAAGACAGTTCTCTGAAGAGGAAATACAAATGACCAAGAACACATGAAAAAATGTTCAGCTTCACTAGCTATTAGAGAGATGCAAATTAAGACCACAATGAGATACCATCTAACACCGGTTAGAATGGCTGCCATTAAACAAACAGGAAACTACAATGCTGGAGGGGATGTGGAGAAATTGGAACTCTTATTCATTGTTGGTGGGACTGTATAATGGTTCAGCCACTCTGGAAGTCAGTCTGGCAGTTCCTTAGAAAACTAGATATAGAGCTACCATTCGATCCAGCGATTGCACTCCTCGGTATATACCCGGAAGATCGGAAAGCAGTGACACGAACAGATATCTGCACGCCAATGTTCATAGCAGCATATTCACAATTGCCAAGAGATGGAAACAACCCAAATGTCCTTCAACAGATGAGTGGATAAATAAAATGTGGTATATACACACGATGGAATACTACGCGGCAGTAAGAAGGAACGATCTGGTGAAACATATGACACATGGATGAACCTTGAAGACATAATGCTGAGCGAAATAAGCCAGGCACAAAAGAGAAATATTATATGCTACCACTAATGTGAACTTTGAAAAATGTAAAACAAATGGTTTATAATGTAGAATGTAGGGGAACTAGCAGTAGAGAGCAATTAAGGAAGGGGGAACAATAATCCAGGAAGAACAGATAAGCTATTTAACGTTCTGGGGATGCCCAGAAATGACTATGGTCTGTTAATTTCTGATGGTTGTAGTAGGAACAAGTTCACTGAAATGTTGCTATATTATGTAACTTTCTTGGGGTAAAGTAGGAACATGTTGGAAGTTAAGCAGTTATCTTAGGTTAGTTGTCTTTTTCTTACTCCCTTGCTATGGTCTCTTTGAAATGCTCTTTTATTGTATGTTGTTTTCTTTTAACTTTTTTTTCATACAGGTGATTTGAAAAAAGAAGGGAATGTAGTGCCCCCTTGAGGAGCCTGTGGAGAATGCAGGGGTATTCGCCTACCCCACCTCCATGGTTGCTAACATGACCACAGACATAGGGGACTGGTGGTTTGATGGGTTGAGCCCTCTACCATAAGTTTTACCCTTGGGAAGACGGTTGCTGCAAAGGAGAGGCTAGGCCTCCCTGTATTTGTGCCTAAGAGTCTCCTCCTGAATGCCTCTTTGTTGCTCAGATGTGGCCCTCTCTCTCTGGCTAAGCCAACTTGAAAGGTGAAATCACTGCCCTCCCCCCTACGTGGGATCAGACACCCAGGGAAGTGAATCTCCCTGGCAACGTGGAATATGACTCCCAGGGAGGAATGTAGACCTGGCACCGTGGGACGGAGAACATCTTCTTGACCAAAAGGGGGATGTGAAAGGAAATGAAATAAGCTTCAGTGGCAGAGAGATTCCAAAGGAGCCGAGAGGTCACTCTGGTGGGCACTCTTATGCACACTTTAGACAACCCTTTTTAGGTTCTAAAGAATTGGGGTAGCTGGTGGTGGATACCTGAAACTATCAAACTACAACCCAGAACCCATGAATCTCGAAGACAGTTGTATAAAAATGTAGCTTATGAGGGGTGACAATGGGATTGGGAAAGCCATAAGGACCAAACACCACTTTGTCTAGTTTATGGATGGATGTGTAGAAAAGTAGGGGAAGGAACAAACAGACAAAGGTACCCAGTGTTCTTTTTTACTTCAATTGCTCTTTTTCACTCTAATTATTATTCTTGTTATTTTTGTGTGTGTGCTAATGAAGGTGTCAGGGATTGATTTAGGTGATGAATGTACAACTATGTAATGGTGCTGTAAACAATCGAAAGTACAATTTGTTTTGTATGACTGCGTGGTATGTGAATATATCTCAATAAATGATGATAAAAAAAAAAAAACAAAACAGTGAAATAAATATGCAGAGCCCCCTTGAGGAGCTGGTGGAGAATGCAGGGGTGTTGGGTTTCCCCACCTCATTGGTTGCTGACGTGCTCACAGACATAGGGGACTGGTGGTTTGATGGGTTGAGCCCTCTACCACAGGACTTGCCCTTGGCAAGACTGTTGCTGCATAGGAGAGGCTAGGCCTCCCTATAATTGTGCCTAAGAGCCTCCTCCCAGGTGCCTCTTTGTTGCTCTGATGTGGCTCTCCCCCTCTAGCTAAGCCAACTTGAAAGGTGAAATCACTGCCTTCCACACTACGTGGGATCTGACACCCAGGGAAGTGAATACCCCTGGCAATGTGGAATATGACTTCCAGGGAAGAATCTAGACCAGCCATTGTGGGATGGAGAACATCTTCTTGACCAAAAGGGGATGTGAAAGGAAATGAAATAAGCTTCAGTGGCAGAGAGATTCCAAAAGGAGCCGAGAGGTCACTCTGGTGGGCACTCTTATGCACAATATAGACAACCCTTTTAAGTTCCAATGAATTGGAATAGCTAGCAATAATACCTGAAGCTGTCAAACTACAACCTAGAACCCATGAATCTTGAAGACAATTGTATAAAAATGTAGCTTATGAGGGGTGATAATGTGATTGGGAAAACCATATGGGCCACATCTCTTTTGTCTAGTTTATGGATGGATGAGTAGAAAAACGGGGGGGGAAAAGCAAACAAGCAAACAAAAGCAAACAACAAACAAAAAAAGGGACCCAGTGATCTTTGTTTACTTTAATTGCTCTTTCACTTTAATTTTTATTCTTATTATTTTTGTATTGTGGTAATGAAAATGTCAAAAAATAACTTGGTGATGAATGCACAACTATATAATGGTACTGTAAACAACTGAATGTATGCCTTGTTTTGTATAACTGCATGGTATGTAAGTATATCTCAATAAAATCAATAAAAAAAAGCTGAAAAAAAAAAAAAAAAAAAGAGAAGCCTGTACAAGAAACACATCTTGGATCTGAGCATCACAAATGAAGAGAAGAAAAATGTAACAGAGCCAAGGTGATTTATACGCCTCAGGTGCTGCAATCAGGGTAGCAGAGGTGGGTTTACTCCAGTAACCATTCAAGTGGGGATTGGCTCATTTTCAGGATTTACTTTCAGGTCTTCTAAGTCCTTTAAGCCCCCAAGTCCATGCAAATGTCCCACTTGGTGGACAGATGAGTAATCTAACCCCACCGGGTTTATTTCAATATTTTGATACTCCAATAATAAGATGCTTTGGAAGATTTTTTTTTTGAGAAGTCTGTTCTCTATTAAAATAAGATAGAACCTCAAAATATGAATGTGAACATCAGAAATAGACAGCATATATTACAAATCCTTTCTTGCTAGGAACATCAGTAAGAACACACATTAGCTTAAAAAACAGGCTCAGCAAATGTTGCTGATCTGCCAGAAGTTTTAGTTCACTATTTACAAATAAGACAAAGTGAAATACAGAAAATTTTACACATTTGGTAGTTGACAGATTACTGTTTATCAATAGTGGTCTATCAGAAAACTGATATGAAGGAAGACTGGATAAGAGACAGTTGTCATGTTCTTAATCAAATTTAAATGTACAGAAAACTAGATTAATTTTGAAATAAACATTCTGCCTTTCAAGGGAATAATTTGATTTGGAAGTGCAATTATGTGAAGCATTTTCTGCAAATGACTATTATAAAAGTACATGATCCACTACTGAAAAGTTACCGTATTTATTTCATCTTTACTTGACAACCTCTTCAGTAGACTGTTAAAATTGACTAAATGATGATTAATGGTCTGGGTTTTTAGGCCCTAAGTACTAGCAGAAAATAAAACTACTATTGAGTGATTTAAAACAATACAAAAACTAAGGCCCAATAGCATCAAAATGAGAAGGAAAAAAAAAATTACAGCATATTTCAATGCATGTCTGAATTGACATTGAAGTGGAATCTGAGCTACTTTTATTTAAACTAGAAAACCTATTATGCATGTGAGTGGAGGGAAAGGCATAAAACTTGTTTTAGTAAGTGTGTGTGCTTTAGTCTGAAGAGACAATTTATCAAGCGACATGACCCTTGAGTATTGACTTGTACACTCAGTTTCCTGCACTGATCAATACCACATGATCATTAACATTTGCCCATCTCTGGTAACCATGAGAGAACCATCCTCTTCCACCCTCTTAGTAACAAGAATCTTCAAATCATTTCACTTTTTCTTTCAGGTTACTTTTAAAATTGCAAATAGAGTTCTCTCCCCTTTTCTGACAAGAATGTGTTTTCTGTCCATTATTTCAATCTAACACTGTGTAAAAGGTATCAGCTTCTTTAAGGAGGTCACCACTGTAGGCAGGATATTCCAGCAACACTTAAAAGTTTTTTGTTTTCTTTCTTTCTGTAAGAACTGATTTAAGTCCATGTCATTTTACTTTATATGTACTGGTCTCTCATCTGACTTCAGGCGTTTTCTGCGGGGTTGTATAAAGTCTTCATCAGAGTCCTCAGTTACCTCACCATCATCCTCTTCCTGCTCAAACTCTGGCAAAGGTGCAAAGGTCCTGTCTGAGTAGATCTCTGTGAGTTTATCTTCAAAGTACAATGCAACTGCTTTCCCTGCCTGAGCTACTTCTGAATCAGCCTTCAAATTAATCTCTTGTGTTTCTGCATAAACTTGAACAACTTTCATCATTTCATTAAACCTTTCAGAGTTCTTGAAGATCAAACGGACATCAGCCACAAAGTCATCTGGGATTTGGTAGTGTTGGAAATGTTTTTTCTGAAGCTTCTTTTTCACGGTGGATAAATCCATTGGTTTCTTTATAATTTTATAGTAGTTTGGTATCAAAGCAGGAACTGGCTCCTGAAGTTCAATACTTAATTCATGGCAACAGAGGTAAAGCAGAAGATGTTCACATTTCCTTTGGTCCACTGGGCTTAAACCCTGTGCAGTTTTCCCCTTCTTACTATGCTGCAAATTATCACAGTCATATTCAACTTCTGGTTTCCCAATATCTCTGCAAAATGTGCATATCCAGTCCCCACTTGGAAGCTAAGAAGTGTTGGAACATGACAAGTTAGATGAAAGACCTTTGGACATTTTTCACAGCACAAGAGATCCCCTCCATTTTGGCAGACAGCACACCAGTCTTCATTTGGATCATCATCTTTGCTGCTGCCATCTCCTCCAATCCTTGCTGACCTGTGCATGAGGCTTCGAACTGGGGACTTCCCATTAACAAGGGTGCTGAGCCCTGTCTGTTTACAGCTTTCACTCATATCTGTAGGTTCAGTTTTCACACGATTTTCCAGGCTTGTTAATGCATCCAACTCACTCTCTAGATGCAGGTTGGTTGAGAGAGGTGGTGTCAAGCTACTCTCAGAACTGCTCAACATGCAGGCACTCCTCCTGCCATCCTCTGTCTTTTCTTGTTTCACAGCTCCTGAAAAACTACATATTTCATCTTCAGTCCCAGGTTCTTGCTTGACTTTCACTTGATCAGATTTGAAACTAAGACTTGTCTTCTCAGCTGTTCTTCCTGATGACCCACAGCTTCCTCGACTGCCAGTACTAGAAGTACGGGGGTCTCACAGGTGTGTGGGAATTGGATAAACCTGATGATCCTGGAGATAGGGCAGAGGGTCCTGGGGAAGGATTCATGGTGCTTGTAGGCTGGGGGTAGGTGACTGCCTGAGATATATCTACTTAGTAGATTATCTAAACTACTTGAACCAGCATCTTCCAACTGTATGGGTGGAATATCTGGCAGTGATGGAAGGTTTTCTGGATTGGTAACTGAAGGGATAAGCTCTATTGCTGTAACAGATGGGCTGGTGGGACCTCTGTTCGCATTTGCCATAGTAGCTGTAGTAGGGCTGGTTGGGTTGATTGTGTTATTGTGCACTGATACAACAGGAAAGGGTCCAGCATGCCCTGGGTTTGAGTGTTGTCTTTGGAGGTGTGGCTGCATCATAGAATACTGAGGGCCGCTGTGCCTGGGTATCCCTGGTATTTGGGCAGCATTCTGAGCCATTCTCATCTGATGGGCTTGGAAAGCTCCACAATTCATATTGCCTCTTTGCATTGTTTGCACACTGATCAATCTTGGAGACTGTTATAACATCTGAGGGGCTGCTTGTCTAGGATGTTGTTGTGTTCTTGCTATTGTTGTTGGTACAGGTGCTGGTGGTTGCTGCATCCTCATCTGTTGCAACTGCTGATGTTTCTGTGCATAAACTTGTTGCTGCATGTGCTGGAGTCGAAGCTGTGCTAAATTAATCTGTCCAGGGGTTTTACTAATGTGGTTTGTCCCTGGAGGAACTTGCGCAACTACAACATTAGGAGTATAACCAGGAGCTGGTTTACTCTCTATTACTAGATTACCTAAATTGACTACATTCTTT
This sequence comes from Choloepus didactylus, assembly GCF_015220235.1. Lineage (NCBI taxonomy): Eukaryota > Metazoa > Chordata > Mammalia > Pilosa > Megalonychidae > Choloepus > Choloepus didactylus. The sequence continues at coordinate 20,681,774 of NC_051317.1, read as the reverse complement.
GCCCAGAAAGTAGGATCACAATGGAAACGTATTGCTCCATTAGCAGCAGGGACAGGATCACACCGTGCTTTCAAAATATGACGCAACTGAAAAGTAATCAGTCGCTTGCTATACAGTAGTGCTGTGCTGCTGCCACTTGCAATTGCCCAGTTTGTAAAGTTCATAATGTGCTTCACCTGTCGGGAAAGGCCTGTGATGTCATTCTGCTGCTGTATTAACTTCATCTGTCTTTCTTTTGTGACATTCTCTAGCTGCTGTAAGAGAGATTTTCCTTTCTTATTAATTTCATTGATAAGGGTGAAAATGGCCACTTTTATTTCCTGTTCTACTCATTTGTTAGTCTCATTTACTTCTTTTATCCTATTCTGCACCTGAGTAGCTGCAAAATGAACATAATTTTTCTTTTCTAGAAGCTTAGCCAGTAGGTTTTCAATCGCACCTTTCTGATTTTGAAACGCTTCTTTCAAAAACTGATACCTATGTTCTTTGTGTTCCAATAGCTGGCAGTCTCTACATGTGAGTCTATCACATGTTTCACAGAAAAGTTTCAACTGTTCTTGTTTGTGTACAGGGCAGAAAACAGGGCGTTGACCAGATGCTCCAACAGACTCTGCGAGACACCTTCTTCTTCCTGATCAGGTGATCTTTAGTGAATTTTACTCTTTGATGTGCTTCTATACATGTCTTACACAGCCATTCTCCACATTCTACACAAAAGCCAACTGCACTTGCATTGTCTTCACAACTAGTACATACCTGTTCTGACTTATCAGAACTGCTGGGAGCTTCAGATGTGACTTTCACAAAATAATTATCCACAAAGTCTATCTGTCTGCATTCCTGGCGGCATACTGGGCACCGTATTACACCAACTTGCTGGATGTCGCCGTTGCTACCCCCCGGGATGGGCACGCTGAGCTGGCGCTCCGGCTCGGGCAGGCAGGAGTGAAGACAGGGCAGCAGCTTGGGCTCCGCCTCACGCCGGCTTTGCAAGCTCTGCCGACACACGGCGCAGGGGTCCAGGAGCGAAGCTGGCGGTCCAGGCGGCGGCCCAGCCGAGGGACCGGGAGCTGGAGCCGAGGGAGGAGCTGGGGCCGGAGTCGATAACGCCCCTCCGGGAACTCCAGAGCCCACTGAGGCCGCAGGCGCTGAGGCAGCCGGAGCCGAGCCCCCGTCGTCAGGCCGGGCCGCGCCGCTCTCCGCGCCCGCCCTGCCGCCTTCCTCCTCCTCCACCAGCACCGCGGCGAGAGGCGGCTCCGCCCCCAACGCCGCGGGCTCGGCGGCCCCGGCAGTTCCCGGCGCGCTGCCGCTGCCCCCACCACTGCTCTCAGCCTCGCCGCCCCATTAATTTTTGAATAGACATGTCATCAGGACTGTGTATTACTCAGCTTGTGATGATGAGATATCCAAAATATTTCAGTTAAACTTTGTCTGAAACTCAAGTTTGCTCATTTCTTCATTACAACTGTAAAATACATGTTTCAGTAAATATTATAAATAAAGCATATTTTTAGTACTTAACCATGAAAATAAGTATAGGAAGATATTTAATTTATTTGAAAATTTTTGTTTTCTCTAGGATATGCATTATCTTTCATTTTCTAGTGCCCACAAGACATTGTACCCAATATGAGACCATATAAGGACACAATATTGAAGAACCTTAAGGCCATGGAAACATGGACTTTATGTTTACAGTCCATGGAAATATTGAGACAGAAGGAAAAGAAAATGAAACAAAGGAAGAGTTGAGCAATCACAAATGCAAAGACGATGCGTCTGAGGGATTTGGCAGAAAACTAAGTTAGGGTTCATGTTGAGAATGAGAAAGATGCAGCAAAATTAAAATAGATCAGGCAGGGAAGTCTGGGACTGTTTCTGTTTGAATGTCTGCCCTCACATCTATTCCTCGCAAGGTTTGGCAGGCTTTCAAAGGGATCATCCAAACACCTACACAAAAATATTTTATTAATATCATGTTGAATTTACATAGTTCCTTTCTTCAATGCAAGTTAAGAAGACCCAGTTTTCAGCAAGCTGCTATGGACTGTATGCACTTGTAGACCAAAACAGAGGCTCACCTAATGTTTCCTCCTTTCTTTTCCAGTTTTGGAATGAAAACATCAAGAAAGCAAAGAGAGAAGCCACATTATTTTCTTTTTAAAAAGAGGTGTATTTAAATACAAGAATCAAGAATAAAATAATAACAACAAAAATAATAAAGGTTTGACAAATTCTCAGAGAAAGATGGAGTTGGAGAGGAATCAGGAAATGGGCACAGAAGGGGTACATATTTAGCCAATTTTAAAATGGAGCAAGAGGAAGGAAAAGTCATAAAGAAAATTTAATTAAAATTTAGTTCCATCTTTCTATGTGTCAGGAAATATGCCAGGAATTTTTATCTGCATTCCTTCTTTTAATACTCAGAATGCCCATGCAAGATAGTATTGTATCTGTTTTACATGTGAGAAAACTAGAGCTCAAGTAACTAACTCCCCAAGATTAGCTAACTTCAGAGTTTAAATCAAACTCAGACCCACTATACATTGTAATTGCAAACTGACAGGCTATATACATGGTTTTTTTAATGCAGATTTTTCCTGCTGTAAATTTTTTAATGGTTATTTTAGTAACATATATACAACACAAAAGTTCCCAATTTAACCATTTTCATGTGTAAAATTCAGTGTTAATAATTACATTCAAAATATTGTCCATCAATTGATGGACACTTAAGTTGCTTCCACCTTTTGGTTATTGTGAACAATACTGCTACTAACGTTGGTGTGCAAACATCTTTTCAAGTCCCTGTTTTCAATTCTTTGGGGTATACACCTAGAAGTGGTATTGGCAGCTCATATGGTAATTCTATGTTTCACTTTCTTAGGAACTGCCAAACTGTTTTCCATAGTGGCTGCACCATTTACATTACCAACAACAATTCCTGAGGGTTCCTATTTCTCTGTATCCTTGACAACACTTGTTATTTTCTATTTTGTTAATAATAGCCATCCTAATTTGTGTGAAGTGATATTTCATTGTGGGGCTTGAAATTTTCTTTCCCGAATGGCTAATGATGTTGAGCATCTTTGCATGTGCCTGATGTCCATTAGCAAATCTTCTTTGGAGAAATAATCTATTCAAGTCCTTTGCCCATTTTCCAATTAAGTTGTTTGTCTTCTTGGTTTTGAGTTCAAAGAGTCACTTATATCTTCTGCATATAAAAATCTTATCAAATATATGATTTCTAAATATTTTCTCCCATTCTGTAGGTTGTCTTTTCATTTCTTGATAGTTTCCTTTGATGCATAAAAGTTTTTAATTTTGATGAAGTCCAATTTATCTTTTTTTTCTTTTGTTGCTTTTGGTGTCATATCTAAGAATTCATTGCCTAATTCAGGGTCCTGAAGACTTTCCCCTATGTTTTCTTATAAGAGTCTTATAGATTTAGTTCTTATAGGTAGACCATTGATTCATTCAAGTTAATTTTGTATATGGTATCGAGTAGGGACCAAATTGCATTCTTGTGCATGTTGGTACCCAGCTTTCCCAGCACCATGTGTTGAAGAGACTATTCTTTCCCGATTGAGTAGACTTGGCACCCTTGTCAAATATCAATTAGCCATAAATGTGTGGTGTCTTTTCTGAACTCTCTGTTCTATTCCACTGGACTTGTCTGTCCTCATGCCTGTACTACACTGTTTTGATTACTACAGCTCCATAGTAAGTTTCAAAATTTGGAAGTATAAGTCCTCCAACCTTGTTCTTCTATTTCAAGATTGTCTTGGCTATACAGGGAACCTTCTGTTCATGTGAATTTGATGATTGGTTTTTCCATTTCTGCAGGAAAGGCTGCTGGAATTTTGTTTAGGATTGCAGTAAATCTGTAAATCACTTTAGGTAGTACTGACATCTTAACAATATTAAATGTTCCAATCCATAAACATGGGATGCCTTTCCATTTGTTTAGGTCTTTGATTTCTTTTGGCAATGCTTTGTAGTTTTCAGTGGATAAGTCTTACATCCTTAGTTAAATTTATTACTATGTATTTTATTCTTATGGATGCTATTGTAAGTGGAATTGCTTTCTTGTTTGGCTTGGATTATTCATTGCTGGTGTATAGAAACATAACTGATTTGTGTTTTGATCTTGAACCCCGCAACTTTATTAAATTAATTTATTAGCTCTAGTAGCTTCCTTTAGATTCTTTGGCATCTCCTATATAAAAGATCATGTCAGTGGAGAATATAGCTTTTAGTGACTGTTTTGGTTTGGCAAAGATGCTGGAATGCAATACACCAGAAATGGGGGTTTATTAGCTTACAAATTATAGTTCTTAGGCCATGACAATGTCCAGCTCAAGACATCAACAGTACAATACCTGGACTCTGAAAACAGGCTGCCGGCATCTGGGACACTCCCCTCACATAGGAAGGCACATGGCCACATCTGCTGGTCCTTTTCTCCTGGGTTCTGTTGCTTTCAGCTTCTGACTTCAGTGGCTTCCTCTCTGTTTTCTGTTGGTCCTCTCTTAGCTTCTCTGGAGCTTTTCTCTAAACTTTTCTCTATTTCATCCCTAACTTCTCTCTGTGTTTTATCCTTTTATAAAGGACCCCAGCAAGAAGATCAAGACCTACCGTGAATGAGGTGGGTCACATCTCAGTTGAAATAACCTAATCAAAAGTCCCACCTACAAAAGGTCTGCACCCACAGGAATGGTGTGCCGGTTTGAGTGTATTGTGTCCCCCAAATGCCATTATCTTTGTGGTTTTGTGTGGGGCAGGCGTTTGGTGATGGTTGGATTTGCTTGGAATGTGCCCCACCCAGCTGTGGGCAATGATTCTGATGAGATGTTCTCATGGAGGCGTGGCCCCACCCATTCGGGGTGGGCCTTGATCGGTGGAGTTACATAAATGAGCTGACTCGGGGGGAGGAAGAGAGTGCAGCTGGGAGTGATGTTTTGAAGAGAAGCAAGCTTGCTAGAAAGGAACGTCCTGGGAGAAAGCCGTTTTGAGGCCGGAGCTTTGGAGCAGACGACCACTGGCCGTCCTCCGGTGAAGGTACCCAATTGCTGAGGTGTTACCTTGGATGCTTTGTGGCCTTAAGACTGTAACTGTGTAGCGAAATAAATTCCCGTTTTATAAAAGCCAATCCATCTCTGGTGTTTTGCATTCTGCAGCATTAGCAAACTAGGACAGATTTTGGTACCAGAGAAGTGGGGTGCTTTTGCTGCTGAGTTTGCAAATACCAAACATGTTGTAACGGCTTTTTAAATGGATAAGGGGGAATTTCTGGAAGAGTTGTGAGGAGCTTGATAGAAAAGGCCAAAACTGCTTTAAAGAGACTGTTTGTGGAAATATGGACTCTAAAGATACTTCTGATGAGGACTTGAACAGAAATGATGAATGTGTTGTAAACTGGAAGAAAGGCGATCCTTGTTTTAAAGTGGCAGAGAATTTGGCAAAATTGAGTCCTGGTGTCAGATGGAAGGACGAATCTGGAAGCAACAACTTGGAATACTTAGCTGAGGAGATCTCCAGACTACGTGTGGAGGACGTATCCTGGCTTCTCCTTGCAGCTTATAGTAAAATGCGAGCAGAGAGAGATAAACTTAGAACTGAACTCTTGGGTTCAAAGAAACCAGAAGTTGATGGCTTGGAAAATTATGGGCTTCCAGTGGGTAGAATCCCAGAAGCTACAGCCCAACCTGAGGACAAGCCAAGATTGGATAAGGAGTTAAGCAGAAAGGATTTGTGGAAACTCCTATTGTCTGATGGCTTTGACCCCTGCATGCTTCATGCAAAGCCAACAGAATTTTTGCGAGATCTTTATAGACGGAGCCATTGCCGGTCTGGACTGGAGGAGACAGACAAGGAAAAAATTAAAGGAAAAATCTCTTCAAAGACAGAGCTATGGAGGTTGAGGTCTGGAGTCAAGAGGTTTAGGGCTGGGAGAGCGGAGCAGCCCACATGCATGGAAAGGGTGAGTTTGCCCTGGAGGTCGAGGGCGGGCTTTCCGCCTCGATGCTCTGGAAGAGTTTTGCCACCTCAGGTCCCAAAGAGGGTGGAGCACATTTCCAGGGAATTGGGGAGAGCCTGGCTGCCACCCCACTGTTCTGAAGGGGTTGAGCGTGTGACCCGGAGATGGAAGGGAATCCGGGAGCTGCCCCGATGTTTGAGGAGGGTGGGGCCGAGAAGGTGGTCTCCCCAATGTGTGGAAATGTTGGAGCACTCACCTAAGTGTTTGGAGAGGAACGGGCTGCAGAAAAAAAAAAGGCCCTTGGGAAGGGTTAGGCTCCCACTCTCTCAAGCCCCAAGGATGCAACATTGTTCTGTAAATGACTCTCGGACTTGGAAATCTAATGGACTTTGTCCTGTGGGTTTTAGGAACTGTTTTGCTCCTGTTAACCCTGTTTTCCTTACTGTTTCTCCTTATGGCAATGGAAATGTTTATCCTATGAATGTCTCTCCTTTATATATTGGAAGCACATAACTTGTTCTAGGTTCACAGATCCACAGCTAGAGGGGAATTATGCTTAGAAACTGACCAAGCCTAAACTGATTTTGATGGGATTTTGTACTTAACTTTTGTTATTGAAATGATTTAAGTTTTTGTGATATTGTGATGGAATGAATATATTTTGTATTTGGAAAGATAATGTCATTTTGGGGTTCAGGGGGTGGAATGTGCCGGTTTGAGTGTATTGTGTCCCCCAAATGCCATTATCTTTGTGGTTTTGTGTGGGGCAGGCGTTTTGGTGATGGTTGGATTTGCTTGGAATGTGCCCCACCCAGCTGTGGGCAATGATTCTGATGAGATGTTCTCATGGAGGCGTGGCCCCACCCATTCGGGGTGGGCCTTGATCGGTGGAGTTACATAAATGAGCTGACTCGGGGGGAGGAAGAGAGTGCAGCTGGGAGTGATGTTTTGAAGAGAAGCAAGCTTGCTAGAAAGGAACGTCCTGGGAGAAAGCCGTTTTGAGGCCGGAGCTTTGGAGCAGACGACCACTGGCCGTCCTCCGGTGAAGGTACCCAATTGCTGAGGTGTTACCTTGGATGCTTTGTGGCCTTAAGACTGTAACTGTGTAGCGAAATAAATTCCCGTTTTATAAAAGCCAATCCATCTCTGGTGTTTTGCATTCTGCAGCATTAGCAAACTAGAACAAATGGATTACAAGAACATGGCCTTTTCTGGGGTACATAACAATTTCAAAATATCACAGTAACCAATATTTTAAAAACCAGGAGTTAAATATTTTAAAAAATAAGATACCTGCCAATACTGGGCGGACCTTCCCTAGATACCACAAGCTATAGAAGCCAGTACTGGTGGTCCCATTAAAGAGATTGTCCTTCTGGTTGACCAACTCCCCATTACTCAGACAAGCATGTGGCTGTATCTGCCTGTATCTCTTCATCTCTTTACATTACCTTCTGGATCTGTGGCATAGACCATTACTAAAAAGAATAAAGTCTAGAAAACATTGCAGGAAGAAAGGAAAAAGTGAGAGAGGCTTCTCATGACATCACAGACACTCTCAAGCACACACACAGGATATAAAGAATACTTTAAAAATAAAATCAAGTGAACAGCAAAGAAAGCAAAGGTTTCAAAAAGGTAAGAAGAGTACTTTTAGAATATCAAATCTATTTGATAAAGTTAAAAAATAATATAATTTCAGATTTTAACTTTTCTCATTTGTCTTTGTTAATTGAAATGTCCACAAAAATTAAAGTAATGCATGCTGTTGTTTCTTAATTACCGCATCAGAAAATCACTCTGAAATAATTAACACATAATTGCCTTCTGTGGCAAGAGCATACATAATGCTCTGAAGGCCAAAATCACCTTATGCACAAATATACACAGCAATCTCTAAAATTAGCACATTTTTAAAGATTTGATAAGCATTATTTTATTTATAACACATGGAGAAACTGAGACAGAGGAGTGACAAAGGTATCCTTATTTCATGAAGGGAATTAATTGAAGAAATAGAATTTTTTTCCTACCATTATTTCTATTTATAAAACCATATTTAACAAAACCAATTCATAAGTATTGCCTGTATATCATTCAGAAATTACATAATCTATTATTTACTAGTCTAAGTCTCTTGATTCCACTCTAAAAATAGGTCTTTCGCTCTCCACGCCGAGCGCGGCTAGAGGCCGCGGGGACCCTGGGCTCGGGGCCGCAGGGCGGAGGCGGCTCGGGGGACGGGCTGGGGCGCAGCGTGGGCTCGCGCGGTCAGGGTTCCCCGTGGCGCGAGCCGGCGAGGCTGGGGAGGACGAGGCGCAGGAGGGGCGCGGCCCGGAGGAGGCGGCCCTGCGCGGGGACCTGCGTGGAAGGGGCCGGGCGCGCGGCCCGTGGGGAGGAGGGGACCGTACCCGGGGAGGCGGCGGGCGCGGGGCGCGGTCAGGCCGGGAGGCACTGCCGAGCCTCTGGGAGTGGGAGGGCGCAGGCCGGGCTCGTTCCCCGCCGTGTCACCCCCGGTGCGGGGCAGGTGGTCGGCGCTCTGTGATTAACCGTGGAAAGAAAGACGGTGCGCTCGGCCTGGGATGACCCGCGTTGGAACAGGGTGGGAACAGTGTTGCAGGAAAGAATTAAAGTGAAGGACAGGAAAGAGTTCAGGATGAGGCTTGACGACCCTGGACAGATGGACGGAAGGATGGACAGTCGGGATGGACAGGTGGATGGATGGTACGATATGGCCTTCCCCCTTCCCCAGTCCCTCTGGCCTTGCCCAGTCCTCCCTGACCTGTCTGAGGAGTTAAACTCTCTGCCTTGCCATCACATCTCCTGGGGTGGCCAAGCATCAAAGAGTAAGTGGGAAACAAGGGTGCCCATGGGTGGTGCCTTCGACCCTTCCGCTGCAGTGAGGGGTATCCGGAGGTGGCCTTTGGGGGATGGGGTGGGCTTGGTGGTCCAGGCAGGCAGATGTGATGGCACAGGGGAGCTGGTGACCAGAAAGGGCTCCCCAAGTCCTGAGCCCACCATCAGTGCCTGCCCAAAGGCCTTGAACCCAGGGCCTCTGTCCAGGGCAGCACTGACTGGTCAGGGGCAGCCAGGAGACCCATCATGGCAAGAGGAAGATGGGGAGCGGGGCAGAGAGCCAGCCACTCTCCTGCTTTTTGTTAATGCTCTAAAGTAATTTAACTTGACATTCCTGTAAAATTTAACACATTTTATATTAAATTTAAGAGCACAATTTATTCAGACACTTGGGAATTTAATTGAATTTGTTTCTAAATATTATTGGCTTTTGTGATGAAATGTGCAGTCAGCTGTTGAACTTTAAAAATTGAGCATCATGGTTTTTGCCATTTAGAGGAACAGCAGAAGTGTGTTCAGAAGATACGTGGCCGTATGTTTCCCCCTCCTGTCCCCCTCTGCCAGTCCGCCAAGGCTGGGGGGCTGGGGGTGGCGAGGCCAGGCCCTTGGAACCTCCTGGAGGGTAGGGCAGGGTGTCTGTGGATAGGGCATTGGGCAGCTGGCCGGGGCCTGGAGCTCTGCCCTTTGGCAACCTGCACATTCAGGCCAGCGTCCTCGGAGAGGACGCCGAGGGATGGATGCCAAGGGGCTATGGTGACCACCCCCCCCCATTTCTTCGTGGCTCAGTGCTCCTTCAGCACTGTAGACTTCCGGGGAGATTTGGGGAGCTCTAATCAAGGGAGAACCTGCTCCCTGCCCTCATCCTCCCCGGGCCTGATGGAGGGTGGCAGCTGGGACTTGTGGTGCTCACCGGGTGGTCTGGGCAGGTAGCAGATCTCCTTGTCAACGATGTCTGGGAAGCACCTGTGCCTGTCACTAAAAGCTGACTCCGTGTGCCCAGGGCAGTTACGGCACAGCAGGGCAGGACACGGGGGTTTGGGTAGGTGCGGAGGCTGCGATGAGCTGTGTGACTTTGGGGAGACTTCAGCTCCGTCTGAAGGGAGAGTGGGGCGGTAAGGGGGTCTGGGTCTGTGGCAAGGCCTCCCCAGCTCTGGGTTCACCTCTCAGAGGCGTGAGGGCCGTCAGAGTCTGGCCCCCCCAGCAGGCCTCCCGTGAGCCCTTTGCCCGACACCTGGAACGAGGGGTGGGAGCAGGAAGGGGCATGCAGGAGGGGCTGTTGAGAAGGGGAAGAGGGGGCTGCCAAGCACACTGAGGCTAAAGGATACCCAGGTGGGATTCAGGGTGCTGCAGAAGGACCTCCTTGAGGGTGGGGGGTGGGGGGATGACGGGGCAGTGGACAGGGGACGACGGGCCTCTGAGGGACTGAAGGGGCAGAGCTGGGGGCTTAGGAGCTGTGCCAGTTTTTACGCTCAAAGCCACGTGTCCGTTGCTGTCATTAGAAGGCTGAGGGCAGTGATGCCCGAGCCTAGAGTGTCTTGTCAGGGGAGAGGGTGGGGTGGGGCCCCACCCACACACTGGATGAGCCGCAGAACCAGGGAGCAGTGAGGGCCATGGCTGCTCACTGGGCCCCGGCTGGCCCGGCCTCCAGGCCCCCCGTCCCCTGCCTCCTAGATCCACCTGTAGCCAGTCGACCTGGAGCTTCTCTGACCCAGGAGGCATCTGTGGGTGTGGGCCGGGCCCCAGGAGCGGGGCCTGGGCAGCCCCGTGTGTTGAGGAAGGAAGGTAGGGCCCCCGCTCCCCGGGCCCGACCCCACAGCTTCAGCCCCTCCTCCTGCCTGCTTGAAGCAGGCCACCTGGGCGCGTCAGGTACGATAGGGACTCCCCGGCTGGCCTGTCCCCTGGCTGCCTCTCCCAGGGGTCACAGGAGGGCTGCCCGGGGCCTGTGGGGGCTGGGCCATGCCTCAGGGAAGGGCAAGGGGCTGCAGGAGCGCTACAAGCTTCAGGGTCAGACCAGGCCAGCCAGGGTTCAGGGAGCGAGCGGGGCCTCGTGTCTGGCGGGTGGGGACGACCCACGTGTTGCCTGCTGGAACTCTTGTGGGGCACCCCTGTGGGCTGTCTGCGCTGTGTGGGTGTGGGGGCGCCGGCCGCCCTCCATAGGAGGCTCCCTCAAGCTCTGTCCGCAGGTGCGGGCCACACGCAGGTGAGGCTCTGGGCAGGTGTGGGCCAGAGACCTGCATGCTGAGCACCTTGTGAGAGCCGGAGGAATCTTCGGGGGCCGTGCCGGCCTAAGCCATCGGAATTTTGCTCGTCCCTAGGTGGACAAAACAGCAGCAGCTGGGACGGTGTTTTACACAGAGCAGCAAGAAACAGCTGTCCTCTAAAGGATCAATGAAATCAGCGACCCTTCAGCTCATTTGCCAAAAACGAGACAGGATGCAAATAACTCAGCTGTTAAGTGAATTGGCAAAAGCGCCTGGGGGCAACTTGTCTCAAGTGTCTAAAGCAAAGGCCACCTTTTTCGTACCTGACCAAAGTCAAAGCCAATTTGTGTGTACGTCTTGGAATCTCCCACACGCAGCTAAGCCAAGTTTCCTGTGCGACTCTCCGAGCTCGCGCCGCTGCAGGGATGTTCTGACATTTAAACCCGGATCTTGATTTCCTCACAACCGGGCTTTTTGTTGGGCGTGGTTACATTTTATTAGTTAGCATTCCTTCCCTTTCTAAGGCTTGCTTTTCTTATTTGTTTTTGTTTAATCATATTTTTCTTTGTGGGCCTCATTATATTTACTAACTAAGCTGCCTTTTTTTAGGGAAAGTTGGAGTGTGTTTGTCTTGGCATCGAGTGTTCCCAAATTTGCAAACTGTCTCCTTTTAATAAAAAAAAAAGTCTCTTTTCTAAAAAAAAAAAAAAAAAATAGGTCTTTCTGCTGTTAAAATACAGTATACAGGGATGGGGTGTCTTTATATAATTTGATCATTGCAGACTGATAACATATAATTCAGATTTCCAGGTAAGTATTTCATTTGTTTGTTTGTTTTTTGCTATGATGGCATGGTGACTAAGTATAAACTCAGTAATCAAGCTGCCTGGATTCACATTCTCGTTCTACCACTTACTAGTTGTGCAACTGAGATAAGTCACCTAAACTCTGTAAGCCTCTGTTTTTGAATCTTATACATGAGGGCAATCCTAATACCTCTTTCATAGAGATTTGAGAGAATTAAATGAGAAAAATGCATATAGGATACTTAGCAAAATGTCTGGTAAATAATAAGTACTTAATAAACATTAGCTATTATTATTGTTGCATTAATTAAACTATCTTCCCATTTGGTAAATTTCAATATCAGTCACATCAGGGGTTAGAGATTATAGCAGAAGAGAGAACTCCAGGGTATAGATTAATTTAACTAAAACTGAAAAAAATATATGAGATTACTCGAAGGATGGATTCTTTCAGTTCTAGGTCACCTGAGCAAATAAAGGCCAAAACTGTAGAAAACAGATTCTTTGTGTTTTCCTCTATATTAAATCGGTGGGTCAGCTTTTCACAGTTTTTTAAGAAATGAAATATGTCCCACTACCACCAAGAGCTTAGGTCAAGAATTGTTTTGTTCTCAAAAAATACCTCCTTGTTTGTGATACGTTCAATTTTAGGGAGCAGCATGATGAAAAAGAAAAAAACACTTGGGGAAGACTGGACATAATCTTTACAAGATATTATTCTATAAATAATTCTGATCCTCATTTTCAGTTGGCATGTATATAAATCAATCAACAAACACTGAGGGCCCACAGTGTTCCTTTCTCCACCAGGGGGTGTAAAGCATTGTGGTATGAAGATTCAGTGAGAAAAGAGTTCAAACAGAACGATACCATTGGCTAACAAAAACAACCTATCTTTTCATCTTTGTCTTGTACCTCTCCACTGTTTGTTCCCTGTGCTCTAGTTATACTGGCTTAGGTCTTTTGTACTAGTACTAGTCCTATCCTCTGCCTGAAATGTGCTTTCTTGCACTTGCTATATGACTGGCTCCTTACCAAATAGGGGAAAGTTGACATAATAAATGTCAACTGTCAACTGCTCTAATAAGGCATTTTCACGCTACCCCCAAAGAAGCTATAAAGTCAGATGCATATCTTCCTTTCTAATAATATCATTCCATTGTTTATATCTGTAAACATTTATTTTACTTATTTGTTTGTTTACAATCATCTATCTTACTTGATTATAAGCTTCATGAAGGCAAGAATCCTTTTTTTCCTTCTTCACTCCCTTATCAGCAACACATAAAACACAGCAGACCTGAAAATAATTACTCAATAATGGATTGAACTCTCCATCAATTTATATCTCTGAAATGTGAATAGTAGGAAAAGGGCCCCATTTAATTCTGGTGACTGGGGTGGAACAAGTTCTTCATGAATGAAAAAGCTTTTAAAGATATTACTACCATGCTATATTCAATGACAAACAGAGTTAAATTCTAAGAGGGGGATGCAGTCAGTTACATGCAGAAGGAATTTAGAGATGGGAACAAACCACGTGGACTTTGATTATGTATCTGCTAAAACTGCATGATAGAAACAAAACCTTGGCTTTGTGCTTATTATTAAAAGGCTGGCAAAAAGGATGTGGATAAGCAGACATGACTGGTGGTGAAAGTCAATACAGGCAGGAAGAATGAATTGAGGTAAAGAGGTGAACAGGAGCTTGTGTGGGGGTCAAATAAAACATGGTTCCAAACATGGTTAGGCAGTGGCTGAAAAGTTTGGAAAAGGAGGACATAGAAAATAATCTCAACTTTGCAGTCCAGAAGGAAGAGCCCAGAATTGCTGTTACTAGTCACAGACTTCCTTTTCCATATACCTATACACTTCATACAAAT